>NC_021166.2:28845235-28884884 GCF_000331145.2 Cicer arietinum
GCTTTTTGTAAATCGTGCAGACCCGTGATAGGTGGCACCTCGATAAACGGTACGGGCCCGTGATAGGCAGTACGTTTATGGTTTACGCTTTTTAGTAAATCGTGCAGACCCGTGATAGGTGGCACCTCGATAAACGGTACGGGCCCGTGATAGGCAGTACGTTTATGGTTTACGCTTTTTAGTAAATCGTGCAGACCCGTGATAGGTGGCACCTCGATAACGGTACGGGCCCGTGATAGGCAGTACGTTTATGGTTTACGCTTTTTAGTAAATCGTGCAGACCCGTGATAGGTGGCACCTCGATAAACGGTACGGGCCCGTGATAGGCAGTACGTTTATGGTTTACGCTTTTTAGTAAATCGTGCAGACCCGTGATAGGTGGCACCTCGGTAAACGATACGGGCCCGTGATATGCAGTACGTTTATGGTTTACGCTTTTTAGTAAATCGTGCAGACCCGTGATAGGTGGCACCTTGGTAAACGATACGGGCCCGTGATAGGCAGTACGTTTATGGTTTACGCTTTTTAGTAAATCGTGCAGACCCGTGATAGGTGGCACCTTGGTAAACGATACGGGCCCGTGATAGGCAGTACGTTTATGGTTTACGCTTTTTAGTAAATCGTGCAGACCCGTGATAGGTGGCACCTTGGTAAACGATACGGGCCCGTGATAGGCAGTACGTTTATGGTTTACGCTTTTTAGTAAATCGTGCAGACCCGTGATAGGTGGCACCTTGGTAAACGATACGGGCCCGTGATAGGCAGTACGTTTATGGTTTACGCTTTTTAGTAAATCGTGCAGACCCGTGATAGGTGGCACCTTGGTAATTGGTACTTTGGCCTGCGATAGGCGGTACAATTATGATTTACGGCCCTTCGAGGAGGGTTTTGGTTTGGAATTCCGAGTCCATGCATTTTGGCATATACGCATTGCATTAGGGTGCTTGGCACGCGAGTCGTGTTTGATTCGAGTCTATGTTTGAGTGTTTTGAATTTTGATTTGTCGTGGTAATCGCGTTGAAGGTGCTAAGTGTTATGTGTTAATTATTGTGTGTAAGTATGATGGTTATCGAGATCCCAATTGCCGTGTGTAATTGCGTTGAAAATGCTAAGTGTTATGTGTTGATTATTGTGTGTAAGTATGATGGTTATCGAGATCCCAATTGCCGTGTGTAATTGCGTTGAAAATGCTAAGTGTTATGTGTTGATTATTGTGTGTAAGTATGATGGTTATCGAGATCCCAATTGCCGTGTGTAATTGCGTTGAAAATGCTAAGTGTTATGTGTTGATTATTGTGTGTAAGTAAGATGGTTATCGAGATCCCAATTGTCGTGGTAATCGCGTAGGAATCGTTAAGTGTTAGGTTGTGAACTTGATTAGGAATGACTTGGGTTAATTCATGAATTTTTGGAAAAATGATCAGGGAAATCGATTTCCCAATCGATTGGATGGAAGTCAGGGACTTGGCCAAATGGACAAAATCGATTAGCCAATCGATTTTGTAATCAGTTTTCGAAAATCCTTTACGAAATCGATTGCCCAATCGATTGGGCCTTAAGTCAGGGACTCATCCATATTCGACCAAATCGATTTGGGAATCGATTGGCTTAAAACCTGGGGGCTCAGTACTCACTCAATCGATTGCCAAATCGATTGATTCAGCCCAGGATTCTGTTTTCATTAAAAACCTTCACCCCAATCGATTGGCTCAGTGAAAATCCTCAGTTTGAGTTAGATGATTGATTACTCATTAACTTATCCATGTCTTGATTGGTTATGTGTTAATTAGGAGATTGAGAACTTCATTTTACTTTCATTTTTAATTGGCAAAGTATTGTATGAACTTTTCGCATATTGGAAATCCTGTTAAGGTGCATGCTTAGTTGAAAAGTTATTTTGAGCATTTAAAAACTTAATTGCTATGTGTTAACTGTTATTTTTTTTGGCTGGTGACCCTTTACAATTATTGTGGAAATCTGAGCTTTGCCCTCAAATGAGAGTTAGGACGGTCCTACCGGTTCTTACCCTACGGACGGGAATGGAGATGGGAACACTTGACTGCAGCTACGTTAGGAGGATCTCACGGGGCGCGTGGAGATCACTCAGAGTGTTTATTTGTTTTATAAAATGATCAGACTAGGTTGTCACAGAGGGAACAAATGTCTTTCTTTTGGGTTGCGTTTATTTTTAAACTGGAAGACTGTACTACTTTTGTTATGTATATATTTTGAATTCATGGATTGAGAATTTTTCCGCTGCTCGTAAATTCTGTTGACTTATTTGTCGTTGTGTTACGACTTAAATATTTATCCAAATGTGTGTTACCTTATTTATTTCCCTGTTTTATTTTAATTGCTTTTGAAAAAAACAAATACACTCACGCTTTAAAAAACGGGGTGTTACATATCATAAGCTTTTTATTCAGCCTAGTTTAACCTTTTTAAAAGTTTGGTCTAGTTTGAAAGCCTATTTAAAAGCCTTATTCACATTAAAACATTTAAATGTTATATTTTACATTTTTTAAATAGGCTAAACTATGCTTTTATATAAAAAGGAAACTAATAAAATTATAATCAAATCTAATAAAATAATAACTAACATGTCTGCACTACAAGAACCTTCCAACAAAACAAAAAACAAAATGAATACTCTATCAAGTAACAATGTCGATTGACAAGGAAGGGGGTTTGAATTGTAAATGTACCTTTTAAAAATTCATGTTAAAAACTTAAGAAAACAACTCAAGATTGATCTTGGTTATGAAAACATAAAACAGAGAATGTTCTTGGTTTTTATTATAAAACAGAGAACGTTCCTTGATTAGCTTAAAACAGAAAATCAGTTTGTGTTTTATCTTAGTTAATCAATTAAGCTTAACAAATAAAGAGATAGGATAGAGAATATCACACAAAGATATATCATGGTTCACCCAACTTGGGTTACGTCCAGTCCTCACACTGTGAGATTTTCCACTAAGTGTTTAAAACAAAGAACCTTTTTGATTTTACAGCACCTAGTCTAGATCAACCTTGATTTGTTTCAATATCTATTACTTTCCACCCATAAAGTAACAACAGCACCTATCTGACTTTGATAGGATTCAATACAATCTAAACAAACTATAAAGAAACTCTTATAGTTTGAGTTTCTACAATAAGATTGTTTTTTGACAAAATCTGAGATATCTCAACTCTTGTTTGAGATTTGATTCTTTACAAAGAATTCAGTAATAATCAAGCAACCTGATATGAAACTTTAGAACTGCTTCTTCTTTGCGAAATTTGAGAACTTCAAGTATGTGTATGTGATTGATTTGTGGGATTTTATAGCACTTGAATTTATTGTTTTATTCCTGGATATTGGCCTTCTATTTATAGGCTTTAGAAGCATTTAATGAATGTAAAAGAGAGTTGTTGGTAGGGCTCTATATTTTTTACTGAAACCAATATTTCATAATAAAAATAATCCAGCCTTGAATTGATTTAAAAACTGCTTTGACTATTCTGTTACAACCTTTCTTAAATCAGTTTTGTCTTCTAGTTAAAGAGCCTTTGAAGTTTCTCCCTTAATCTTGAATGATGCAGTTTTGATCTTGAATCTTGAATGTAGCCAAAAGAAGTTTGGAGAAAGATTATAAGTCATTGTAGAAGATAACAGACTGCTGCTGGAGTTATGCAGGAAACGAAGATTGATTATCAATTTGGATCTGTCATTTTGATCTTTATGGAGATTTGATGATCAATATGGAGTTCCTGTTTTGATCATTCTGGATGTCCTTTGTAATGTCTTATCATATATCAAGGTTGATCAAACTTTCTTGACAGTTTGACTTTTAGAGTTCCAAAACTGTTTTACTTTGACTGTTTCGAGTCCTTTTATTTTAGTGATCTGATATCCTATTTGAGCTAGGATGAATCCTAATTGTTCCTTGCCATGTACTGATTCTATTTGAATGAAATTCCGAGGCATAATCTTTGTTAAAGAGGTGGAGAATGATTGGTCAATATGTTGTGATGAACATTCTTGAAACTGGAGATCATTCTCTGTTTTTATGTAGAATGTTCTTGTTGCTGTCTTTTCTGCTTTGCTTGATTCTGTTCTTAATTAAATTCACTCAAAAGCACAAGTTAAATTAACATAACATTTTAGAATCATAATTAACTTTCTTAATTAACCTTTTTTTAGTTAATCAAAACTTTAAATATGGAGTTTGTCTCAACACTCTATCCATACACATATCAAGCTACGCCTACATACCCTATCCATACCAATTTATATGATACTCTACCCATACTAGATGATGCTCTCCACATACCAATACCAATGTACATATCTATATATATTAAATAAAAAATTATCTTTCTAACAAAATGATTTTTAAAAAATCTTAAACAAACAACCTTTAAACTCTAAAAAATGATTTTTGGTTTCAAAGAATATAATTTTTCCTGAAACAAACGCACCCATTATTACCTCTCAAAAAAATATGGAACGACTACAGAGTGATTGCCTAATTGAACAACTACCGAATTTGGAACGACTACCGAATATGGAATCGTTGCCAAATATGGAATGGCTACCGAATATGGAATGACTATTGATTGATTGCCTAATTGATAGACTTTAAAATAGGAAATAATATTATTAATAATTAATAATAATAATAATTAACATTAATAAATAATAAAATATATATAGGTCGTCCTGTCACACCTAATAGGCTTTTTTATAAGCCTGAACCTGACCTATTTAAATAAATAGGCTTTAAAATTAGCCTGAGCCTAGCCTTATTATTAAATAGGTTAGACCAGACTGTAAGTAGGTCAGACCATAGGCCCCTGACGGACGGCCTAGCCTATTCTCATCCCTAATGATGACTCTTCATCATATGCATATTTTCCCACTGTTTTAGTCTTATTTATCCTCAATCATCAGTTAAATTAAGGATTTATTTGATACATTTTGTTGATTTTTATTCTTTGAGTTAATAAAATGTTTTTTGTTTTTATTTCGTTGATTAAGTAGGAATTTGTCGTAATTTTACATTGCGTTTTGTTTTAGTGCAATGCTGAATTTTGGTGAAAAATCAACATGACATATGTGGAGTATTTCAGCCATATCTGGAGTTCTAGATGTCCAATTAGTGTCGCTCCAAGTGCTAATGAAAGCTAATATCCATATCTACAACTTTCATGAAGACACCGGGACCAAATTCAGACGCAAAAGATGAGAAAAATGCAAAATACATCAGACAACATATGAAATGCGCCTGGAGCGCGTCCTGGAGCGCTTGGAGCGCATTTCTCAGGATTGGACTCTGCCAACGCGCGCCTGGAGCGCGTTTTTCCGTGCCTGGGGCGCGCGACGCGCACCAGTAACCATAAAAACGCAGATTTTTACTGTTTTAGGGATCTTTTTAACTCTTGGGAACTTGGGAGACTTGTGCCCTAGCATAGAAACTCAAAGACGGCCGTTTCTAACGCCATTGAAGCAGTTTTATCAAGAATCATCCATGAATCATTCTTGTAATTCTTCTTTAATCCTTATCTTTTGTATCTCTGTTATGAATAACTAAACCCTATTTGTTAGGGATGAGTGTAACCAGATGAAACCCTTATTTTTCTGATTTGATTTCTAGTTATATGAATGAGTTTATTGAATTATTTTTCTCATCTCTGTGCTTAATGCTTTTTATTGCTTGATCAACATTAAAATGTTCTACGATTTGTATTTTGAAACGGAAGTGGATTTTACGAATGCTTGAGATGAAAAATTCATGAATTTGTAGTCTAGGGATAGATGCAGGTCATGAAACCAATTAAATTAGTTGCAAAGCAATAATTTACAAGAGAATTTATATACGATAATGGTTAATTCTAATCTTAAATCCACTAAGGAATTAGGGGTTACTTTGGAATTAAAGGTTCTGTCACTAAGACATTAGGGCAAGAATAATAAAGAGAATTCGGTAATAATTCAATAAAGGAATTCAGTAACTAGGATCAAATTAGACACCAAGGTTGGATTCGAAGTGAAACTCATCCCTGACATTTTTCTCATTATAAAAGATCAATTTTATTATTGTTGTTAATTTCAAACATTATTTCAATCAACTTGGGAACTTTTTTTTTCAATTCTAGTAATCAAATATAATTCAATAGTAAAACGCAATCCTTGAGTTCGACACTCGGTACTACCGTTTTATTATTACTTGCAACGATTCAGTACACTTGCTGAAACGCAATCACCTAACTATGAGTCTTGACTTTTGTTGATAATTTAATTCAAAGAACAAGAGTAATATCTAAATCAAACCTCTAAGAAAGTCAACACTCTAATAAAAGTAAAATCACCTGATGAGGAAAATGAATTTGAAAATTCTATGAAGCATTGTTTCATTTAATAAAACTATCATCTGAATAAGTCAATGTCTCTAGTCAATAAGTCAACATTGAAGATTAACTTAAGTTATTGATATTTGTTTGGAAAATAGGTTAGGGTTTCTCTTTTTTCCTTGCAAAATCAAAATTATATCTTTGCAAAAAATAAATATATCTTCTTGTGGGTGTTTCTTCTTGTAAACAATTCTTGATCATATCTTCTTGTAAATAATCAATATCTTCTTGTAGATTAAGATCAACTCTTCTTGTAAATAATTCATATCTTCTTGTAGATGGATCTTGATCAAATCTTCTTGGAAATAATTCATATATTCTTATGATAAATCTTGACCAAATCTTCTTGTAAATAATTCATATATTTTTGTAGATAAATCTAGATCAATCAATCATCTTGTAAATAATTCATATTTTTTTTTTTGTGATAAATCATGATCAAATGTTCTTGTAAATAATTCATATCTTCTTGTAGATAAATCTTGATCAAATCTTTTTGTAAATGATTCATATCTTCTTGTAGATAAATCTTGATCAAATATTCTTATAAATAATTCATATCTTCTTGTGATAAATGTTAATCAAATCTTCTTGTAAATATTTCATATCTTCTTGTTGATAAGATCTTGATCATATCTTTTTCAAATCTTGACCATATCTTCATTTCAACTTGGGCAGGATTTTCTTCAATTATAAATCTAAATCGAATCTTATACTAGATTGTCATCGAAATCACGAATCTTGTTTTAAACTCTTTCTTGATTGGAGCTAGAAATGGTTTCGAGTTGTTCTTATATCTTCACAAGTTTTTGATTCGTCTAAGTCTTCTTTTCATACTTATTTCTTTCAATTCATCTGTTGACTTTCCATCAGAGGCATTGACTTTCTTGTTGGAGTGAGATGTTGTGTTTCTTAAATAATGATAGTCAAAGGCAAAATTGAATGACTTAGAATTAGTTGCATTGGGAAAATCACCTTGTTGAAACTTCAGAGTTAATAGAACATTAAAGGTTGTATATTACAGATAACATTTGGAGGGTGTTGCACAATTTTGATTAGCAGATTGTGAGCTTTGAATTTATGATTTGAACAGTCTCTTCAAAGTTAATTATACCTTAAAATGAACTCTTTAGAGGCATATTGAGTTTGTGCACATTAGATACATGTAAGGGTTTCAGAGACATGCTTCATATTCAGTCTTCAAAGGTATTCAATATCTACAAACTGGATATTTAGTACTCCTTTTTCAACAAAGTCACTAATGAAGTGATGTTTGATTTATATGTATTAGGATTGGATTCTTGGTTAAACATCGTGTTGTCTACTTGTCCTCCTTCAAAATTGTTTTTAAGCAAGAAGTCACTTAGTCTATTATACCATGCCCTAGGTGTGTGTTTTAGACCATACAGTGATTTCCTAAGTTTAAATACTTGGTCTGGATATTCAGAACTTTCAAAACTTAAGTGTTCTTAACATTGACTTCTTCACTTATATGCCCCTTTAGAAATACACTTTTAACATTCATTTGAAATAATGTAATTTTATTATAAGCAGCAAAAGAGAGTAGGATACAAATAACTTCTAACCTGGCTGCTAGAGAAAATGCCTCAATGTAATCAATGTCTTTTTGCTAACTATAGCCTTGTGCAACAAGTCTTGCCTTTTTTCTGACCACCTCTCCTTTTTCATTTTGTTAATGAAAATCCACTTGGTTCTTATAATATTTTTCTTTGTTCTAGGTACTAGATCCCAAACATCATTCCTTTTTAAATTCATTTAACTTTTCTTGCATTGCAAGGATCCATCCATCATTTGTCAGTGCTTCATCAACATATGTAGGTTCAATTGATGATAGTAGACCAAAAAAAGTTGTGTCTTTCAATGTTGATCTAGTCTTCAAATGATCATTTGCATTTCCAATGATTGGAGTTACAAGATAAAATGACTTGTATTTCCATCCAAATCTCACTTATGGTTTATCTTGATTTCTTTTGACTTGATCAGATTCATCCTCTGATGATTTGTCATCTTCTTCTAATTTACTTCTATCCTTTTATTTTTCAGATTCTTTTGGTTTGTCTACTTCCTCTTGTTCATGTAAACATGCATTATCATCAACTTGCTTTGAATTTTTAAGGTCAAGCTGTTTGTCATCAAATTTAACATGTATTGACTCTTCCACAATCTTGTAAGATATATGCCTCCTTGACTGTGATTTTGATGTAACTCCCAAACATACAATGTGTATGCATTATCTGATTAATCTAATAGTTTGAGTTGAGATACATTTCAGGAAAGAACCAAACACTACACTTGGACAAATCTTGGATCTCAAACAATCAAGCAAAGATTGATCATATCATACAAGGCTTGAAGATTATGTGTAAATGTTTCTATTGTTCATAGTGTTTATTAGTTAGATTCATCATTATGATTTCACACATCTAATATTTTCCAATTAAAACTGAAATCATAAAATAAGTATGTTAATCAAGCAATTGGTAAATCAACTGGGTAATCGATTTTCTGAGTCATAGAACCAAGTTTTCACTAAGTCAATCGATTAGAAAATCGATTACTTAAAGATTTTTACCAGACCTGTGTTTTATGATTAAAGGAAATCGATTGGACAATCGATTTAGATACTTTTCTTAAGGTACAAGCTTTCTACTAATCAATTGGTTAATCGATTTTCTGATTCACAGAACAAAATTTTCACTGAGATAATCGATTAGCAAATCGATTACTTAAATGGTTTTATCAAACCTGTGTTATATGATTAAAAGAAATCGATTGGATAATCGATTGCATAAATGAATCAGTTCATCATTTATCAGAAACATACTGCATAATCGATTGGCACATCGATTGAAATTAAATATCTGAGTTACAGGAAGAAATCAGTCGATTGGAAAATCGATTTGATTAAATGTCTAAGTTACAGGAAGAAATCATTCGATTGGCAAATCGACTTGATTGAGTGTCTGAGTAACAGGGAGAAATTAGCCCATTGCCAAATCGATTATGTTAGTGAAAATGAATCCACTGAGCAATCGATTGTTTGATCTCATATTTTGAACAAAACAATTATAATCGATTACTCAATCGACTCTGATATGAACTGAGTATCAATTTCTGATATATGCATTAAAAACATCGATTATCAAATCGATTAGTTCATCTATTTCAAGAATTTCAAGAAAAACAAGAAACGCGAAATCGATTAGGAAATCGATTGAGCTGGTAATACACATTAATAAAATCGATTGGGAAATCGATTTGTCTGAAGTTTTTTTGAAACTATATAAACTGAATCAATCACAATTTTTATAACATACAGAATACATAGAAAGAATTGAAAGAATCTCATTGACTTTTCGAAAAATACACTTTGAGAAAAACTATTATAACTCACAAACATTACTGGCAAATACTTAGTGTGAGAATTCATTGGGATTGAATCAATTGTTTTTAGTCTTTTTGAAAGAATCATCTTTGTAAAAGAAAGTGTGTGGAAATCCAGTATTGTGAAACTGGTGGTCATCTTTTAGAGTGTGTGTGATCATCTAAAAGAGATCTCAATCTAGAGCTTGGCGATTAGTTCTTAAGGATAGATTGGTTGTTGTTGTGGATTGATGTTGAGTTAGATGTATAGGCAGTGAAGTGCTGGAAAGTCTGTAAACATACTCAAATCATTTCTAGTAAAGGCTGGAATCGGTAAGTGATTCCAGGACTGGATGTAGACTATCGAATTGATAGTCGAACCAGTATAAAAATCCATGATGCACACTTCTCTATCTCTATACTCTTTATCTTGATAATGCATATGTTCTTGAATCTCAGTTTTGAATAATTTTTTGAATCTATTACTATTAAATTGGAATTAATATTAAACAAGTTGGTTTTGATATTAAGTTCATCACTTAGGAAGGAATTAGATAATCTAGTTAATAATATTGGATACAACTTCCTAAGGATAGAGGTCATTACACCAACACAATCTATGTTTCCATTTTAAACGCTCTTTAAGCTTTAGATCATTTAGAGTATTCAATGAAGGTGCACTGTTGTGATCGAGAATCAAACTTGTCATGGTTGTCTTTAGTGTTTAACATATAACAAGTACAACCAAATTGTTTAAAGTAGGAGATGTTAGACTTTTTACCCTTCCATAATTCATATGGTATTTTATTCAATATTGACCTAATTAAGATTCTATTTTGAATAAAGCATGCAATGTTAATTGCATCTGCCCAAAAATGTTTTGCAATATCCATTTCATTGAGCATGATTCTGGCCATTTCTCGAAGATATCTATTTTGTCTTTCTACAACTCCATATTGTTGTGGTGTTCTAGAAGAGGAGAAATTGTGAGAGATTCCATTGTCATCACAAAAACTTTCAAATAACCGTTTTTCAAATTCTTCTCCATGATCCCTTCTAATTACTACAATCTTAAGATCCTTTTCATCCATTACTTGTTTGCAAAATACAATAAACACTTTTTGACATTCATATTTATTTCTTAAGAACTTTACCCAAGTCCACCTAGTGTAGTAATCTACTAGCACAAAGTCATACTTCTTTCCATTTGGTGAGGCTATTTTCCCTGGCCCAAAGAGATCAAGGGGTTGTGAGGTAGAGACTAAGTTCTTAGTGTTAAAAGAGTTCCTTGTTAGTTTTCCCTTTTGACAAGCTTCACACATCATTTTAGTTTTGTAGCTAAGCTTAGGTAGACTTCTATCTAGTTGAAGTTTATTCAATTTTGAGATTAATCTAAGGTTTGCATGACCTAACCTTTTGTTCCAAATTAATTTCTCTTCACTTGCTGACATTTGACACTTACATCATGTTTCTCTAGACTAAATAGATTTGTCTTATATATGTTATTTTTCCTATGACCTGTAAAGAGTACGAATCCATCCTTTTGACTTAACATCTTGTTCCTTGCATATTTTTTGATTAAATACAAAATCATAATTATTATCACCTAACTGACTAATACCTAATAAATAATGTTTAAGACATTTAACAAACAAAACATCTTTAATAGAAGAAAAGATGCCATTACAAAATATGCCTTGCCTTATGATCCAACCTTTCTGTTTTCCTCAAAAGTTATTGTACCTCCTTTGATCAATGTTAGATCTTGGAACATAAACTTTTCTTGTGTCATATTTCGTGAGCAACCATTGTCTAGATACCATGATTTGTGTTTTAACTTGGTTGCTGAGGAAATCTACAACATAGATAATTTTGTTCTTAGGAACCCAAATTTGGTTGGGTCCTAGTTTAATAGTCTTGAAAGATTTCTTGTCTTTCCTTGTATTTAAAAATGGACAAGATAATTTCGAGTAACCTTTCCTAGAGAAAATGATGACTCTTCATCATATGCATATTTTTCATTGATTTTAGCCTTATTTATCTTTAACCATTAGTTAATTTAAGGAGTTATTTGATATATTTTGTTAATTTTAGTTCTTTAATTTAATGAAATGTTTATGTTCTTATTTCCTTGGTTAACTAGAGATTTTTTTTTTGTAATTTTACGTTGCTTTTTGTTTTAGTGCAGTGCTGAATTTTGGCGAGAAATCAACATTACCTATGTGGAGTATTTCAGCAATATATGGAGTTGTAGATATCCAATTAGAGTCAAACTAAGTGCAAATGAAAGTTAAAACCCATAGCTACAACTTTATTGAAGATATCGAATCCAAATTCAGACTCAAAAGAGGAGACAAATGCAGAAAATGTCAAACATAAAAAGTTGTGTGCCTGAAGCGCAATAGCCGCGCCTGAGGCGCATTTTCAGGCTAAAGCCTATGTAGGAACGTGCTTGAAGCGCAGAGGATGCGCCTGGGGAGCGTGGCACGCGACAACATTCATTAAAATACATTTTTTCTTCACTTTCTAGGATCTTTTTGACTATTGGGAAATTGGGAAACTTGCCCTAGCATAAAACTCAAAGACGACATTTCTAACACAATTAGAGCAGTTTTATCAAGAATCATTCATGAATCTTTCTTCTAATTCTGCTCTAATATCTATCTTTTCTATCTCTGTCATGAGTAACTAAACCCTATTTATTAGGGATGAGTATAATAAAATGAAACTCTTATTTTTCTGATTTGATTTCAAGTTATATGAATGAGTTTATTGAATTATTTTTCTCATCTATGTGCTTAATCCTTTTTATTGCTTGATCAACATTAAAAATTTCTACGATTGGTATTTTGAAAAGGAAGTGGACTTTACGAATGCTTGAGATGAGAAATTCATGAGTTTGTAGTCTAGGGATAGATGCAGATCATGAAACCAATTAAATTAGTTGAAGAGGCAGTAGTTTAAAAAGAGAATTCTTGTACAATAATGTTTAATTCTAATCTTAAATCCACTAAGGAATTAGGGGTTACTTTGGAATTAAAGGTTTTGTCACCAAGACATTAGGGCAAGAATAATAAAGAGAATTCGGTAATAATTCAATAAAGGAATTCAATAACTAGGATCACATTTAATGGCAAGGTTGGATTCGAAGTAAAACTAATCCCTGACATTTTTCTTATTATAAAAGGATCAATTTTATTATTGTCGTTAATTTTAAATATTATTTCAATCAATTTGAGAACTTTTTGTTCAATTTTAGTAATTAAATATAATTCGATAGTAAAACGCAATCCTTGAGATCGATACTCGGTATTACCATTTTAATTATTACTTGCAACGAATCATTACACTTGTTGAAACATTATCAAGTTTTTGCAAACAATACATAAAATATCAAAGGGAATAAGTTTAGGTTCAGTTACCATTTCTTCAAATCTAGGACCTCTTTTACCATTTCTAATAACCATAAATCATAGAAACATACTTGTTTATTTCCATACTGTTATTTAGAAAGTCTTGGAATGTTTCTTCATATTTATCAGAGTTACATGTGACATTTTCTAAAGGTTTTGAAATAAGTGTATCTTTCAAGGTTTTATTTTCATATTTAACCTCAACACTTTTAGTTTTTAAGGATTTGATTTCTTTAATTATGTTTGCATTTACTTTCCTAAATGTTTTTAGTTTTAGACAGAACTTGTGGTTTTTATTTAAGAAATCATTTATGATATTAATTAAATCAGATCGTGTTAAGTCCAAAAATACCTTAATTTCTTCATCAACTGATTCACTTCCAAAGTTAGAATCAATGTTTGTGTTGGATTTAGAGGCAGAGTTGGTATGAGCCATTATATTCAAATATGCTTGCTCTTCATCATTAGATGATTCATCACAATCATCCTATCTAGCCATCAAAACCTTCCTATTGGGTCTGAAATCTTTCCTTTGATGTTTCTTTTTTATTTTTTTTATTTTTTTTTATTTTTTTACTTTTCAGATTTGGACATTTAAACTTGATATGTCTAGGTTCATTGCATCCATAACATATGATGTTTTTCTTGTTATATTTTTCATCACTTCCTCTACTGGACTGCTTGGAATATCTTTGAGTAAATTGCTTATTTATGTTGTGCCACATCTTTTAAATTTTTTTGGATATAAAAGCCAACTTTTTATCCACTAAGTTTACATTTTGATAATCTGAATCATTATCCTTTGATTCTATTGTTGCCTTTAGAACCTTATTCTGCTTGGATTTCAAGGCCAAAGTTGGCTGCTTCTTCTTGAACTCATCATCTGCAAGCTCAATTTCATGTGATCTTAAGTAGCTAATCAATTCTTCCAATTTAAGAGTATTGAGATCCTTAGCTTCTTGAATAGTTGTAATCTTAGGTCTCCACTTGCTTGACATACTTTTAAGAATTTTCTTCACATGATCAACAATAGTATAAGAATTCTCTAGTACTTTTAATCTTGAAACTAAAGTCTATAATATGGAAAACATTGTTTTAGTGTCTTCATCTTCTTCCATCTTGAACAACTCATACTTTATAACCAGGAGATCCTTTGCTTCTTGGACTTGCTTGCTTCCTTCATAAGTTAGAACCAAATTGTCATAGATGCTTTTTACTGTTTCTTTTTTAATGCACTTATCAAATTCCTTGAAGTTGATTGTATTGATCATGAAGATTATGAACTTGTGATGCATCTTTTACATCTTCTTATGTTCAACATCCATCTATTTCCTTGAAATTTCAATATCATAAGAATTTGTTGGAGCAATGTAGCCATCTTCCATCTCTTTCCTTTAAATTTCAATACTATTAATATTTTGTGAGATAAAGAAACTCGTTAGCCTGTCCTTCAAGTACTTAAATCATTCACCATCAAATAAATATGGCAAGTTGATGTTTTCTCCAACAACTTCTTCACCAAATCCAGACATTGTTGAATCCTTGGATCTTTGTTCAAACATTGTTAAGTGCTAATTTTTGAAATTAGGCTCTTGATGCCAATTGAAGGTGCAAACACAAGAATGAGAGTTGAATTGTGTTTGACTTAGTTGGATTCTTTTTCTTAAGTTATTTAAAACTGGTTCGGGTTTGGTGACTTACTTAGAATAAAAGTAATAGCAATCAGGTTTAGTGATCAGATGTAGAAGTGAAACAAGAATTGAAAAATTAAAGTGACACAAGAATTTATCTTGGCTCACCACCAACTTGGTAGCTATGTCCAATCCCCCAACTCAGAAGGATTTAAACCACTAATTCAATACTTGAATTATACAACATCTAACCATACAAGCCAGTCTTCTCAAAGCAATCTGACACCTACATACCTTTGGAGGTACACAAACACATTTAGTCTACAAGCCAAGTCTTCTCAACACAATTTGAAAAGCTATAGATTTCTTGAGGAACACGAAAGCCACTATCGGGCTGGGTTACAAGAGTTTGGAACATATTGGTTTGCTTCTAACAACCTGATTGTAACAACAACTCTCACACTAGAAAAACATAAAAATACGTCTTTTGAACAAGTGTTTCTCTAGACCTTAACCTTATGAACTCTAATAACTTAGGAAATTTTGTGCTTATGAGTTCTCTATTTTTATTCTTCAACCTCGAGTATCTATTTATAAAATAGGTTAGGTTTCTCTTTTTTCCTTGCAAAATCTGAATCATATCTTTGCAAATAATAAATGTATCTTCATGTAAATAATTTTTTATTATATCTTCTTATAAATAATTCATATCGTCTTGTAGGTTCTTTTAATACCCAATACAAATTATCTAAAACTTGACAATTGGATCCTTAAACCTTAATAAAAATAGAAGCAAGTATAATTAAATAATAATTAGAATCAAGTCTTTAACAAATTTTCATTACATCATATAATTCAAAACATCTGAAATTTAAAATTGATCAGTTTGGACGAATCCTCTGGTGCTAATCCCATATCTTGGTTTCCTTCAACTGCTAATATAAAAATAAAAGGGTGAGATAAAAATATCTTAGTGAGCTCTGAAAATAAAGGGAAGAGAGGTTTGAAATTATTTATTTCATAAATATGCATAAAAACACGAAATTCTGATGCATCTCATCTTCAATTTCCTTTTTATAAAACTTAACTGAAAGAATATGCATGACCTGGAACACCAATCAAAGTCATGAGCAAGTACTGAATGTGGGTAATGTTGGTATTTATGACCTCGAAATAATCGGAATGTATCAGTTCTTTAAGAAATTAAATCAATTTCATACACACAGCGGAATTAAATTGCGGCATACAAGATTAGCAATTGCAAGTAGATGGATAAGAGATTAACCAAGATGCATGCGAGTCAAATTACCAGATTAAACAATATTACCTATCACAGAATATGTTTAACATGCATCTAATATTAATCACATATACAGATATTGCAAGATAGAAAATTAAAGGAGTTAAGGGTTAGAGAAGATTGCACCAAGAATTTATACTGGTTCAGTTGTCAACTTGACAACCTACATCCAGTCCTGATAATCCAATCGGATTTTAGATTTTCTTCTCCAATAGAAAGAATCAATTACAGATTGTCCAGTTTCATCCCCGAAACCTATCTATCTTAATGATCTCTTTCCTATTGATCACCCTCTGATCCTTGTAGATACTCAGCAATCTAACACAGAATCAAAGTACGACTCTTTCTTGTTGAGCACTCTCACCCAAGAAAGTAGCCACCAGCTTCAAGCTGGCTTTTCTCGCTTTCGTTTCTTTTCAAAGTATTATTACAAACTGAATAAAGGAAGAACAAAAAAAGAAGTCTTCAATCTTGGTCAATGTGACTTCTCACGATTCTGGATATTCAAAGATTGTTCATGAGAACCCTTGTCTTTCAAGATCACTTTACCAGCTCTCTTATTGATTGTTGATAATCTCTTTGGCTATGATCTGAAAAAGCAATATCAGTGTATTAACCAAGTGTTATTGATAGTTCTTTTGTATATCAAGAATATTCAAAGTGTTTATCAGATTGTTATTGAAAGAATGATTGAAGACAGTTTACATAGTTTCTGAAAAACATATTAATCAATCGATTTACCAATCGACTTCTTAAAGTGATAAAACTAGTCTAATCGATTTGCCAATCGATTATCGTGTGTCTTGTTTTTCTTGAATCTTGAAACTATATAAGCCAATCGATTTACCAATCGATTCTTTAAACAACATTTCTCAGTGATTATGTTAAGACTGATATGAATCGATTTCGTAATCGATTGCAGATGTTATGTTCAAACTGAAACACATATCAATCGATTCCATAATCGATTTATCAAATCTTCATAATCGATTAACAAATACTTAAAATCGATTTGGTCACACGCTCAGAGTTCACTGGGTTTTCAAAAGGTTTTGTCAATCGATTTGCCAATCGATTGAGTTTAAGTCAGTGACTCAGCTATTTTGATACTAATCGACGTGCCAATCGATTTGTATGTATTTGTCTGAAAACGTTCTTACCTGGGATTTGGTTCAATCGATTTCCCAATCGATTTCGACCAGCTCAGAGTTCACTGAGATTTCAAAAAGTTCTTTCAATCGATTTGCCAATCGATTGTGTTTAAGTCAGTGACTCAGCTATTTTGATGTTAATCGACGTGCCAATCGATTTGTATGTATTTGCCTGAAAAGTTCTTACCTGGAGCTTAGTTCAATCGATTTCCCAATCGATTGCAACCAAACTTAACTTGATTGAAATTTCACACAATAGATTGTCCAATCGATTGTGTTTGTCACAGGGAAAGTTATTTTGCAAAAAGTATTTAAGCAATCGATTTGCAAATCGATTACCCTCAAAACTGGGGTGTCACTGTGACTTGTACAATCGATTTCCCAATCAATTTATTTCAATCAGGTTTACTTTGTGAAATGTATAATCGATTTGTCAATCGATTAGCCTGTAAAACAGGGTGCTACTCACTTGTGCAGTTTTCATTTCTAATTTAGTCAGTCGATTGCCCAATCGATTATACCAACACAAACAGTTGTGTTTCCTTACACCCTTGTTATGAAATCGATTTCCCAATCGATTTACTCAGTCAAAAATCAACTTTTGTTGATTTCTTGTGTTCCAAGCAATATGTTCCAAGTGTGTAGGATTGGATTGTTGTTCCTGAAATCTTGCTCAATTCAAATATTAGATTTATCATAATATGTATGAACATTGTATGTTTGTTAATTATGTCAAAATTAGGATTCAAAGGACTAAAGTCCAACAGGTAAGGCAGATAATTGAGTCCTCAACGGTAAAAGTGGTCTAGCCAAACACCAAACAAAATCCTGATTGTTCTCCTTTACCTATTGAACCATGCCTAGAACAACCTGAACTTCCCCACCGTGATAAAAGGTCATGCATGATCTGATTAATGAGAATGTACTGAACTTGAGATGTTTTTTTTATGCAATGTCTTATTATGTCATGTATGCAATGCATTCTTCATTTACAACAATTATAAACAACTTAGAAACATACTAGATCAATGATAATTAATTCCTAAGCCCCTAATTTGAAGCTAGAACCTGGGGAAACTTAGCCAGAGGCAAAACTCCGAACTAGAGACAAAATACGTTCAGAGTAAGAATTAGAGGATATGTGTCCAGAGGAAGAATCCGATGATACACGTCTAGAGGAAGAAATAGAGGATACGTCTCCAGAGGAAGAATTAGAGGATATGTCTAAAGGAAGAATCAAAGGATACATGTCCAGAGGAAGAGTCAAAGGATACATGTCTAGAGGAAGAATCAGAGGATACACGTCTAGAGAATAAATCAGAGGATACATGTCTAGAGGAAGAATTAGAGGATACGTGTCTAGAGGAAGAATTAGAGGATACTTCGATAGAGGAAAAATTAGAGGAACAAATATAAGGGAAACATCAAGGCAGAAATTGTCAAAGGGGAAAAAAACAGCGATATAAAAACAATTGTCAAAGGTAAAAATACTTAGGTTTTTGAAACAACAACTAGGGGCCAAAACCCCAAAGTTATAGAACGACACCTAGAGACAAAACTACAATGGTGAAGGTGAAAGAGCATCCCTGGCCCATGCATTTTCCTTTAGTAATAGTATTGACACATCCAATTACAGTTCTTTTCTCAAAATTATGAAATTTCCTAAGTTCTTCTAACTCGTAAAATCCCCAAAGTAATTTCTAACAAAAAGTAAAAGATTTTAGTAAATAAACTCCCATAACCTTCATGCTAAAATAAGTTAATATAACTAAACTCACAGTTTTCTAGCAATGATTCTCTTTGATTACTGTTGATTTTAAGGAGATGTCTATTGTAAAATATGACCTCGATTGTCTAAAAAGGATATGACGGTTTTTAAAAAATTCAACAAGATTGATAATCAATTTAACAAAAGAACACTTTTATTAAACTAATGATCAATAACGGTCCCAAGGAATTGATTCTAAGCGAAGGGTCACACTTACATGTATTGACCAATTACTAGTTCAGCACATACAGTAATTGTTCTACAAATTAATCAAGATACAAGCATGCAATCAAGATTAATCATACAATCATACAATGATAATAAAGAGTAAGGGATAGAGAGAAGTGCACCATGATTTTTATACTGGTTCAGCCGTCTATCAGACGACCTACGTCCAATCCCGAAACTAAACGATTTCGGCCATTTTCAATAGAATCTTAGAGTGTTTTACGGATGTTCCAACGCTCCCGGCCTATCAATCTTAAAACTCTCTCTCTATTCTATTTGGCAACCACTGTATCCCAGAGTTCCTCTACAAACTCTTCCAAGATCACAACAAAGCTTCTTCTTGATAAGCTCTCTCAACAATGAAGATATCTACCAATTTCACTACTGGATTTTGATCAACCACTGTATCCCAGAGTTTCTTTACAAACTCTTCCAAGATCACATTAAAGCTTCTTCTTAATGAGCCCTCTTAACAGTGAAGATAGCTACCAGTTTCACTACTGGATTTTTATTAGTTCTTTCTTTACAAAGTGTTTGTTACAGAAAATATAAAAGATATACATAATTGGTTTCAATCACTTGCAATGAATCTCACACAAGAAGTTGTTTGTCCATTTGAGTGTTTGTGAGATCATTCTCTTTTTCTCTCAAGAGGTCTTTTTCAGCTCTCTATTGATTGTGAATAATCGTTGGTTCTGGATCTGAAAAAGCAATATCAAGGGTTATTCAAATGTTATCAAAAGTTGTTAGAGAAAGTGATTGAAAACCGTTTATATAGTTTCTGAAAAACAACATATAAATCGATTTCCCAATCGATTCATTAATGTAATAAAACAGGCTCAATCGATTAGCCAATCGATTATCGCAAGTCTTATTTTTCTTGAATCTTGAAACTACATAAACTAATCGATTACCTAATTGATTATTTTAAAATACTTTTCAGAAAATTATGTGTAGTTAATAGTTGACTCAATTGCATAATCGATTTAAGATGATTTGTTCCAACAACGAGATCAAAACACTCGATTACCCAGTCGATTCATTAAGTCACATAATCGATTCATTAATACACATAATCGATTTGGCCATATATTGAGTGTTCCCTGTAACTCAAATTTTTGTTTCAATCACTTTGTCAATCGATTTGGTTTGAAACAGGGATTCAGCTTATTTCAAGTAAATCAATGTGCCAATCGATTTGGTGTTTAAGTTTCTGAAAAAGTGATTTTACCAGTTTGTTTAGTTCAATCGATTGCCTAATCGATTGATGCCAAACTTGTTTCACTGGAATTTTCACAATGGATTGTCCAATCGATTGTGTTTGTCACATACCATGTTCCTTATAAAATTTTATTTACGAAATCGATTTGTCAATCGATTAGCGTATTAAATGGCTTGGCCCTGTGACTTGCAAAATCGATTTGTCAATCGATGTATCTAATCAGTTTTAGTCTTTGTGATTAAACAATCGATGTGTCAATCGATTAGGGTGCTAAACGGCTTGCCTCTGACTTGCACAATTTTTATCAATGATTGTGCCAGGAGATTGCCTAATCGATTGTGTAATCACAAACTACACACTTTCATACAACCCTTTTACAAAATCGATTGCCTAATCTATTTGTGCAGTAGATTTTCCATCTTTTGTTGATTTCTTGAGTTTCAAGCAATTGTCTCAAGTATGTAGGGTTGAATTATTGTTCATGAAATCTTACTCAGTTAAAATGTTAGATTTATCACATAATGTATGAACATTGTATGTTTGTTAATTATGTCAAAATTAGGATTAATGGGACCTAAGTCCAACAATCTCCCCCTTTTTGCATAAGTGACAAGCATACAATTTTAACTTGAGTTTAGCATTTCAAGGAATATACCAAAATAGGTATCAGTAACATATCATAATATCAGAGCATAAGTACCAATATTATTTATCAAAATATGAGTAGCTATCAGAGCAACAAATTTTCAACAGCAGCAGAAGTAGCATGTAAAAATTATTACCACAAGTTATAATGCACAAGTTATAATGTCTCTCCCCCTTTGTCAGTTAATGCAAAAAGCAGTATCAGGAGAGAATAGCAAAATGAATTTTCTCCCCCTATGTTAGTAAACATAAGCACCGGGGATAATTATGGTTTCAGAGCAAACAAATATCAGTGTATCAGAGCAAAAAAAAAAAAATATATGCAGATTAAACAGATTATGGCAATAGATTAGAGAACAATTGAATAAATGTGCTCATATGTCATATATGGAAGAAAATATTACAGCAATAACAAGACATTACAACACAACAAAGAACCTAAAAATCTAATCACCTAAACTAGGTTGTTTCTCACTATTAGCCAAGGGAGAGGTAGAGACCGTTGTATTACTCTCAGCAGGTGTCTCCTCAACGTGAGATTCAGAACTATCTAGGGGAGTGGGATTATGTTCCTCTGTTGCTTGTCGGCCGATATCCGCAATATCTTCAAAAGATAGCTCAATGCCCAAATGAACTTGTATCGCATCAACATTCTGAACAACTGAGTTCAGAGATGTCTGGAGTGTCTTCAAAGCAGCTTCCATTCGATTATTTGACGCTTGCATCTTAGCGTTGTGAGCCGCCTGAGCTTCCATGAACTCTAGCATCTTTGCGAAGAACTCAGGAGTGGCTGCCACTGGCTCAGCAGCTTGTTGTGTAGAAGGCTGAACAGGTTCAGCATTTGGTAGGGGCCTAATCCAAATACCATTCACCCTTTTCAATTGCATCTGATTGACAATTGATTCACCAAAAATAAGGGTGGTTTTTGAAGATTCGTCATCGACAAGTGACACCTTGAAGTCTCTCAGAATCTTGGTTATTAACTGGGGATAGGGCAGCATCAGCTTGCTTTGCGATGCTTCCAACATATGTCTCAGCACTATCCATGTCCAGCTCATCCTGAGCTCTTTGGACAGTCCCCACAACAGCAGTATGTCCAGCTTCTGGACGACGGCATGGTTTCCTGATCGGGGCACCAGCATCCTAGTTAAAGTGTACATAAGCATCCGATGATGGACCTTCATTTGACCAATCGGCAGCGAAATAGTTTCGACAAAGCCTTCGACCATCAGGTCCTTCACAGCTGTGTGTCTATCAAAAGAAACTTCCCATCCTTCATCCGCAGTTTCAGCCTCAGAACTGCCATCAATTGATTTCCCGTGAAAGGGAAGTCCTGACAGAGTTGAGAAATCTTCAAACGACATGGAGATTCTTTTGCCTTTGACTTCAGCCTTGAAGCCATTGTCAGTGAGCTTGAAGGTTGAATAGAATGCTCTTATTAACTTCGTATAGGTGTCAAGTGTGGAGGAGAGGAAGTTTTCAAGACCATGAAACCTCAAATGGTCTTGGAAGGTAAATCCATCTGAATCAAAATAGGTGAAATCAAGAGTTCTAGCCTCATGGATTTTTCTTTTTAGGAAGTCAGGTGGAATAACAAAATCTGTAGCTTTATCTTTGGATGAAGGAGCCTTCTTTGGAGGAGGAGGAGAAGAAACCGTTTTCTTCTTTTTCTGAGTAACCTCCTTCATAGCATCAGCCATGAGCTTCTCAGTAGGGGGCTCCTTTCTTTTCTTTGATTTTCCTTGATCAATAGCAGCGGCTTTGCCCTTGTCTTTGGCAAGTATCTTGTGGGTAGGAATTGGAACCCGTTTTAACATGGTTGGTGGGGGAGAAGGGGTTCGCCCACTAGAAGATGAAGATTGTGATGGAGTTCTTGGTTGGGTTTGTTTAACACGAGCCATTGTAGGAGATGATATGTGTTTGAATGCAGAGATAAAACAAGGATGGTTGGGAAAAACAGAGTATAGAGAAAAACAGAGCGACTTGAGAAATTCTGGAAAAATTTGAGAAGAAATTGATTGATAATTGTTCCTTTTTAAACCTTCAGACGCGCCAATCGATGTCCCAATCGATTATGTTACCGTTGCTGGGGAAGCACAATCGATTTAGTAATAATTGCATCTAACGGCTAGTAAAAATTAGTCACAACAGTCATATCGTGAATCGATTCTCAAATCGATGTCCTTTATTTACTCAATCGATGTCCAAATCAATTTCGTTAAACTGGAGAAATTGAAATATTGAACCAATCGATTTCCAAATCGACGCTCGGGCTGGAGTCTGGAAAACGTTCTAAATTTTGAAGTCTGGGGCCAACGTAATCGATTATGCAATCGATTCCTTAAACTAAAAACTAAGCTAACTATCGATTATCCAATCGATTGACATGGGAGAAGTTCAAGCACCAGAATCTTCCTGTGATTTGGTACAAAGGTCAGATCTCACTACGAGCTAAGAGTATGCGCTATATGTTTATGCCATAACCAAGTCTCGTCTGAATTAGATAACAAACAACAGATACTACTAGGAAAAGAATTAAAATCTAACATAAATGTTATTCATTCTATCACCAACTAACTTTATACCTTTGTCATCTTTATGCTCAATTATACAAGATTGTGATGAAAAACTTACCTGGAGACCTTTGTCAGATAGTTGACTTATACTTAGCAGATTGTGTTTTAGCCCTTCTACGTACAAGCCATTTTTGATTACTGCAGTTGGCTCATTTGCTATGTCACCAACACCACTTATCTTTCCTTTATTGTTGTCACCATATTTGACAAACCTCCTTCATTTAATGTTAGAGACAAGAATTTAGACTTGTCTCCTGTCATGTGCTTTGAGCATCCGCTATCTAGGTACCAAGAGTGCCTATTGGATGTCAAGCACACCTGCAACACACTTCAAAATTTGATTTTAGGTACCCAATTTAAATTGGGTCCTGGGAGGTCAGTTTCAAAACGTTGTGTCTTTGCTATCCAAATCTGTTTCCATCCTCTATTGGCTAGTTTTTTCAGTTTGCAATTAGAAACAAAATGTCCCTTTCTGCAACAGAAATGACATGAACCAGCAAACGATGAACGTTGATTTGATTTAGTAAAGATGTCATACATATTCCTTGAAATAACAGATTTTTTACTATGTTTGACATTTCTGTTTTGCACATAACCAATACCACATCTAGTGTTATTCCTTTTAACATGTATATTTGGTTTATATCCTAGACCAGATTTTACATTAACATGTCTCTGGTTGCTAAGTATGACATTCAGTTTATCTTTACTACTAGTGAACTTCAATAAATCAGACTTTAATGATGTAACATTTTTTTCAAGTTCAATGCATCTTGCAGATTTGTCATGTGAATCCTTTTTTAGTTGTTCATACAAATCCTCAATTTCCTTATGATCATTTTTCATTTGTTCAAGCATATTCTTTGTACTCAGCAACTGTTTAATAGAATTCACATACTCATCATGCAGTTCATTGAAAGCTTCTTGTAGTTCATCATAAGATGGATTAGATTGAGAGCTTACCTCACTTTCAGATTCTGAGTCTGTGTTTGCCATAAGACATAGATTTGCTTCTTCTTCTTCTGAAGAGGCAGAGGATTCTTCGTTGTCATTCCATGCAATATATGCTTTTCTGGTTTTGGGAGTTGGTTCCTTGCCTTTAGTATTTGCAGTCCTATTTTTGTCTTGCAACTTGTAACACTCAGACTTTATATGCCCTGTTTTACCACATTCATAACAGGTGATTGTCTTGCTGTCACTAATTTTAGAACTTGATGGCTTTCTGAACTTGTAGTCTTTCTGTTTCAGAAATTTTTTAAACTTTTTGACAAGTAAACCAATCTCAGGCTCTTCGTCAGTCTCACTGCTTGACTCATCTGAGCAACTTTCTTGTTCAGACTTTGATTGGTGCGTTTGGGCTTTCAGAGATACTCCTTTTATTTTCCTGTTAAACTGTTCTGACTCATCTAATCTGTGCAATTCCATCTCATGCTCCCTGAGCTTTCCAAACAGTGTTGCAATAGTCATGGTTGCAATATCCTTTGATTCAGCAATGGCAGTTATCTTGGGCTGCCATTCTCTTGTTAAACACCTCATGACTTTTCCTATTTGCTGCTCATTATCCACAACTTTTCCTAGAGAATGTAAATTGTTGATGATGTGAGTGAACCTTGTTTGCAGGTCATTAATGGATTCATCTGTCTTCATGTTGAACAATTCGTATTCATGCATGAGTGTATTAATTTGAGCTCTTTTCACATCAGTAGTTCCTTCGTGTGTTTGTTGAAGAGTGTCCCACATCTCTTTGGCAGTTTTGCAGTTTGAGACCCTGAAAAATTCATCAGCTGATAATCCAGAGGTTATTATGTTCTTAGCCTTAGCATTATATCCTACTTTCTTCTTATCATCCTCAGACCAGTCAGATCTGGGTTTAGGAATTAGTGAATTACCAGTTCCAGCTATTTTAGGTATGAAGGGTCCATTTTCTACAACATCTAGAATATCAATACCACTAGCTTCTAGAAATATTAACATCCTATGTTTCCAATATATGTATGTGGCTCCATTGAAGGCAGGGGGCATTGCAAGGGAAGCACCTTCTCCTAGAAATCCAACTGACGCCATGTACTTTTATGAGAATTACTCTAAAAAAGGTAGGCTCTTGATGCCAATTGTTGTAAAATATGACCTCGATTGTCTAAAAAGGATATGACGGTTTTTAAAAAATTCAACAAGATTGATAATCAATTTAACAAAAGAACACTTTTATTAAACTAATGATCAATCACGGTCCCAAGGAATTGATTCTAAGCGAAGGTTCACACTTACATGTATTGACCAATTACTAGTTCAGCACATACAGTAATTGTTCTACAAATTAATCAAGATACAAGCATGCAATCAAGATTAATCATACAATCATACAATGATAATAAAGAGTAAGGGATAGAGAGAAGTGCACCACGATTTTTATACTGGTTCAGCCGTCTATCAGACGACCTACGTCCAGTCCCAAAACTAAACGATTTCGGCCTTTTTCAATAGAATCTTAGAGTGTTTTACAGATGTTCCAGCGCTCCCGGCCTATCAATCTTAAAACTCTCTCTCTATTTTATTTGGCAACCACTGTATCCCATAGTTCCTCTACAAACTCTTCCAAGATCACAGCAAAGCTTCTTCTTGATGAGCTCTCTCAACAATGAAGATAGCTACCAGTTTCACTACTGGATTTTGATCAACCACTGTATCCCAGAGTTTCTTTACAAACTCTTCCAAGATCACAGTAAAGCTTCTTCTTGATGAGCCCTCTCAACAGTGAAGATAGCTACCAGTTTCACTACTGGATTTTTATCAGTTCTTTCTTTACAAAGTGTTTGTTACAGAAAATATAAAAGATATACATAATTGGTTTCAATCACTTGCAATGAATCTCACACAAGAAGTTGTTTGTCCATTTGAGTGTTTGTGAGATCATTCTCTTTTTCTCTCAAGAGGTCTTTTTCAGCTCTCTATTGATTGTGAATAATCGTTGGTTCTGGATCTGAAAAAGCAATATCAAAGGTTATTTAAATTTTATCAAAAGTTGTTAGAGAAAGTGATTGAAAACCGTTTATATAGTTTCTGAAAAACAACATATAAATCGATTTCCCAATCGATTCATTCATGTAATAAAACAGGCTCAATCGATTAGCCAATTGATTATCGCAAGTTTTGTTTTTCTTGAATCTTGAAACTACATAAACTAATTGATTACCTAATCGATTATTTTAAAATACTTTTCAGAAAATTATGTGTAGTTAATAATTGACTCGATTGCATAATCGATTTAAGATGTTTTGTTCCAACAACGAGATCAAAACACTCGATTACCCAGTCGATTCATTAAGTCACATAATCGATTCATTAATACAAATAATCGATTTGGCCATATATTAAGTGTTCCCTGTAACTCAAATTTTTGTTTCAATCGCTTTGTCAATCAATTTGGTTTGAAACAACGATTCAGCTTATTTCAAGTAAATCAATGTGCCAATCCATTTGGTGTTTAAGTTTCTGAAAAAGTGATTTTACCAGTTTGTTTAGTTCAATCGATTGCCTAATCGATTGATGCCATACTTGTTTCACTGGAATTTTTCACAATGGATTGTCCAATCGATTGTGTTTGTCAGACCATGTTCCTTATAAAATTTTATTTACGAAATCGATTTGTCAATCGATTAGCGTATTAAATGGCTTGGCCCTGTGACTTGCAAAATCGATTTGTCAATCGATGTATCTAATCAGTTTTAGTCTTTGTGATTAAACAATCAATGTGCCAATCGATTAGGGTGCTAAACGGCTTGCCTCTGACTTGCACAATTTTTATCAATGATTGTGCCAGTCGATTGCCTAATCGATTGTGTAATCACAGACTACACACTTTCATACAACCCTTTTACAGAATCGATTGCCTAATTGATTTGTGCAGTAGATTTTCCATCTTTTGTTGATTTCTTGAGTTCCAATCAATTGTCTCAAGTATGTAGGGTTGAATTGTTGTTCCTGAAATCTTACTCAGTTAAAATGTTAGATTTATCACATAATGTATGAACATTGTATGTTTGTTAATTATGTCAAAATTAGGATTAATGGGACCTAAGTCCAACAATGTCTACTCTTAACTGCTTTCAGTTTCTTTAGTCTTTATGCTATGTTCCCGTTATTGGAGCTCCTCCTACTTTTTTTCTTTCTTTTTTTTTTTTTTCTCTTTTAGTACAGTTTTTGGTTGATAACTGAAGATTGAAAGATGGAAATATACATGCAAGGGGTCGTGACAAGTTTGGAGAACTTTAGCGAGCAATTGTGTTTGGAAGATTTTGGAGAGAAGGAAAAATTTGATGGATGAAGGGGACGATGAATAGTGGCAGTGTTGGGGTTTTCTCTAGAATGCTTTAAGAGTGTATGACTAGAAACATGAAAGAAATCATGGTGGAAGATGGGTTAGTACTCGTGAGTGAAAGAGTAGGAGAGAAAAGTAAAAGTGGCATGCTCTCTCTTTGCCACTTGGACTTGTTAATACTACTACTTTCCTATTATACCCTTGATCTTAAATTAATATTACTAAAACCACAACATTAAAAATTACTAAAATTCTAGAAATTCCAACTAATACTTAAATCTTATAAATATTGCTAAGGTAGTGAGAGGTCTGTTACAATTCTGATAAACTCTTCTTGTAAATAATTCGTATATTCTTGTAGATAAATCTTGAATAGATCTTCCTGTAAATAATTCATATCTTCTTCTGATAAATCTTGATCAAATATTCTTGTAAATAATTCATATATTCTTGTAGATAAATCTTGATAAAATCTTCTTGTAAATAATTCATATCTTCTTGTAGATAAATCTTGGTCAAATCTTCTTGTAAATAATTCATATCTTCTTGTAACTAAATCTGTTGGAACCAAGTTGGTTTTACATTTAGAGTTTTGATGTTAACAAAAATATTTTATGAGAACAATATATTTGACTTCAAAGAGTATGAAAGAAGATTCATGTATTTGAAGAAAATATAAAATAAGATTTGATTCATATTTATAATCTTTAACCAAGTTGAAAAGAAGATCTAGTCAAGATTTGAAGAATTTTTGAAGAAGATTTGATCAACATTTGATGAAGATTTGATCAACATTTGATGAAGATTTGATCAAGATTTAATTACAATAAAGTACAAGCAGAATCTATATGAAAAATTTACAAACTAAATCTAAATAAAATAGGAACATAATCAATCTGAAGAATTTACAAACTCAATCTAAGCAAGAAACAATTTGAAATTAAAAAGGTTAAATTGAAGCATAAATTTTAACTATAAATAGATACTCAAGGCTGAAGAAGAAAAACATTAAAAAGCAGAAAAGAGTAGAAGAACTTACAAGCTCAAAATTACAAATTCATCTTGGAGTTCAAAGAGAGAAATACTTGTTCAAGTTAGAAATATTTTATGAGTATTCTTTTCTTAGAGTGTGAAAGTTATTATTATTATTATTATTATTATTATTATTATTATTATTATTATTATTATTATTATTATTATCATCACCATCAAGTTTATTAGAAACAACTACTCAAGTTCAAATATTTGTATTCAACCTAATAATGGTTTAGTTCCTTCTTCAATATGGGGTTGTTAGGTTTTTAGGAGAAAACTTGGCTTGCAAGGTCAAGGTGGTTAATTCCTTCTTCAATCTAGGGTTGTTAGGTTGTTAGGAGAAGACTTGACTTGTAGAGTCAAGGTGGTTAGTTCCTCAAAAGTTTGGGGTTATCAGGTTGTTTGGAAAGACTGACTTGGAGTCTTAGGTGCTCTGTAATTCAAGGTATTTGAATTAGTGGATTAAAACCTTCTGAATGAGGGGACTCGATGTAGCCAAGTTAGTGATGAGCTAAGATAAATCTACATGTCAAATTATTTATGCTTTCATTGTTTACTACCTCTGAATCCGATTTCTTCTACTCCAAGTAATTCATCAAAATCAAACCAGATTATTTATTTATTTATTTATAAATTATCAAAAAGTTGTCAAGTTTGGAAAACACAATTCAACCCCCTTTCTCGTGTTTGCACCTTCAAAATCTTGATAGAATCTTCGTGTAAATAATTCATATCTTCTTGTGATAAATCTTTATCAAATCTTCTTGTAAAAATGTATATCTTCTTGATAATAAGATCTTGATCACATCTTCTTCAAATCTTGACCATATCTTCTTTTCAACTTGGTCCAAGATTTTCTTCAATATTAAATATGAATAAAAAATTATTTAGATTGTCTTTGAAAACACAAATTTTCTTTCACATTCCTTCTTGATTAGAGTTAGAATTAATTCAGGTTGCTCTTGGATCTTCACAAGTTTTTGATTCGACTAAGTCTTCTTTTCATACTTAATTCTTTCAATTTCATACGTTGACTTTCCATTCAAGGCATTGACTTTTTTTGTTGGAGCGAGATGATGTGTTTCTTGAATAATGGTAGTTAGAGGTAGAAACGCCTAACTTAAAATTAGTTGCATTGGGAAAATCACATTGATGAAACTTCAGAGTTAGTGTAACATTTGAGGCTGTATATATTAGAGGCAAAATTTGGAGTGTGTTGCATTATTTTGATTAACAGATTGTGAGCATTGAATTTATGATTTTAATAATCTCTTCAGAGTTAATTATACCTTGATATGAACTCTTCATAGACATGCTTCAAATTCAGTCTTTAGAGGCAGTCTTCAGACCCAATTATCAGATCCAACCTTCAGACCGAAACATCATACCCAAACTTCAGACCCATAAATTAGAGGAAATCTTCGTTATCTTCAAAGGCACGTTATTTTTAGAGGCATATGTTTGGCGGAAGAGACGTATACTTTGTGTTTCTCTTATCTCATCCTCTGGTCACTTCCTCTGGTGGCTTTCCTCCGGTACATTCCTCTAATTTTCTTCTTTCAATTTTTGCATACTTAGTGAAGCCATTAATCCAAATCTATTGTTCCCATAAAATACTTTTGTTACAATCAAATCTATAAGTGGAAAGCCAACTTGGTTCCAACAATATCATCTAGTTAGTAAAATACAATTGTTCGTGTAGTACAACAACAACCTGGAATTGTACAAAAAAATTTAATGGCTAAGTGTACTATTGCTATGTGTCAAGATCTTCAAAGATACTATTCCCTATGAATATATTTTTCAGTATTTAAATAGAAATATTTTCAAACTGAAGAAGATTGATGAAATCCAATTTCATGATGTTCGATTAATAATGTTAGATATTATGAAAAACGATAATCAACGAGTCGTGGTGATCATGATACTCTCAATGATCTTCATAATTCCAAAAGAAATCATCCAATCATAAACATTTCGAGGATAAAATTTTGATAAATAAAAATTTCAAGATTATTAATATAACCAAATAAAAAGACAATGCTCAAAGAAGATTTTTGGGAAAGCCATGAACACATCAAAAGATAAGAGGTAATGAAAAAATCCTCTTAGTTAAGAGTTATTAAAAATTGATGTAAATTAATCAAGTTGTTTTTATACACTTGAATTGATATAATTGAATTGCATTATCCTCTCAACAAAAGTGAAACATCCAAAAAAAGATTATGTGTTAACATAGACACATACTTGAATGAATTTATCCCAAGCGAGATAGTGGCAACAACCTTTTAATCCAAAAAGAGGTATTTGAAGAGGTGAAAGAATACTTGGAGTCTAGAGAGACAGAGAAAAGAATACTCGAAGCCTGGAGATGCATTCAAAATAATAACCGTAGCTTGAAGAGATATAACAAATAATACTTGAATGCTATTAATTTAATAGTGAATTAAGTCCTCCACTCTACTAAGACAAAATCTCTGTAAGGGGATGACTAAATGTAAACATTTATTGTGAACTAGTATAAAAATAATTGTGTCTCTTCTCTTTCTCAACTATGTTATTTGATTTAAGTTCCTTATGATTTCAACTTATATTACTAAAAAAATATTTACAATCATAAGTTGAATATTTTGATAAAGAACACATCTTTCTACCTAATAATCGAATTTGATTTTCATAAATGGTCAACAAATTCAAACTCCCCCAATTTCTTGCGTTTCCTGCGCTTTCATAAATACCCCTTAAAAATTGTACCTTTTTTATATTTTTTTATATTATATATATATATATATATAACGCCAAAAAATTCTCACGAGAAAACATGTTATTTTCGAGGGCCAAATGTCTTAGGAAATACCAAAAAAAACCCTAGGAAATTGGTGGTTTGTGAGGGTCAACCTAGATCTCCAAAACCCTCATTTTTCCATTGGTTGGAATAAGTTTCATAGGGCTAAAGCTATAAGCCCTAAGAAAGTACCGAGTGTTGTAGCCCTCGAAAAGATACCAAGAGTTGTAATCATTGGAAACATTATTTAAAAATAATAATACATGAAAACAATAAATTTTTAAAAATCTATTTTATTTTATATTTTAATTTATATTATCACATTTTATATTTTATTATAACTATTTAAATTTTATTAAATTTTATATATTGTCAAAACAATAAAAAATTATTTAAATTTATTTTTATTTTGTTTAGTATTGAATTTATGTTTAAAATTTAAATATTGATTAAAATTTTATGAAAATAAAAAATATTTATATTTTATTTTATCTAAATTTAATAAATAATTATTTATATTATTAGTTAATTATTTAAAACTAATAATAAGACATAAATTTTTTAAAAATAAAATAAAATGGAACTATTATAAATTATTATTATTAATCGGGGTAAAGAAATAAACTAGGAATGATAGATTATCCGTGCACAAGTTATTTGTATCACATAAGAAACACATAAACGTTAGAACATAATGCATCCATCGATAAGCATTTGTGTACACACATTACAAGAGATTATCACTATACAATCTTGTATATGGTACAATACATCATACATAAATTTAGAGATGACAATTGGTAGGGTTTGGATATGGTACTATAGTACTCGTCTGTATCTGGGATTTAAAAAAATACTTATACATGTGCCCTTATCCTCTTGGGTATCAATTTTAATACTCGTACCTTTACTTTCTAGGTACCTAAGTGCCTGTATTTGTACCCATTACTATCGCTTTAATTAAAATAGACCGATAAATAAATGATATTGTTGTGATTAAATTTAAAAAATATTCAAATATTTTAAATCCAATCATAAAGTATTATAAACCAAAATATTTTCTAACTCAATAATTTCAAATGAACACTCATTGTAATACACATTCAAATATCCATAATAATACTTTATGAAGTTGCAAGTCATTCGATAATATTATTCGAGATCTGTAAAAATAATTGATAGAAAGTTGCAAGTATAATTTTAAAGTCACGATTAATTCGACATAACTTTTAGTTATAAAGTCACAATTATTTACATATTCATCATAATCAAATTCTTAAAAAGTTTGCAAACGTTTATGTTTCAATTATAAAAATTGTAGTTGTCTAATGATATTAATAGATGTTAAAACATAAAAACAAATAATTAATTAAACTATACACTAATATAATAAATAAATAATATATTTACATAAGTGCGGGTGCGGGGCGGTACTATAGTACCCGTACCCGCACCCATACCCGCTTAATTTTGCGGGTAATTACCTGTCCCCATGCCCATACCCATTATCTGGATTTTTACCCTATCCATTGTGATTTTGTTTTCGGATACTTATTGGGTATGAGTCTAATTGTCATCCCTACATAAATTATAAGTATAAATAACATTATATTATATACAACACATAACGCATAATTATATTTTTGATATTGTATCATTTTCAAATTTCTAAACGTAACATCATACAAAACATAACAAGGTCAACATACATAACTAATCATACTATAAATATTCACACCACATGATAACATACTCAACACCTTGTGAAATATATCACATACATAAAATGTGATTGTGTTAATTAACATCTTTAGATGGAGATCAACTCGGTTTCCCATACCAATGGAATGGCCACCAAGTCATCAACTAGGCCCAAAAAACTAATATACTAGATCACATGGCATCTAGATCAACACTTGAACGGTAGAACAACAAACTCTCCAAAGCTTCTCAATGACTTGCATAATTTGTACCCTAGTAGTTTTGAACTCGTTCAAGATTTTGATATTCCATTCCTCCATGTCTTCATATGTTTAGGTATTCGAAACCTTTTTTGTGTGTTGGAAACTTTTTTATTTGAGCATTGAAAAGACATAAAAAAGAAGTAACTTATCACAAAAGAAAGAAAATGTGTCTGCGTGTAAATCTAAAAATTTAGTTGTACGAAAATTTCTATTTCGCTTAGTGAAATTGAATTCTCTAATCAAATTTTGTCATCGTTAAGCTGTCACGTGTGACGATTTTCTTTTCCAACAAGTCCACGCGACAAATGTACATGAGAGGAACTCGTGATCATCGACAAGTGGCGTTTTGGACATCGGGTGTAAGAGCATCTCCAACGGTGAACTCAATATAGGTTCTTTCGATGGGGTCTACTGTGCCACATCATCTTGAAGCAATTCACTCATTTTCTACTCCAACGGTGAACTCAACATGATTCAAGTTCTACTATGCCATATCACCCTAAATCAACTCATTCATTCTTTACGGTTTAACTTTTAAAAAATCATATTATATTCCATTACTTTAATTTATACATTAATATTTAATTTTAGGCTAAATTACATCTGTTGTCCTTTAACTTAATTTCAGGTAACGTTTTAGTCCTTTATCTTTTTTTTTTCCAATTTAGTCCTTTATTCCTAACAATATCAAATAAAGTATGAAAATATGAGTTTATTTGAAGATTTGCGTTACGAATTTGATGAAATTTGTATTATATTGAAGAATATAATTAATTTTATGAGTTTTGATTGAATTTTTTTTTTTTTGAATTTTTGTATAAAAAAGCATATCATTGTTGAAATTTTAAAACATAAAATATCAAATTGTCACTTAAAATTAAAATGAAGGACCAAGTCGGAAAAAAAAAAGATAAAGGACTAAAACGTTACCTGAAATTAAGTTAATGGACTACCAATGTAATTTAGCCTTAATTTTATTATAACTTAAAATATTAATTTAAATGGAAAAATAAATAAAAAAGTACGTTAATAAAAACTTTAATAAACTTCTGTAACAAAAATTGTGAAGAAAATGTATGAGTAACAAATTGTTTCTATTAATGAGCTAACAATCGTAATTAAAGGAGAAAAAAAAGGCTAACGGTGGTATATTAACTAAAAAAAAGCTAATGCTTACAAAATTATTATTATTTAATAAATTAAAAAGAAGTTAACGGCTATAAATTAATAAAAAAAGATAAATTTATTATTATTAATAAATTAATAAAAGGTAGCGGTTATAATTATATTATTATTAAATTGTGAAAGTAGATAGAAAAAAAAAAAGGTAACTGCTATGAAGCACCGTTCCTTCCTTCCTTCCTGACAGTACGTGATGACACATTAGCACAACTCCAACGGTGAACCCACAAAAAACTGGAAGTTAAGTAATTACAGGCTGGCGGATGAACTATATATATATATATATTTTAAAGAAATAGTTAATGGGAAAATAATTACACTAAAAAAATAATTATTTCTTTTATAGTCGTAGAAGATATAATAATTAAATTATAGCCTTTAATCTCTAGTTATTTTATAAAATATTTAGTGGTATGTCAAATTAAATGATTTCAATTAAAATTTTACAAAAATAAAATAAAGAAATTCAAGACGATGAAATTTATTTTTCTAAAAATTCACATTTGTTTAAAATAAAAATATAATTATAAATTGAAACTATATTAATTAAAATACAACGAGTGTAACATCCTTCAAATTTATCATTTAAAATAATTAAGAGATATAAATATTTTTTAAAATATTAATTTAGGTGTGATAATTATTTGCCTTGTTCATATATATATATGTTTTTTTATTAATCTTTAGTGCAAAAAGAATATGGACTAAGGGTTTGTGGCTTGGTGTGACCCAACCCATATGAATGAGTAGAAATTTGGACTAGAAGTTAGTGGCTTCGTTTTTTTTTTTTTATGCTCAAGGTTAACAAAAAAAATAATATTTTCTCCCTCTTATTCTTCATTCAGGTCCAACACTATCGACCCAATAATTTCCACTTTAAATATCTCATAAAATCCACAATATTTTCATACTCACTAATAATCAGTAGAAAAACAAAAAACCAAAACCCTAACCCTTTACGGGCAATATTATGTTAACAAAAAGAAATACTAAAATCGTAGCCACTATCACCTTCACACCTCTTCTTTCCCCACATCAAAAGTTTAGAGCTTTGTGCTACGAATTAAAGCGGTCAAGGTAAGGAGATTGAGAAGATCTTTGAGATCCTCCACTACCCAGATGAAACGAATGTGGAATATGCCGCCTATTTGTTGATTGGTGAAGCTGAATATTAGTGAAGAGGGGCGAGACAAATCATGGAAGGAAACCATGAAGAGTTGACCTGGAATGTTTTCAAGAGAAAGTTCTTGGAGAAATATTTTACGAAGAGTGCCAAGACTGAGAAAAAGGCCCAATTCTTGAAACTATATCAGGGAAGTCTCATAGTGTTCGAGTATGCAACAAAGTTTGAGCCCCTAGCAAAACATATTCGATATATGTGATAAAGTTTTAACTTTGATGGTGTATATGAGTTGAAGTTTGAATTTTCTTGTTATATATGTTAAAGTGTTAATTCTTATGGTGTATATTATATCAAGTTTTGATTTTTATGTGTATGTGGGAAAAGTTATAATTTTTATAATTATTTCCTTATGAATATGTGATACTCATAATAAGGATGTGTTGTATGTGATCTTAGTGATATGTGAATAGATGATGATTTTAAAAAGTGATTTTGAATGCATATGACATGATTTTTAGTGGTAATGTTTTGGAAATAAAATAGTATTTCATGCCAATTTTTATGTTTTTATTTTTATATAAATAAAGTAGTTTCTAATTTTATATAAATAAAGCAAATTTGATTTTTAAACAAATTAAAAAAGTAAGACAAGTTCCACGGTTAGGGATGGTAATATAATCCGCACCCGTAGTACCCACCCGAACCCGTGTTGATTTTGAAGAGAAAAATTTTCTTTGATTGAGTGCTGATGCGGGTGTGGACTTTTCTGAAACTAAAAATTCAGGGGCGGGAGCGGGTTTTGGGTGTTGATACCCACTCCACACCGGAACCCCCACACTAGTAATATTATTGTAAGTTTTAAATTTTATAGTATAGTATCTATTAAATTCACTTACTTAAGAATTTTGATAAATTTATCTATTCAATTAGTACCCACCCGAACCCGTGTTGATTTTGAAGAGAAAAATTTTCTTTGATTGAGTGCTGATGCGGGTGTGGACTTTTCTGAAACTAAAAATTCAGGGGCGGGAGCGGGTTTTGGGTGTTGATACCCACTCCACACCGGAACCCCCACACTAGTAATATTATTGTAAGTTTTAAATTTTATAGTATAGTATCTATTAAATTCACTTACTTAAGAATTTTGATAAATTTATCTATTCAATATTGAATTTGGAAATTAAATTAGTTTTCATAATTAAAATTTTATTTTTAATTTTAATTTAAATTATGACAAAAAATATTATTTCAAAAAGAATCAAAATATAAAATTTAAAAAAATTGACAATATTAAATCTAAAATATAGTCAAACTAATTGGCACGTTATTTAACTATTGATGATTTAGTTTGATAATATCAAAACATATTAATTTTTAAATTACTATAAAAGTTCCAAAAATTAAAATTATTATATTTGTAAAAAAGTAAAGGAAATTGGTGTATATCTATTAAAATTGTTCAATTTTTAGAAGAAAAATAATTGTATCAAGGACCTATTATTTTTTTTTAAATGTATCATGGACCTATTTCAAAACTCGATGGCAACCGTTTTTCAGAAACCTAACTATTCTTCTCGTCGTTGCACCTATTCCAACCGTCACACTTCGCCATCGCATCTCAACTATAGTCACCACCGTCACACCTCGCCGCCGCATCTCAACCATAGCCACCATCGTCACACCTCACCGCCATCGTAACCTCGTCTTCATCTCAACCATAGTCACCATCATAACCTCGTAGGAGTTGCACACCACTCAGTTTTATTTCAGTCTCATTTCTCTCCATTTTTCATTATTCTCGTTTGATTATTCATTTTCGTGAACTACAATGATTTAGGGTTTTGATTTTTTTCTTTCTTTCTGATTTAGTGTTTTGGTGTGTTGTTTCTATGAACATTTTTAATTTTCAAATTGCTTTAGTTGCAGAGTAGATGTTTTTTCTGATATTGGAGTCTATTGTTAAGTTTAAGGAACCAAAGAGTTATGACATTATCGTCGTTGCTACTTGCATAGAGGTATTGAAGCTGATTCAAATGTCCCTATCAATTATTGTTGCCATTGCTAAATTCACGTATGGTAATTCATAGTTATGGAATGTTGAGTCAATGAACTTAGATACGAATAGTATACATATGATTCTGAGTTCTTAATGAATTATTAGTAATGAAAAAAATTCGAGTGAAAGGAAAAGAATAAAATATTTCCTTACAACCTAAAGTTACAATTAGATCACATTGTTATCCTAATTAGATAATTTTTAGGAAGTATGGCTCGTCGCGCAAACCATCAAGTCCCCTAGGGAAGAGGTGACATGACTGATGCAATCCAAGCTATGAATGTAATGGTCGCTGCAATGACCCAACAAACTGATGTCCAGGCTCAACGTAATGCGTAGAAGGACCCTAGGGAGGAAGCAACTGTTGCAATGAGAGAACTGGTTGAATTCCGTAGACAAGATCTGCCAAAATTTTAAAGGTGGTGATGACCCTAACAAGACTAACCTCTAGTTGTAGGAGATCGAGAATATCTTTTAGATCCTCCACTGCCCAGATAACACAAAGGTTGAGTACGCCGCCATTTTTTTATTGGTGAAGCTGAATACTGGTGGCGAGGGGAGAGACAAATCATGGAAGGAAACATAAATACAGATGTGACATGGTCAGTCCAAAAGACATGATTAAAAATTCATAATGTCCATACCTGGTTCTAAACGCTGTTTTGGGGATATACTCCAACTTTATTTTGATTTGGTGATACCCAGATCTCAAATCAATTTTGGAAAACACAGTAGCTCCCCCAATTGGTCTAAGAGGTCATATATCCTTGGTTGATGATATTTATTCTTAATGGTTATGTTATTCAACTGTCTATAATCTATGAAAAGCCTTATAATGCCATCCTTTTTCTTTACAGACAAACATGAGCTCCCCAAGGTGGCACACTTGGTCTAATGAATTGCTTTCTTATCAGATCATCTGACTGATTTTTTAGCTCACTAAAATCTAATAGGGACATTCTATAAGGGGAAATGGAGATTGGTCCTATTCCATGGATTAAGTCTATAGAGAATTCTATTTATCTTTCTAGAGGTAGGGATGTCACATCTTCTGGAAAGACATCCTCATACTCACTAACAATTGGAATGTTTGACAGTTCTACTTCTGACCCTGAGTTAGAGGATAACAAAAAAAAATATGCCTTGACCCCCATTGTTTAAACATTGGAAGAGCTGGGTAGTTTTGGATATGGAAGGTAGTTTTGGATATGAGGTAGTTTTGGTTGCTCTTCATGGGGACTGTTTGGGGGAATGATAATTTCCTTACCATGGTAGACTAGAGTCACTGAATGTTTAGACTTCAGTTCATCCCTAGTATAATGTCCAATCCCTTAAGGAGTAAGCAAACTAAATCTATTAAAAACATTTTATTAAATAAGACAACATGACATTGGTGGAATATTAAAGAGATTTCAATTGAATTCTTAGCTACAATAGTTATAACTAAGGGAATGGATAATTCATGTAGGGAA
>NC_021166.2:28884998-28916790 GCF_000331145.2 Cicer arietinum
AGGGTATGAGTGAATGGGATGCACCAGTGTCAAACATGATAGTTAAAGGAGTTTGATTTATGAAAAAGGTACTAGTATTCAAATTGTGATTCAACAAGGTAGCTCTAAGTACCAGAGTAGAATAATTGGTAATCTCCGTTTGGCCTATTTTTCCTCTAATGTCAAGCCTCAACCCCTACTCAAACTGGTTTATCTTCCATTCTTTAATGGGTGCATAATGACCATGTGGAGAAAACCTGGCTAGTTTCTCAAACTTAACATACTCTTCAACAAACATGTCTCCTTATTGCAGGTGCACAAACTCTAACTCCTTTTGTCTTTTAAGATTTTTTGGATAGTACTTGTCCAAAAAGGCCACTTCAAAGTGTTCCCAATTTACAGTGATCCCCTAAGTCTGAAGATAAGTCCCTGCACCGCTCCACCAATATTCTTCCTCACCTTTCACTAGATGGGCAACTAATGCCACTTTCTGCGCTTTAGTACAAGTTACTACTTCAAATGCCTTCTCAATCTCATCCAGCCAAGCTTGGGAATCTAAGAGATTGTGGTTTCTCGAGAAGGTTGGAGACTGCAACATAAGAAAGTCATAAAATACCATATTAGCATATTGAGGGTCATCTCGTTGCATTGCCATTTGTTGTACCAAATTATGGGTAGTTGTGACTTACATTTGAATAGCTTCCATCACCCTTTCCTAAGGTTCAACAACAGGTGGCGGTTGTGGAGCATTGAACCAATCTGGCTTTCTAGGTCTTCCTACCATAACTATGTATACCAAACATATAATATAAAGTTGACCAGGCTTAATATTTGGCAAAATGATTCTTACAAGATATAGAAAAAGGAAGATTATCCTACTTCCTAACCCATAACCCATAGTATTATTGAACCAATCTGGTTTTGATACCAAAATGTAAGACTTAATACCAATTATCTAGAACTTGGGAATTGGATCCACATACCTTAATAAAAATAGAGGCAAACAATAATAAAATATTTTATTAATTGAACAAAATTTTAGAAAATTAATTTGGTATTAAAATTATTTTAGAATATATATTAATTAGTTTTATGATTAATTTCCTTTATATGTGTGTTTCCTATGATGTGTTAATCTTGTACATATTTTTGACTAAATGAGTGATATAAATAAATAAATATTATATTTTATTATTTTATATATTTTTCAGAATAATAATATTATTTTAGTGTAAATATTTTAGAGAATAAGATTTAAGCAATTTTCTGGTTTTTAGAGATTTAGTGGGTTATTTTTCTAACTATGATTAGAGTATAGTAAAATGTAAATGGCAGAAAAATAAAGAAATCATAAAATTTATCATGGTTCCCCTTACAACCAAGGGTACGTTCAGTCGTCTTGCACACCACAAGAGATTTTCAAATATTGTTAGAATAAGTACAAGTCTAACTCTTAGACTTCATTTACAAACTCCTAACAATCTGTCTAAGATAACACACAACTATCTTAGTTTACACTACTTGATGAAAATATACACCACTTTCTTCAAACAACACAATAACTTAATTAATTTACAATAATGATTTTGATTGTAATCAAGAGGGTATAACAATTGATATTTTCTTGTACAATGATAACAGTCTAATATAATTTCAAGTACAACAGAGAACCTTTCTCAATGATATGACAATGTAAAATATGTACTTGAAATATGAAAGTATGACTTTGAATAATTCACAAAATATTTCAAAAAGTTATTCAAAGTTGTTCTAAGATTCTTTTGTTAAACTTGAGACTATGAGATATTTATACTCTTAAGACATCACTTCAGATCAATGACAATTGTTCCCAGAAGATTGATGAACATATGCAATGATCCAGATTGAATAACTGAAAAATTGCATTGTTTCGAAGTTGTATTTGGCTACATCCTAAGTGTAGTCGAAAACACTTCTGTAACGTTCAAATTTTTCAAACAATTTGTGCTTGTTTTGAAATTAAAATAAAAAATCAACTCAACCCAATTTTGGTCAAACATATTTTGGTTTTGAAATTGACTTTCAAAACTAAAAATCAGAAATTAACAACCACCCTAAAGAGGCCCTTAATTATTTCTTGTGTAACTTGAGCTAAAAAATTATCAACCACAACCAATACCAATAATAATACCAACAAAGGAGAAAATAGCTATAAATCCGACAATCAAAATGTAAACGTGAAAAATTCCTTAAAACAAGGGTAAAAATCACGAGTCATCTAGACCAAAGAAATAATTTTACTACATCAAATAATGAGTACAACTAAAAGTTCACCTATTAACATTAAAGAACAACAATCATCAATTTGTGGTGGAAACCTAATACTAAGATCACCTTCTCAAAAGTGGATATCACATAGTAACTCCCAAAGAAGGAAAAACTACTAATAAAAATTATTAGAATAACAAATTCAGTGGAATGAAAAACATATTAAAAAAACATACTAAAATTTCAACAAAAACAAAAAAACGTTTGTCAAACAAACATCTACCATGATATCAAGTCTTCTTCTATCGGCACACTCTTATTTCTCTTGCCACTATATTTTACCTTTTATATTGGAGAAATATTCTAGAGTCACACCCTTTAACACACTCTTTTAAACATGCTCAAATAAGTGAAACCATGTCATCATGTTTTTACCTAGTAAGCTAAATTAACTCCAACATAATATCTTTCAAAAAGAAAATAACACATTCGTGATTTGTCTCCCCCTTCCTTTTGTTTCACATAGATTTGTGTAGTAATCCGTTAACTTCATGGCTCGTATCAATTTGTCTCTTGCGCTCCGTTAGCTCCATGGCTTGTATCGATTTGTCTTTCTCGCGACGTTTGATTTTTCCCCCTAGCTGCCATTGTTGTTTTTGAAATTCGAAAACCTTTGAAAACAATTTATGCCACCGAAAATATTACTGGGTTGAGTCGCGGACTAGGTCGCTCTCTTTAAGACGTTTCGAGGCACTGCCCAAAATTGTGCAAGACAGACTATCAACCACGAAGTCCCCAGGATAAAACAGCCCAGATTCACTGTATTGGAGTTCTACTGCACTGTAGAAAACCGTTCTAGAATTACACCCTCTGTATGCCAGTCGATAGACTGACACTCAAATATAGCACAGAGGCTACTCAAGAAAATAAGAAGAAGAAGAAGAATATAAGGGGGAGAAGTGAGAAAAGCCTCAGATATGGAGAGCTTTTCCAAGTGAGGTGAGCTCTCTATTTATAGATGAGTTCAGCAACTGGATCTGAGAAGAAAGGGGGGATCCAAGCTTTAGGGTTTTGACGTGGCAAACATCTGAAGCTAAGTATAATTAATTTCCATCTGTTAAAAAAACTTTAATACACCACAACCCGGACCGGACCGGACCGAGCCGAGCCGGCCGGACGGGCGGGTGGTGGTCCGTTTGCTTGCGTTCTCCCTCCTTCACAAAATTGCGGTGCCCCTTGGGGCCCAACCCAATTGTGAAACTAACTCCTTATAAAGGTCATAAATGAGTGTGTTCCCTCCAATGTGAGACTTCTCATTTTTCAATTCACACATTAAAGCCATCATCAATGCCAATTATGTTTCATCATTTCCAACAGCCATTGTTTCTATTCTGAGATTCAATCACGTTTTCTGTCTTTGTCGTAAGCTTTGGTTGCTGCTGATGGCTTGATGTTGGAAAGCCAAATTGATCCATCTTTTTCCCTGGAGGTGTTTTTTATTCTATGCCTATATGAACCATGTTCTGGTTCTTATTGTGTACCAATTATATTATTTGAAAAATGTATGTTTATAGATAGATATTGATATGTTAGTGTCTGTTTTTTCAATGATAATATATTAATTAAAGCTCATAAAAATTTATTGGCTATAAGAACTTCTTGCTAGGGTGACTATGTTGTTCTTGTTGGGCTGTGGCAAGTAGCATTTCTATTGACAAGAAATTTACTCAAGTTGAGAGAGAATAGAGAAAATGTTGACAAAGAGTTGGTTTGGTTCAATTACTTTTGAGAACTAAATGCACTGTAATACAATTCTCTTTGAGACATCCAGTTGAAGGTAGGTAAGAATAAGAACTAAATGCATTTTAATTCAATTCTAGTTGGGGTCAAGGCTTCCTGTTTATTAAACTTATCTCAAATCTATTTAACTAGTGCAATAGTTAGTGGTTCTATATTCTCTTTTTATACTCCAATACTTGAGTTATGATGCTATATAGCACTGGTAAATTCCATCATTAACTCACACAACTGTGAGGATCAGGGTTCGAGCCCAAAACAAGACGTCCAACCTAACAATATCAGCATTTGCTAGTTGAATTAGAACTTAAAAACATATATTAGATCTTTTAACCCCAACATTGTAACTTTGAAACAAGCTTCATAACTTTCCCATCTGCAATACAAATTGATATAGTAGTGATTAAACCTAATTGATTTATTGATTTGTATCTTTTGCAATTGCAATTAATAAGTAATGATAAAAGAAAAATATAAGAAAAAACACTGTTCACTTAATAAAATTGCTTGACATGTTCACATCATAAAACATAACAATATGAAAGAAAAAAAATCCAGCTAGATTCATACAAAAATATTCCATCTCCTAAAATATTTCTATCAATGATAAAAAATAAATAAAAATAAAAAATAAAACAAAAACAAAAATTTCATGTAATTATCTTCTTAGCATCACTAAGTCCAGCTTAGTCTATCATTTTGTGTTTACAACCACCATATCTCAAAATCAACTTTCCTGTAAAAATGAAAAAAAAATGAAAGAAAATTAGGTGAAAATTCAAAATGTAGCTATTGATTAAAAATCAAACCACATTAAGATGTTGTTTCATACCAATCTTGTTGAAACAAGTACCACCTCATGGTTGGAAACATTAGAGCATTTTTTTGTTTCTCTTTGAACAAGTTGAGACTTCAATTTCATATAATCAATTGGTGTGGGCTCACATTTAAGAAAATACTCACCCAACATAATTTACTTATCAATATCAAATATAGGTTGTGAATTTGAGAAAATCTAATCATCTAATGAAGATTTCATTCAAGATGCAAATACAAACCTCTGTCCCTTTTTACAATCATCTTTTGATATTTTCACATGTAGATAATAACTGTTGGACTGTGGTTATGTCGACATAGTTCGAACATCAGTTCATTATGTTTTTGCGCTTCCAATTTCTGTTTTAGGAAAATATAATGTAATTAATATCTATTTTTTTTACATATGTAGCTAAAATAACTTTTTGTGAAAAATATGCCTCCAATTTTTCATCTTCTACAATAAATCGATAATAAAATAAAAAAAAATAACAATATTAATAAGTATATTCAAAAAGTAACAAATGTATTTATAAATTTAAAAAAGAGTGTATATATATATAGAGGAATAATATTTTTTTTATAGTTAATAACAGGTGCTATTCATTTTCAAGAACTTGATCTGAGTTTTGCTAGAGTTTCAGTTTTCAAAAATGCAATATGTATATAGTTGTAAAAAAGAAAGCATAATTATATCTTGGGTAAGGATTTCTCCATTTTTAATGTTTTGAGTGTCCAATAATTCGATTGGGTCCTTTTTTCAATATTTTTTTTAAAATAATTTTTATAGTATTTTAACTTTTTATTATAATATTTTTTAAAGAATTTTAAAAATAAAATTTTAAATAAAAATAAAATTGAATAATTTATCTTAAAATCTTATTTTTAAAACATTCATTAAAAAAATGTAATGATAAAATATTAAATTATTATTTTTAATCAAAAATAAATGGTGGGGTATGGGGAACGGTGAGGAGTATAAATCGCGAGACATCAACTAGTGAATTAGTGATGTAAGCAATCCACTGACCTACAAACCCACATCCCAATGGTTCATCGTGGACTAAACACGTGATAGGCATCAGTGTTTCATTTCCACATGGGGAAAACACCGGCGAAACACCCATTTAAATATAAGATACCCTCCAAATCGAGAGAACGGTTTAGGGTTTAAGAAGTCACGTGCATAGTCCGACCACATACCCCAAGGTGTTGTGAAATCCTTCAAAATGAATATATAAAGCGTAAAAGTAGTGATACATTTTTCCATGTGGGACTTGCACGATGTCTCTCATATTGAATATTAGTTGAGTTTTCGGGGATAAATTGGTTTCAGTTTATAGCACACCATGAATTGGAGTTATCATGTCTCTGTTTTTGCATCTTGGATTAATTTATTTTGTTTTTAAAAAAAAATGTTTATCTCTGTACTGTACTTTTTCATTTTTCCATTAGTAATTTCGTTGCATTTTGATCTGATTTCATATATTATTAGAAAGTATGGGATCAACTTGATTAATGAAAATCATATGAAGAACATTCACAACTTCACTAAGAAATCTGAATAAAGTAACAATACAATATGAGTGCTCTGCTCTATATACATGACTGCAGATTTTGTCATTATAGTTAGCTTTTGTTTTTTATGATGATGATCCTGAGAAAGGCATCAAGTTGTTTATAAATTTGGCTGGTGGTTCGGTTCTATTAACAGTTTTACTCTTTTGTTCTTTTATGACTCATCATGAATTACTTGAATCTTGAGCAAAGACATGAGATGAATCAAATAATCTCTCGTCATATTAATATTTTGTCCAAAATGATACAATAATTTACACAAATTTAATTCACTTTATCATATACGTGCACATAGATAGTGATAATTTTATGAACCAATAGGAAGGAAAGGAATTTGGTTTGATTGATGAGAAATAGAGTTCATTAAAATTTTATAAAGAGTGACCTTACACCTTACAAACCAGTTTTGTAGTGATAAGTTATATCCAATATAAAATATAATACCGATTGCGGATGTAACACTACCTCCAAAAACTCATAAGAAATATATGGGAAATTAAAAGAAGCTCAAAAGGTAGAAAAAAAATTCCCATTGATTTGATACTCAACAAATATATTTTGTTTTAACTTGTTCATGATGACCTTCAACGGGTATTAAAGGGATTTTTCAATTTGTCATTGTCTAATATTTGTGGATTATAAATTGGATGAAAAGTTATTAGTGGTATCTATTTACTGAAATTTTTTAAGTTAGTTTGGAGGGATGAGGTGCAAATATGATACTACATGAAAAAAGTAAAAATGTAAGTATACAAGTGAAATTCATTTAAGTGATCAATTGATAATTGATGATTTGAAAATAACCTAAAACCTGAGGAAGATGGAGGAGGGAGAATATGGAGATGAGATTGTAGGGAGAAGATTGAAAGTTATGAAGAGATCGTGGTGGTTTAGGGATGATAATAGATATCCATGTGAATAGATAGTATTTATCCGACTCGTTGAATAACAATTATATTTATATTCTATCTAAGATATCTACTAAACAAATATTTTGTAGAATTTTAAGTATCTATGAATATTATATATCGCATAAGGTATATGTGCTTATTTGACAATTATTTCAAAATCAAATTTCTACAAAGGACAATTTGATTTCAAAGAGGGATTTTAGATAGTTCTTTGCAAAGGATCTAGGAGTGTGACAGAAGAATCAGAACATGTCATTTATTTTTCAAAATTCCCATTTTTTATTTCTAGAATGTGGTATAAGATGGCAAAGTGGCTTGGTATGAGCATGGTCACTCAAAGCGATGCATTGGGTCATTTCGGGAATTTCTTGGCATGGATGCAAGAAGAAAAAGTTTTGGAAAACAAGTTGAGTATAACATGGTATGTAGGCATTTGGACAATTTAGAAAGCACATAATCAAAATATTTTTCAAGATAAAGCATTGTATTCTTGGAATTAGTTAAGAATAAAGGCTTAAAGGTTTTAAGTCAACCAATTTCAACGTGGTCCGTTAAACCTTTCGAGTGTTTATGCTTTGTTTATCATCTTGTTAAATTGCTTGAGATTTTGGTCGATTAGAGAAAACCTAGAGTGGATATTGTTGCAGCAAAATTGGTCACAATTAACAAATTTTGATAGCAGTAAGCTGGATTTTTTTTATGTAAAAGCAGTTGATTTGATATTGGTTTTATGTCATGAGGTGGGTGTCGCCAATGACTTCTAGAAATAAGAATTATTTATCATCATTAAGCTAAGATTTAATTGTCTTTTGTAGTAATTGCAATTAATATGTTAAGAATTTAATACCAAAATAAGTGTTTATGTCATTTTAGGTGTAGTTGCAGTTAAGTTTGCCTTTAGAATAAGTTATGTTAGGTGTGTTATTTTTTTTTTAAGCTGAAAAGAAATAGAGTGGAAAAATACTTCATGGTAAATTTGACATTTAATTATGCTGACACCTAAGTCAATCAAATATTATTTGCAGTACCTTAAAATTATATTAAAATAAAAAAAAAAAAATTACAACTTGAGAGGACTACACCAATACAAAAAGTAACAACAAGAGCAAGACTAGCAATTCTTTTGTTAAAAATCTTATTATGAAAATCCAAAGGGATAAAACTACGATAAAGAAAAAAAAGAGTGCGGTGCGAAGAAATAAAAGCTAAATCCATAAGGAAGATAAACGCAATAAAAACTAAAATATTTCGAAAAAGAAATATACATGAAAATCTAAAATTAGGAAATTGATTTATGTTTAAAACACTTTCTTAAATGAAACTAAAATAATTAACTCCCATAAAATAACAATAAAATTCTCTAAAAACTTACAGACTTTTGTATATATATATCCCTTTTTTTTTTTAAAAATTCCTTAATTGTCATACTTTGAAAATTATTTTCTCAAATGCACTACTTTTTTTTTTTTCAATAAGAGGTCGTTCCTGAACCACCTGAAGACCTATTTTTTGAAATTCAATAGAAGTCGCTTCCTCAGGAAACATAAGCCATTATACCCAAACCCCTTTGTATATCAGTTACATAAAATCAAATTCATCTAAAATCAATCTTCTAACTTCAATCCAAAAACATTATGTTATGCTGGCTTTTTGCCCTTAGCTTTTGTATTCTCCAATCTTTTGCAGCAAAGAGAAAATAGGAAAGGAGGTAAAGCATCTGTTCATAGGAAAAGAAATGAGAACAAAACATCGAAGGAAGCTGCATAATAAGGCCACCATTAAAGCTCATCTTATAACAACTTCCAATTTGTTCTGCACTAGTTCTCTTACTTTCCACTGCAGTGATAGAGGGAAAAAACCGTTAGTACCTTCCAACACAAAATATGACAATCAAACCAAGACTAGTTATAATTGAACTGACTTATTTTGTATTATATTTAATACCTGCAGATCGGTAATTTCATTCCTTTCTTGTTGGTGAAATTGTCTATTAGTTGCACCTGCGATTTCATGAAACAAAACACAATCATAAATGAACCAAACTTAATGTGGCACCACGGGGATAAAAAGGAGGTAAAGGTCGTCTTAATACAGTTAAAAACTAAAATGACTAATCAATCTTAGAAAAAGAGGATAAAAGATCGAAAGAAAGCGAGAGGTTAAATAGTTGAGAAGTCCAGCATAAGAAAAACAAAGACAGATCCTTTTTGTGCTCAGTGATTTTTATTCTTTGTTACAAGAAATAGAAGTTACAAGCAATCTCAAAGCAACTCTAGTCATCCATGCATATCGAAATCACATCTCCATGTGATGATCATGGGGATGTTGTGGTTCCATCAAATAGATACTCTGCTTCACAATTATGTTCTTGCTACATCTAGTCCAAAACAGAGTATAAAGCAACTATTACCATTACAAATGAAGCTAGTTTGAGATAATTATGCAGTCATGCATTGTTTTAAAAATGCCTAAATAACTGTAATTTGATTTAAATGATAACTAGTTGTTGAGAGTTTCTTTTAAATTTTTTAATGAAATGTCGTTTTGATTTTCAATTTGAGATAAGGTTAATTACGCTTAGAATAAGAACGCATTCAAATTTATATTCTATGTTTCACTCTCCCTTTATTTGTTGAGCCTGTCGCGAATTAGGGTTTAATGCCCCTTTGCTTTGATATTTCTCAATATAAATAATCGTTACAACATTTACATCTAATAATTACAAATTATATATATATATAATTACAAATTAATATTATTTTCTGATTCACACCCCCCCTCAAATTGATGCAGCTGGTCAAAGATCATCAATTTGCTAACTAAAAACTGATGGCGCGGGCGAGGAACAATTTTGGTATGAATATCTGCAACTTGAAACTGAGTATTGATGTGAGAGATGAATATAACCTGATTATCATATGCCTCACAGATAGAGTGACAATCTACTTCAATATGTTTGGTGCGATCATGAAAAAGAGGATTTGCAACAATTTGAATATCACTTGTATTGTCAGCATAGAGAGACGTGGACTCTGTTTGAGCGAATCCAAGTTCAGCCAAAAGACCACGAAGCCAAATTATCTCAGAACAAGCAGTAGACATAGCCCGATACTCTAATTCAGTAGATGATTTAGAGACTCTTGTTTGTTTCTTACTTTTCCATGATATCAGTGAATAACCGAGAAACATGCACCAATCAGTGATAGATCACCGAGTTTCGAGACACCCAACCCAATCAACATAACTATAGGCAATCAATTTGGGACCTTTGCTAATGGGAAAGAAGAGACCTCGTTGAGAGGTACCTAGAAAATAACGAATTATGCGACGAACTACTGCCAAGTGAAGGTGGCGAGGAGAGTGCATGAACTGACTTACTTGTTGAACAGCAAATGATATGTCAGGTCGGGTAATTGTCAAATAATTATGACTACCCACAAGTTATCGATACAATAAAGAATCTGAAAATAGATCACCCTCATCTCGGTGATGTTTCACATTAACCTCAAGAGAAGTATCTAACGCATTAGCTGATTGGAGGCCCGCCATAGAAATAAGGCTTGTCGCATACTTATGTTGATGAAGAAATACACCCTTAGAGGTAGAATGAACCTCAAGGCCACGAAAATACTGCAAGTTACCAAGACCTTTCATTTGAAATGCAATTTACAATTGATGTTTAAGTTCCTAGGTGGATGTCTGATCAGATCTAGTAATGACCATATCATCAATGTAAAGGAGAAGTAGCACAATGCTTATAGATGTGCGATAAATAAATAAAGAGGAGTCATGCTGACTCTGAGTGAAAGATAAACCAAGTAGAGTTGGAACGAAATTTCTCATACCATGCTCTAAGTGCTTGTTTCAAACCATATAAAGAGCGTTTGAGCTTACACACACCATGAGATGAAGAAAATAAACCTTGAGGAGGAGTCATATAAATATCTTCAGTGAGATCACCGTGAATAAATGCATTTTTCACATCCATTTGATGAAGAGTCCACTCATTAGAAGCAACTATAGAGAGTACAATGCGAACAATTGTCATTTTGACTACAGATGCAAATGTCTCATCATAATCAATTTCATATTCCTGTTTGTTTCCTAAGGCAACCAATCGAGCCTTGTACCGATTCAGGGACCCATCATAATTCAATTTAATAGAATTGTTTGTGTTATAACCTATTGTTTGTGTTTTCTTTCATATACATTTCATGGTTTGAAACATTCTATAGATTGAGGCATAGTAGAAAAATTGGGGAGAATAGCAATATCATTCATGGCAGGAGAAAGACAGTGAAACATAAATTGATTATGAAAAATGTCACATTCCTAGAAATACGAAAATGATGGTTAGAAACATCATAACATGCAAAATCCTTATGAAATTGACTATATCCCATAAATGTGCAATGAGCAGATTGCGCTCCAAGCTTATCTCTTTCAAATAGAGGTAGGTGAACAAAACACACACATCCAAAAGTATATAAATCACTATAAATAGGTTTAATTTTAAAAAGAAGAAATAAAGAGGAGTTAAGATCAATGCCTATAGAAGGAAGACGATTGATCAGGAAGATAGTTGTGGAAAGAGCCTATGCCCAATATCGAGATGGTACATAAGCTTGAAGAAGTAAGGTGCACGTTACATCAAGAAAATGACGATTCTTACGTTATACCATTCTATTTTGTTGGGAAGTTTTTGGACAAGATCGTTGAGACAAGATACCTTTGTGCTGAAGATACTCCAGAAACTCATGAGACATATAATCACCACCAGTGTCAAAGCGAAAAAATTTAATACTTGCTTGAAATTGAGTTTCAACATATGTTAGAAATTTCTTAAACATAGAAAACACTTTAGATTTGGACCGAAGAAAATATATCCAAGTAAAACGACTATAATCATCAATAAACGTGACAAAATATTTATAGTGAACATGAGAAGTTACAGGAGACATTCCCCATACATCACTATGAATCATGTCAAAACAAGCGGAAACACGATGATCATCTGACAGAAGAGGAAGTGTTTTACTTTTAGCCAATTTGCAAACAGAACATGGCACAGAGGCATTAGAAACAACATTTTTATTTCCCAACAAACCTATTTTAATTAAATGATACAAAACAGTACAGTTTGGATGACCCAATTTTCTATGCCAATCCTCATAAGAATTCAAAACATTATTACAAGCAAGAGATAAATCATTGAAGTGGAAACAATCTTCCCACTTTAGGCCCCTTCACGATCACCTTACCTTGCACCTGCTCCTGCACAAGACAACCATCACGAGAAAAATTAACATTACAATTGTTGTCCACCAATTGTCCAATAGAAAATAAATTGGAAGCAAGTCCAGGTGATACGAGCACATCTCGAAAATCAATGTTGATATCACCAACTTAGTGATAGAAATAGTTTTACCATCAGCAATTTGAATTTTTTGATTACCATGATAAAAATATAAATTGTGCAAGCATTTAGAAGAACCTGTCATGTGATTGGATGCACCAGAATCAAGAAACCATGGATTGGAAATATTAGAAGACTTACCCTGAATTCCCAAGGCTAAAAGAGCAGAAAGTAACATTTGTTGAATCATTTCAGGCTCTAGAGCACCACCGTTAAAGGCACTAGAAATGGAAGGAACAACTGCAGAGCTCGTAGTGGCATGGAATTCCTGCATGGAATGTTGGGTTGATCGTGGAGGGCACGTGGGACAATCAAAGAAAATATGACCTTGTTGCTTGCAATAATTACAAAACTTCTTATTGCAACTACGAGGGACATGTCCAAAATGTTTAAACGAGAAATATTGGACTTGTCGCATATCACGACCTTTTACCTTGGCTCTGAGCAGCATATGCAATAGGTTCGGAAGTGACAACATCATGAGGCATGGTTCCTTGGGTAAGGAGACGTTGTCCCTCTCTGAGAAGTTCACCAACACATGTATCCAAAGAAGGAATAGGATTTATGTTCAGCAAAGCACCACTAACAACCTCAAATTCTGGACGAAGTTTCATGAGAAATGATCCCGCTTACTAGTGTCGTAGACAGCTTGGACATTCACAAGAGAAGTCTTGGGAACCGCAAAAAATAGAATAGTATAGTGTTATGTCCACAAATTTAAAAATTCTAAATAATATTCTTGAATGGACAAATTACCTTGTTTGTAGTTGGCTATCTCTAGCTCCAACTGAAAACATTTGGTCGTATTGTCTTTGTTGTAGATACACTTCAAATAGTTCCACATTTCTTGAGCAGTTGAAAAAGAGCGCAAATTATTGATCATATGAGGATCAATAGTATTGAGACTCCAAGAAATAATCTGAGCATTTTTGAGTTCTCACACATCTAAGGCAGCTTTCTCTGTTGCTGCCTTAGAAACCTCATCAAAAGGACTCCATAATCCCTTTCCTTTAACGTACATTTTAAATTGAAATTCGCAAACAACGTAATTCTTGCCGGTAAAACAGACACAAAGGTTGTCTATTAAAAGAAATTAAGAAAAAAAACACCAAACAAAATTGAATCAGGCCGTAAGTAAAAAATAGAGGTTCGTAAGTAAATAAATTACCCTATTCACGATTAGGCACGAGAATGACGACAACCATGATCAAGCAAGCAAGCAACAACAACGATAAGCAATAACGAGAAATAATGACGATCAACTAAACCAGAATCACGATCGAGCAACAGAGAGAAACAACCCAAAAACACAATCTCAACACCGAAAAATTGTGAAAGACAATCAGGAATTGCGAAGATGAAACCAAGAGTTGAACAAGCAATCGCAGACAACTATGGTTGACAGTTTGCAATGTAATCACGAAACAAGCAAGGACCAAGAACGAAAGGAACGATTTCAAGAGCGACCCAGTGGAGTGTCGTCGAATAAAGTTAAGATTATCTAAGAGCTCATAGGTTTGATAGAATCTGCTGATACCATGTCACAAATTAGGGTTTGATGCCCTTTTGTTTTGATATTTCTCAGTATAAATAATTGTTACAACATTTATATCTAATAGTTACAAATTAAGGGGATCAAATCAAATCCTTATTTGTCTAACTTATTTTAGAAAAATTGATAAATATAATTACAAATTAATATTATTTCCTGATTCACATAGCCACACAATAAATGATTTATTATTTTCTACACAGTAGTTTATATTTTGTTCTCTAGATAAAAAAAACTAGCATGCATATAATATTAAACCATGCATTTACCAAGAAGTCGTAGCTCACAGAAGTGTTGTCACTTAATCCTGTCAGGGCCCATTGCTATTATTTCTGTTAACTCAAATGACCAACTCGCAGGGGTATTCATTATTCTCAGATAACCTAGATTGACTATATTATAGCAAGCTTGTTGCATACATGTTATAACATATATGATGCTTGTTGATATTTATGTAAATAAAAATATTCTGATTATAGAAATATTAGGTAATTAGGATAGAGATGACATTGTAGATATCCTAAAACTAATAGTGATTGTATATTGATTATCAGAACCTATATAAAAGAGTCTGCAGTATTCTTGAAACACAGTTTCACAATATTATGCCTTTGTTTTCTATCATTCAATGATATTAAAACCTGAGGGCGAGCGTTACTAATTGTAGGGACACATGTTCTATTTAATACAAAATAGTTACACCCCTAGACCAAGTATAAATAGTTACTTTGGCTCAAATTATTCAATGATGTACAATGTACCTCTTCCACAAGATCCCCCGCTACTCCTCTGACAACTTCACACATATTTTTTTAAGTAAATGATTCATTGATCCAGAAACTGATGTCCTTGTAACAAGGAGGATATTGTAAGAGGAAAAACAATAGAAGAATTAGAATGTCCTCACAAGATTTTGCTAATTTATCCAGTCACAATATAAAGTTAATATGAATTTCTCATGGGCAATGCAGAAAACCTCTTGCTCTGTCACTCCACACCCCAAAACCTCCAACCACTTTTCCTGAGACAAAAAATCATATACCAAACATTACTAAAGAATTGTTCGAACAACCAAATGTTAATTGAATACACCATAAATCCCTGCTTTAATTAAAAATAAAATCTTGATTGGAAAATATTTCGCAAGGCTTCCTAATGTGGAGTGCCTTTTATTTATGATTTGATCCAGTCCTTTCATTTCAGAAATCAATATATAACCTTGGAAAGGGATCATTTAACGTTTGATGGGATAATATTAAGTGTAAGATGCTTTTGTGGCATATCTTTTCTCCATGTTTGTTAAACCAGACTAGGACCTTTGTTGCATTTATAGCTCAGCTCAGTTGAGAATAACATTGTTACAAATAAAATAGTATTGTAAATAATGTATATAATTTTTTATATTTATTGTATTTAGTCCATTAATTTTGCTACTCAGACCTTCATTTTTACTACCAACGTCCCTCAATTTTTATTTTTTATTTTTATAAAAATAAAGTACCTAAAATGTCGTTTCCTATTTATAGTATTCTTTAAACTCCATTTGTCCCTTTATCATCATTCTTAACCTCATAACTCATATCACAAAATCATCCATAACCCACCCATCATAACTCATAATCATTCAAAAATTCACATCACTCACTCATAACTTACATCCCACTAGTCTCCTCTTTACATTGTGGTTAAAGTGACCCAATAATGTATTTTTATTGACCTGTTTTTGAGTTTTTCTTTTGTTTAAAATCTGGAGATTTTACGTGAAATCAGTTCATGTACGTTGTAACCTAACATGAACTAATTCACGTACGTTATTAATTTTAGAGATCTCAAGCAATACGTGAATCCTAAGTAAAACGAATTGTGAAATATTTAAAAGGAACAACCAATGTTGCCTTATAGTATCCAAAAGGAAGTATATGCAACCTAGTTGGTTATTTTGATTCTGACTATGCAGGATGTAAAACGGATCAAAAAAGCACAAGCGGAACTTGCCATATCTTAGGTAATACATTAGTATAATGGTCCTGTAAAAAGTAAGTGTATGTGGCCCTAAGCACCGCTGAAGTAGAATACATAGCAGTAGGCAGTGTTGTGCACAGTTCCTATGGCTCAAACAACAATTATATGATTATGGACTTGATCTCGGATGCATCCCACTAAGATGTGACAATACTAGTGCAATCAATATCTCGAAAAATCTAATCATGCACTCTTGGAATAAACACATTGATACACGTCATCACTTTCTGCGAGATCATGTGCTCAAAGGCAATGTTGAAGTAACATTTTTAGATACACATAATCAACTAGCATATATCTTCACAAAGCCATTACCTAAAGACTCATTCTACAAGATACAAAGAGAACTTGACATTTTAAATGAAAACGATTTTTAATCCAAGGTATTTATACTTTGTGGTTATTTTGATTCTAACTATGCTGTAAAATACATGTTTTTGATGAAGACAAAGATCAACAAATATGATCAAAGCAACAAGCTCAAAAAGAAGTTCAAATATCTTCATTGATAAAGCGTTAAATCCAAACATATTAGATGTTTAATGTAAAGGTAAATGATACAACCAATACCTCAAATACATGAGAACCATTCATATTTACATATGCATATAAAGTATTTTCAAAAGTCAAAATTACATTAACAAAGTCTTAAAACTAATATTTTAAACAAAATACAAAGGTGTATTCGAATACAACATAGTGTATTCGAATACAACATAGTGTATTCGAATACAGATGCAAGTCAGAAGCAAAAGTTTCACATCTGTATTCGACTACGACCTGCTGTAGTCGAATACAAAGCAAGTCAGTAGGCAAAACCTTTGCATATGTATTTGACTACGACCTGATGTAGTCGAATACAAGGCAAGTCAGTAGCTAAAACTTTTGCATCTGTATTCGACTACTACCTGATGCAGTTGAATACAAAGTAAGTCAGTGGCAAAAATCATGAATCTGTATTCGACTAAATGAAGGATGTATTCGAATACAAGGTGCAAATTTTGAATAAATCTGATCGTTACAAAGAGGTGTATTCAAATACATACATCCTGTATTCAAATACAACTAGAAGCAATACAATTTTTCAGATCTGAAATGGTTCTAGATCATTGTATTTGTTCATCAAACCTCTTGGATCAATGGCCACGAATTTGAAGAGATGTTTATGGAGTATAAATACACCATAACTTCAAATCAAACTACACACAATCTTTGAATCAAACCTTGAACAACTTTGAACAAAATTCTGATTTTTTACAAAGTACTTGCATTTCATTTTCATATTATTCAGAAAGGTTCTCAAAGTACTTGAAGTATTATTGGACTGAAATCATTATACCTCTATTATATCCTTATTCCAAATCATATTATATCACTTGTAAAAGAAAGTAGTACTTTCTTAAAGTAGCTTAATCTAAGATAGTGGTGTGCTATCTTAGAAGTATTGTTAGAAGTTTGTAGTAGAAATCCCATGGTGGGAATTGTACATTTTCTGACGATAAGTGGATTAATCTCTTGTGGTGTGCAAGAGGACTGGATGTACCCTTAGTCATAAGGGGAACCAGGATACTTTTGTTGTGTTCTTTATTTTTCTGCCATTTATATTTTTACATACATCAATCCTAAACAGAAAAATAATCCACTAAGTCTCTAAAAACCAGAAAATCTCCTAACAATGTAAAACAGATCAAAAAAGCACAAGCGACACTTGCCATATCTTAGGTAATGCATCCTATAGAAAAAAAACAAGCTTGTGTGGCCCTAAGCACTGCTGAAGCAGAATACGTAGCAACATGCAGTTGTTGTGCAAAGTTCCTATGGCTCAAACAACAATTATATGACTATGGACTTGATCTTGGATGCATCCCACTAAAATGTGACAATACCAGTGCAATCAATATCTCGAAGAACCCAATCATGTACTCTCAGACTAAACACATTGATATACGTCATCACTTTCTACGAGATCATGTGCTCAAAGAAAATGTTGAAGTAACATTTGTGGATACACATAATCAACTAGCAGATATCTTCACAAATCCATTGCCTAAAGACTCATTCTACAAGATACGAAGAGAACTTGACATTTTGAATGAAAATGATCTTTAATGCAAGGTATTCATACTTTGTAAGTCATTTCTCTTCAAGATCTAAAACATTCACTTGATATGTTGATAAAATTGATTCTTTGATGTTTATGTGTTTTATAAATAAGAATATGTGCTTTACATGTTGTCTTTTTAGTGAAAATTTCGTTTAAAAAATAAAATTTTGATATCGTAGTCGAATACACATTTGTATGTATTCGAATACATGTTTCCAGAAAATCCTGTATTCGAATACAACTCCTGTGTAGTCAAATGCACGTTTCCAGAAAAATCTATATTTAAATACAATCAATATGTAGTCGAATACAGATTCGCGATTTCCCCAATATATAAGCTTTTTCATGTTTTAGGTCACTTTTTACATTTTTAGTAGCCGAATACATCCCTTCTCCATTTCCATTTCTTCCAAAATCTCATCCTCTCTTACTTACTTACGCAATTACTATATCAACATACATTTCATCTAAGATCACTATAAACTCACAACTATCATTTCAAAATCAAATTTCTCAAACCCAAAATCTCCATTTTCCCCAAAATCCGAAAACCTTCACTGTCACCATGGATCCTCGGAAAAGAGGTTCAAGAACCAAGCATGCTTCAGTGGATCCTTCAAAAAGGCGGGATAAAACTGATAATGTTGTAGATTTATCTCGCTTACTTCATTCACCAGAAGAAATCGACCGGTTCCACACATACTACTTCGACAAAAGGATCATCACTCCTAAGTATGGTACTCTTAATTCCTTTTCCGCTTTTAAGTTTCCTGAGTTACTAAAGGCCCAACATTTAGAAGAGTTCATTGGTTATAATGGCCTCATCTATCCTGATTTAGTTAGGGTATTTTACTGTAATCTAAAGAAAGAATGGTCTAAGTTAATATCTCAGGTAAAAGGAAAATCCATTGAGTAAGATACTCAAATAATTGGAGAAATATTGCAACTTCCATTTGAAGGTCAGAAATTTTGGCTCGAAAATTTATGTGACTGGGTAAATATCACCAAATATGATGCTTATGTTTCATTGTGTTAGTTTGACAAATACACCATGGAACGAAAAAAGGACACAAGCTGGTTACGAATTTGCTAGGCAATAGTACGGAGTTGGAAACATGACCGTTGACTACATGCTATTGCATTACTTTCTAAGCTACATTTTGGTTCCTAAGGCTGAAAATTACTCTCAAATATCTGAATTTGAGCTTCAGATTATGTTTTTCATGTTCGAAGGATGTTCACTCAACTGGTCTTACTTTGTCCTATTTGCTTCCAAGGATGCTATTGGTTTACCTTATGCTAGAATCTTGGATCACTTTAAAGTGGATTTTTTCGGAGAAGTAATGTATAAACCATCCAAGGGCAATCAGCTCGATTTGAATGTGCTTCTAAGTATGAAGATAATATGAAATGAACAGCTTCAGGCCTATGTCCATTAAGGTGATCTTGGCCAAACATCTACTGCTGCCCAAAAGGAAGAAGACATATAAGAAATGACATTTAATGATGATCATGTTTCAAACTACATGGTCATGGACAAACTAAACTCTTTGCAAACCTTCATCACTACCTAATTTCAGAACATGGACACCTCCATCAACACCCGCTTTCAATCCATGGAGACCATTATTGCCCACAACCATGAAAATTTGTTGCGTGATATGTAATTTGATACTGAAATTGAATTTGATGTAGTTTGTTTGTCTTTATATTGCTTTCTAGTGTTTTGGTTGTACTTCTATGACTCTGGTTTTACCTTGTCATCTAATATTTAAACATGGTTTCATTTTAAATATGTGATGTTTTTATTCCCTACCTTATGTGATGTTTTTCCCTATATAGTATTTATATGCTTGGATTGTGTTTTCTAATTTTTTTTCCTTCTTTTTGATCATGTCAAAAGGGGGAGAAAATTGATATGTTGTTGTTGTTAAAAACTTTTGTAGTTCTTCAAAAAAATTTAAAAACATGATGGCATGAACTCAAGCTCAACGGGGGAGTACACATGTATTACAGGGAAGAAAAATTAAAACATTCAAACGCGTTGAAGTCTCACCAACAACAAGATTTAGTCATAATCAAAAAGGGAGATAATGTACAATACTTATATTTTTTATGAAGACAAAGACAAAGGAACGTGATCAAGTTGCAAGTTCAAAAAAAAAAAGTCAAACAATCAAAATCAACTATGGTCAAACATACTAAAAGTCCTACAATGTAAAGGTACATGATGCAATCTAATATTCTTATATTTCAAATGCATATGAGAACCTTTCATTTTAGCATATGCATAAAAAGGATTTTCAAAATGTCAAAAATACATGAACAATGTTTGAAAATAAAATTTTTGACAAAATTCAATGTTATATTCGACTACAACATGTTGTAGTCGAATATAGGTGATAAGTCAGTAGCTAAAACTGAACATCTATATTCAACTACAAGATGGTGTAGCCGAATACAAGTGCTAAGTCAGTAGCTAAGACTGCACGTTTGTATTCGAATACAACATGCTGTAGCCGAATACAAAATCAAGTAAGTGGCAAAATTCACTCTTTTGTATTCGACTACAAGGTTTCGTATTCGAATACGATGTTGAAATTTTGAATAAAAACTGAATGTTACAGAGGTGTATTTGACTACAGACAAGTTGTAGCCGAATAAAACTGCGAATCAATGCGATTTTTCAATTCTGAAATGGTTCTCGATCATTGCATATTTCATCAAACCTTTAGGAACGATGACCACTGACCTGAAGTGATGTCTATGGAGTATAAATACCCCCACAACTTCATTTTTAAAAGAATCCATCCTATTACCAAACTTTGAACAAATTTATGAAATATTCTCAAAGTTATTTTTCATATTTCAAGTACATGCACTACATTTTCACATCATTGAGAAAGGTTCTCTAAATATACTTGAAATAATATTGGATTGATATCATTGTACAAACTGTTATACTCTTGTTCTTAGTCAAGAACATTTGTTTAAAAATAATTGAAGTTATTATATTGTTTTTAAAGAAAGTGGTTTACTTTCTTCATAATCTAAGATAGTGGTGTGCTATCTTAGGATGTGTGTTAGAAGTTTGTAGCAGAGATTATAGGATGGGATTTGTACATATTCTAACAATAGTAAAAAAAATTCTTGTAGTGTATAAGAGGACTGGATGTACCATTGGTTATAAGAGGAACCGGGATAATATTGTTGTGTTCTTTATTTTTCTGCCATTTACTTTTTGCCATACACTATCCTAATAAGAAAAATCGATCACTAAGTCTCTGAAAACAAGAAAATTTCTAAACACCTAATTCACCCCCTCCTCCTCTTAGGTGCGCATCTGTTCTTACAAACCAAACTAGTTTTTTTATTTATTTATAAATTATCAAAAACTTGTCAACTTTGATAAACACAATTCAACCCCCTTCTCATGTTTGCACCTTTAGTTTGTAAATTGAAGAGGTGTTTGTATGGTCTAAAGTACTCTCCAAGGAAGTGGTACAAATTTTTTGATTCATACATGCTTTAGATTGGCTATATAAGATGTGAGTATGATTGTTGTGTTTATGTGTTAGGAGCCTTGATGATAGCTCTTTCATTTCCTTGTTACTGTATGTTGATGATATGTTGATTGTTGCTACTCATTTACATTATGTCAATGAGCTAAAAATCTTGTCGAGAAAGGAGTTTGACACAAAAGACTTGGATGTTGCTCAGAAAATTCTTGGTATGGAAATTCACAAAGATAAGAGTGCTAGAAAATTATTGCTCTTTCAAAAAAAGCTATGTTGAAAAGGTGTTAGATAGATTTGATATGGGCAATTTAGAGATTGTGAGTACTCCATTGGCAAATCACTTTAAGCTCTCGTTGGGTGAATGTCCAAAGATAGATGTCGAAGATAGTATATGTCAAAGGTTTTGTATGCTTGTGTCATTGGTTGTTTAATGTATACTATGGTTTGCACTAGACTAGATTTGGCACAAGTTGTAAGTAAAGTTTTCAAGTTTATGTTCAAACTAGGTAAGCATCATTGAGAAGCAGTGGACGTGGTGATCCTTCAATTGTAGGATATGTTGATTCTGATTATGTAGGTGATATGAATGATAAAAGGTCTATAACATGATATGTCTTTACTCTTTTAGGATGACCTATTTGTTGGAAGTCGTGAGTTCAATCTATAGTGGCTATGTTTACAATTGAAGCAGAGTACATGTCAATAGTTGAGGCTGCCAAAGAGGCTTTATGTTTACAAGATTAGTAAAAGAATTAGGTGTTAAGAAAAGTGGAATTCAATTGCATTGTGATAGTCAAAGTTCCATTTCTTTGGCAAAGAAGTAGGTGTATCACACCAGGAGCAAGCATATTGATGTGAGGTTTCACAAGATCAGATAGTTAGTTGCATATGGACATATATTACTTGACAAAGTTCATACTTCAAAGAATGCAACTCATATATTGATCAAACCAATCACTAGGGACAAGTTCAAGCACTGCATTGACTTGTTACATGTTTCTCAGTGTTAAGCAGAAGTTGTACCCCCCAGTTGTTAGGATGTGAATGTGATGTAGTGAATCTTCATAGGGGTTTGATAATCGTCAAGGTCGAGATTGTTGAGTATGACTCATATGCAGTATCAAGTGGGCAGGGGCGAGCGAGTGGAGCAAGTTTCACCCCTACCCTTGCGTTTTGGCCCAACTATTGTTTTTGGGAGCCCATGGTATAGTTCAGGGATATTGTTGTAATATGAACTTTATAACTAGTATTTATATACAACTTGTACTCTGTAAATCCTAATTCGTTCATCTAATAAGGAACTACAACTGGTCTATAGTCAAAGCCGTAAGCGCACTTTGTTGAACTCCGTGATCAAACATTTTATGTTTCTTATTTGCAATTTCGTTCTATATTCATTTAAGATCACACCGCCAGACTCTCCAACACGGGTCATGCAGGTGTGTTGGTTCAAGCAAATAGCCTTTTATTTCTTAAGCTTAATTGCAATTTAGGTCCCCTATTTTAGCTAAATCATGAAAGTAGTCCTTCCATTTTATTTCTCTCCAGGTTTGGTCCCTAAACAGAATTTTGGTCCTAAACTTAATGAAGAATCATTTTTTTAAGCCACACCATTTCTGATCATAATTTCAGGTACAATTGTTGCACCACGAGATCTTGAGCCATGGTGTGACTTAAATAAATGCAAAAAAAAAAAAAATTATCAAGTTTTGGACCAAAATTCTGTTTGGGGGACCAAAGCTGGAGATAAATAAAATGGGAGACTACTTTTGTGATTCAGCTAAAATAGGTGGACCACAACTGTAGTTAAGCGTATTTCTTCTTAAAATGTTCATTTTCTTAATTATTTGTACATTTGATTTTCAAATTCATCATTTTAAAAAAAAAAATTATTTGACTTTTAATATTTTTATCAATATTTGAGTAAGTTTTTATTAAATAACTTATTTATCATACTAATGGCGTAATGATTAAGTGAGACTGAGAGACTCACCTAAAATATTTGGGTTCTTGTAAGTAGAGTTTTTTATATTACTACAACAAAGTCTATCATATTCCTTATCATGTTATGCTCGTGTGTTATTTATTTATTCTTTGCTTTTTAATTTTTTTGAAAATTTGTATTAGAGTTATAATTTTTGTTTACATTTTGAAAACATGTATTCCTCGTTTTATTGATAATTTTTGTTTTACAGTATTGGATGAATAATTTAGTTGATAATTTTTATTATTAATGTAAAAAATAACATTTATATAAATCTAATTATTTTTATTAATATCAAATATTGGAGACAAATATATCAATTATCCATTTTTTATAATAACTTCTCCTTGCTTTGCGAAATTGGAAAAGATTTTGCTCAAAGTAAATAATGGAGTTTTGTCAAGTCTTTTAAAATAGTCTTAGGCCCCAAAAATTCACTATACGGCCCTGATGCATAGAGAAAAGTTCGTAAGAATTTTACTTGTTCAAACTTTCACAAATATTTGCTGCACATTTTATTGTTTGGGAAAATCCGCAAGAAATTTCATGTGGATCCTGAAATCTTCATACAAATAATCACCCGTAAATATTTTTTATGAAGATGAAAATTCGTAGAAAATTTCTTATGAAATTTATTTTATATGGATTCTTTTGTCAAAATTCGTCAAGAAAAATAAAAAATTTAGTAGTGATCGGTGAAATAAGCAATGTAACATGGAATTTGGTTTATTTATCATATGAGTTTGTTTGTCTCTCTTACAATAGTTTTCTATTTCATATTTCTTTTCTCTTAAATTTTAGTTTTAGGTTTTTTTCACTTCCTTTCAGGAATTTTTATGGGCTTCTTCTCTAAAGTGATCAGTCTGTATGCTTGTGTTTTGATTCATGTATCCCTTTGTGAACTATGTATAAAGGTCAGTTGATGTATCTCATTTAAGTTTTATGAATGGAGTTGGTGGTTTTCAAATATACGAGGTGGTTTTCAAATATACGAGCAATGAGGGACAAAAATGGTCTTTAGAAATTATAACTTAAATAGTTTTGATGTTATTTTAATTATTTACCTTATACTTGTATTTGGAGGTGAGAATAGGCTAAGCCGAACTAAACTTTGTTAGGCCTGAATCTAGTCCTGCCAAAAAATTCAAGCTCTAAGTCTGATATGTGGTCTGTCATAGACTTCCTTTTTAGATATGACTTGATAGAATGACTTGTTAGTGGACTAAAATTTATTTCATTTTAACATTTTTAAATAAGTAATCAAACATATCTTTAAATAGATTAATGAGTTAATATTTCAATAAATTTAGTTCTATTTTGATATTTAACATGACATTTTGAAGAATATGACTTTATAAACATCCTACTTCAATTCTATTTTATAATACATTTAGATATGTCAAAAATTAAAGAAAATTAATATGCGTAAATTACTAAAAGTTGAATATCTAACAAAAATGTCAAAATTTTATATAATATTTATATTAGTAAAAAAATATTATTTATATTTATTTACATAAGCCTACAAGGTTTATTACGTGACTTGACATTTTAATTAAATAGACTTTTTTTAAAAAAAGTTTTGGTCTTCTGTGTTTAAAAGAAAAGTCTAATTTGATCTGGACCTAATGTAAACTATGTTGAGGCAAAAACATTTTTAATGTATATTTTTATGACAAAAAACCTTATAAAATAAATGATTAAGTTTTATGAATAAAGATCTACTAATAAGTACACTTGAGTTTTATTTAAGGAAGATGAATTGTATAATCCAACAAGCAAGATCATTTGAAAGAAGCAAGATCAAATTTGAGAAAACAGAAACGAAGAATGTTCTGGTTATTAAATAGAAAAAACAAAGATCATTTTGGATAGCAGTCTGAAAATGAAGATCATTTTAGACAGCAGTATGAAAAAACGAAGATTGTTCTGTTTTTTGACAGCATTAATCCAAGAACATTCTAGTTTATAAAGAACAGAGTCTTCTTTAATTCAAGATCGACATGGGCTACGAAAATACATCAATCTACATTGAAAATCACCAATATTCATTACAAAGGAACATAATTATATACTCAAGATCATTTTTGACATATTCTTTCCAAAAGATCAACAAAAAAAGCAAAGCAATACATCAAGAATAAAAAGCAAGATCAATCTCCAAATTGATGAGTTATGAGCAAGGGCAGACATGACAACAAGGACACTGTTGCTGCACCTTTTTGCAGAAAGCACATCATTTTTCTAAGACAAAGGACTGACACATAACAACTATCAAAATTTAGCACCCATACAAAATAGAAACGAAAAGTATTCCTGTTTTACAAAAAAACATTCTGGTTATTCTCTTTTAAAGACATAATTAAAATAGATGGTTTCCCACAGTCTAAACAACATATTAAAGAGTATCAAGACTGCTCAAATCAATGGTGAAGCCCAAAACTCGAGCTGAATGCCCAAAGGAGGAAAATAGCCTCAAGATTGATCTCCAAATTGATTAGTTGTGAGTAATGACACAAGTACATTGTACTTACAATATTCTGTAGAAAGTTCTGCAAAAATCTAACTCAAAACAGTGTCAACTGAAATGTGACAACGCATTCACTCACTCATTCACGTTCTCCATAAGACCCAAATGCAAGAATGTTCTCCGTTTGTCAAGAACGTTCTGGACAACAATATAAACACATGTTTAACTAGTTTAAAATATATCTAACACTTGGGAAGTGTGTCCAACGGATATATTCATTTTAAACTGAATATTCAAAGCCTTTTATCATCTATAAATTGAAGATCAATTGGAAGATGAAGGCAAGAGTTCAATTTACAAATCTACCAACACTTGTTCAAGTAACAAGTCAAAAACTCTTCAAACAAACTTCACCTATCTTCACTATATCTTTGGATCATTATTTACTGAGTTTGTCTTTCATTTATCTCAAACAAGTGTTGAGAAATTTCAAGATCCCAAACACTTTTATCATACACATCATTTGTAATTCAAGTCTATATTTTATGATAGATTGAGTTTGTTTGTAAAAATCATTTCAAGACTGAAAGGTGATTGTAAAAATATTTTCTATGTTGAAAGGTGAATATTGTAATTGATCAGGTGAGATAAAGAGAAAAGGTGTGAAGGAGAATATTTTTGGTTCTAAAGCACATAGTAAAAATCTCACGGTTGTGAGGACTGGACGTAACCCAATTTGGGTGAACCAAAATATATATCTCTGTATGATATCTCTTCCCTTATCTCTATTTATTTCTAGTCTTTTGATTATCAAATAAATTGTGTGTTTTTCACTAACCAAGAACGGCGGTTTTCTGTTTTCATAACCAAAATCAATACTGAGTTAAATGCTTTAAGTTTTAACAGAAAATTTTAAAAAGATGAATTTACAATTTAAACCCCCATTTCTTAGACATTGCTACTTCAAACTAAGTCCGTAAGCCCTTTCGGTCGGTCTGTCTTATTCTCACTCGTACTTGGTTTTTTTTTTAAATTGCTATGTGCTTGCTATGAATGGTTCAGTCCTTCCTTCAAGAACATAGAAAGTGGAAAGCAAAAGTTGATGTTTGTTTGAATCTGCGTCATATTTTAATTGTTGATTTGGCAGCTGAAACTCTTCCAATGATAAAATTTAAAATTTACTGACAATAATATTTGTTGTGCATTTGTGATGGTAAACCGCTGAGCATAAATTTTCTGTGAACCAACAACTTTTACTCGTTTAGTTTAGCTCCTTGGAGAAGAAGTTGAAGAAAATAGTAAGATGCACACTATCACCATTTTTGCACATTCAACTTTTTAAAAAGTAGTATATATTTGAAAATATTAATTCGCAATTGATTCCCGTTGGTCTACTGGATTGTCAATATGTATTATTTGTTTAACACTTTTGTCAAAACAAATAAAAAAACTTTGTTTAACACTATATTTTGTGATTATTTTGTAATCTTTAATTTGATCCCTAATGTGATGATTTCGTTCGATTGAAAAATATTTTTAGTTCTTTATTTGGCTTAAATTCATTTTAATTCTCTTATTTTCATTTATTCACAATTTTAATCTCTAAATTTCCAAATTCAAAAATATAGTTCTCAAAATATTATTTTGTTTTCTTTATCATTAAAGTATTATTTTAAAAATAAAACTTTAAATAAAATAAAAAATCTAAAACCCTTAAAACATAGATTTAACAAAAAATATACATTGTCACACAACTTAGTGACAGGACTTGGTGATTTGTTAGCTGATTACTCTATATGACATATCAACTAAATAAGGTCAAAATTTAGTGATTAATTTTTTATTGAAATTTTAACTAAATTTAGGACTATATGTGTCGAATTTATAAATGGGAAATCAAGTTCATGAATTAACAAAAATAGGGGACGACGACGTATATAATATAACTAGAAGCCCACCCTGGAAGCACCCTAATAAATTTAGACAGAGATTTGAACTTTCTTCTTTTTCTTGCTTTATTTAAATCTCAGTTTTCAATTTCAACTTGCATTGAAACTAATTAGACATAAGTATATGTCCAGCAGATTTTAAGGAATTATTAAAGTCATATGGCTTTTACATACATCATATAGCAGCAGGATTTGTAAGATTTTATAAAATTGTTCTGTAAGATGTATACAAGGGAAGAGAGAATGAATTAGTGGGTGGTCAAGGTCGAAGATATGGGTGGTTAACAGCTTCTTGAGCTGAAATCCTGCTATTTGGGCACAGACAAAGCATTTTCTGTCCAACACAAAACACAGTGCATAAATAAACATTCACTAGATCAATAAATAAAAGATTATAAAGTTAATAACTTACCGAAACCAGATCAACACCAGCAGGATCAATACCAGGAAATTTTAATGCGAGGTCCTACAAAAATTCAATTGTGTCCATACATTGCTTATAGCTAATAGTAGTAAAATGAAATGGAACAAAAAATAGATCAAAGAAACTGCAGAACATTCATGAGTACCTTGGGCTTCGTTGGAGGGTCGAACGCTTCAACAAAGTTGCATATAGAAGACACACCAGGCCATGTTTCTTCTGTTGGCGTACCAAGCAAACTTTACATATATAATATGATGTCCAATTAGTTATTTTAGTTTGTTTCATAGATGCAGAGAAATCATACAAATAGTTTTTGTATTTTTTATGACATTACCAAAATATCTGAGCCAAAATCTTCGGTGCATCTTTACCATGGAACAGAGGTTTGCCAATAAAGATCTCAGCAAATATGCAGCCCATAGACCAGATATCAACTGCAGTTGAGTAATTGGTAGAACCCAACAAAATTTCAGGTGCTTTATAACGAGGATAACCTATCTGAAAATCAAAAATAAAATTTCAACATTAATTTCAGTGGTTTGGAGTAGTAATTTTTTTGGGTAAAGCAAAGTATTCTCCTCCCAGACACAACTATGCAGACTAATTCTTCGAGTAGTAGATGTTTGAACCTCTAACTAATTGTTAAGGGATTCAAACATCGACAACTGACAACTTGTTCCACACCACATTGGTTGAGTAGCATTTATTCATTAAATAAAGTACACCATCAAACTCAAATTCAAAGCTAATCCCGTGTGTATATTAAGATGTTTCTTAGTTTTTCTTTTAACAAGTTAGAAAAGAGTGAAGTATCATACATTAATAGAGTATGGTGGAAGAGGAGGTTCCATAGTTATGGCAGCAGTAAAGTCAGTGAGCTTCACTTCATTAAGCACTGCATCTTCACAGTATTGAATCGAAATATTATAAGGACTCAGATTTCTGTGTAGAATATTTTGAGAATGACAGTATGCCAATCCAGAAAGAGCTCGACGTAGAAGAGACTGCAAGGACAAAGGGGAAAATGGGTTAACATAGTAATTGTCAAACAATAGTAAAAATCAGAAAACAATTAAGACTGATTTCAGCATCTTAGAGAAGCACAATAAACCATGGAACCATCATATTGATGAAAACTAACATATAACTTGACTTACTCTCTGCATTACTTTTTTAACGCCAAAAAGCAACGGATTGAAAAGGTATCTTTTAAGACTATCGTTAAGATATTCAAAAGTAAGAAACACATCATCCTCAGTGCCTATCACTTGCAGCAACCTGTAGATCAGCATAACAGCAAACGCATATAATCAAATTTTAAAAGTAATAAACATTGTATGCATTTTATATTTAAATCATTGCAGAGAAACTTTAACAGGGCATAAAATTAATCATCATCATTAAATAGTGAACATTTATGCATCTTATATTTAAATCATAAAATTAATAAATCTGACAAGTTATCAGATCATATACGCCAAGCCAAACTTATATTGAACAAAACCAAATACATCAATTAATATTAATATAAATAACTAGTAGCAGTGTCAGTATAGTCCACAACAGCAATTATAGCCACAATATTATGAATTTTTTAGTTTATGTAACAGCATTGCAACCGCAATTTAGGCCATATCGACATCATTTTTTCTTCAATATAAAGTTCGCAGCATAACCACTACCGCGATCACAATTGAAAACCATGTATCAACAGAACAATTGAAAATCTACTACTAAATTACAAAAATTGTAAATCATAGATCATATAAATTATAATGTAATACAATAGACAGTATCTAGAAAGAGAAATTAAAAGTAACTAACTCTAACCGAATCTGTAACTAACAAACTAACTAACCAACCAACTTAATTAAGCAGATGATTGAAGGAAAATGATTGACCTGACAATATTGGGATGATTTAAGTATCTCACGATAGAGATGTGATTTAGAATACTGTGAGGAACTCCATTCTTTTTCTCATTTTCAGGAATGGTGAGAATCTTGAGAGCTACTAATTGACCTGTAAAACGCTGTCTGCACTTGATAAGATCACTGAACTTTCTACCTTTAATTTCTATCAGTTCAAAATCTTTGAACATTGGATACAGAATCCTCTTTTGATTTGGTGTAAATTTCGGTCTGCAATCACATAATCATAATACACAGTTCATAACTAACTAATTTCAAAATATCAACAAATGAATCATTCGTTTTCCAAGAACAGAGAATCTGAATAAAAGAAAGATCAAGATTTTGTATCGATGCTTAAGAATTAAATGAAAATTGAATCTATACAATTGAAAATTAATTGATCATCATAAATTTATCTTGAAAGTAATAGATATTATCAATGATGGTGAAATTTGGAATCTGTAATTACTCACATGGATGGATCATAGTATCTTAGTGCTCTTAGATCATCCATTGACATTGACACAGACATTGAGAACAAACGAGAGAGAGAGAGAGAGAGAGAGAGAGAGAGAGAAAGAAAGAGAGCGAGAGAGCGAGAGAGACAGAGAGAGTATATGGGGAGAGAATTTGAAAAGAGTGTGCTCGTTAGTTAGTTATTGTGATTTGCAGATTGCTTTTATTGTTTTTTCTTTTAATTATAAGTTTGTAAAACATGGTGAAACGACATTCCCTCCAAATATATTGCTGACTCCCTATAATTTTTTTTAGTTTGTAATATAAAAAAAAATTATTTTTGGTCCTTGACGTTACTTAGACGTTATAAATACTCTGTATAATGTTAATTGACAACAGTAAATATTTTTTTGGTGTCTGTAAATATAACAGTTTTCAATTTTAGTCATTAAAAAATATTTTTTTCAATTTCATCTCTACAATATTCAAAAAATTTATTTTTTGTCGTTAACGTCTTTGATGAAATAATTTCTATAGTTATTTTTATTTGTTATTTTAATCGTATTCAACACCACAAACCTAAAAAGTGAATTTCATTATCATTTTCATCAACCAAACAATCTTTATTTTTCCTCACACAACTCAATCTCTTTCCC
>NC_021166.2:28916818-28944276 GCF_000331145.2 Cicer arietinum
CAAAATAACATTAAATTCAAATGAAAATAATTAAAAAAAATACCTTTACATACCTATTTTTGATTTACATCCCTACAAACACAATTTCATTTTAAAATAGTCCTTGAGTTGTTACTTTCGTTACAAAAACTAGCGGTTGACAAACTCCACTAAGTATAATTAAATAATTATATTTATTAAATTATATTAACCAAAATAAAATTAAAATTTTTTAAAATTTAAAATAACTTTTTTTTTTTATAAATTGAACCCTAAACCTCTAATATACTTAAAATGTATCAGTTTCCCTTTAAGAAAACCTAAATCAAGAATGGCTTCGTTGTTTCTCATGGTTGTTCTTCGTTGTCCTTAAACATTGAAAGTATGTAAAGGTATTTTTTTTTTTTGAATTATTTTCATTTGGATTTTTGGTTTCGTATGGTGGTGAGTTCCTATGATTGTGTCCTAACATTGTTGAAATTTGAAGGGAAATAGATTTAGTTGTGTGAGGGAAAATAAGGATTATTAGGTTGACGAAGAAGATGATGAAATTTACTTTTTAGGTTTGTCGAGTTGAATACGATTAAAATAACAAATACAAATAATTATAAAAATTATTGCATTTTATCAGAGACGTTAAGAACAAAAAATAAAATTTTTGAATATTGCAGGGATAAAATTCAAATTTTTATTTTAAGGGACTAAAACTTAAAAATGTTATATTTATATGGATCAAATATGTTTCCCTTTGTTAATTAACGTTTTTGTAACGTCCACTTAACGTTAAGTACCAAAAATAATTTTTTTTGATATTACAGAGATGTAAACAAAATAAAATTACGAGGACCAAAATTAAAAATATTATATTTATAGGGACCACAAATATATTTAAACCTTTTTTTTAATCAATTTAAAACACCGGTGCCAATCCTTACTATATTTTTCTCTTCATCAATAATTAATATCAAGTATAAAAAATCTATTTATTCTTTATGCTATATATAAAAGGATTTTGTTTATTAGAATTAATAATGGTCAAATAAAATTAAAATTGGTAATAAGTTTAGTCTTTTATTTTTGTACATTTTCAAGTAAAATGTGTTTAACTAATAGTATAATAAATATTGCCATTAATATCTGTCTCGTGTATTTTTCATTTATCGTGAGAAATATCTGTCTCGTATTTTTTTTAATATTTATTAATGATTAATATTTATATCGTATTTTTTAATATTTATCTTGTATTTTTTAATATTTATCATTAAGAGATATTTGTCCCGTACTTTTTTTAATATTTATTAATGACTAATATATATTTGTGATAAATATTTATCTGATATCTTTTTATGAATCACTGAAAAATATTTATCTCGTAATTTATTTTATATTTATCACTAACAAATATTTATTCCTTATTTTTTATATGCATGAGTTATACATGTTATCCCGCGTTTTTTAATATTTATCATGATAAATATTTGTCTCGTATTTTTTGTATGAGTGTGGAATATTTGTTTTGTGAATTTTTATATTTATCAATGATAAATTTTTGCCGTGATATTATTTATGCATAAGTTATAATTCTTTATCTCACATTTTTTTAATATTTATCTATAAAAAATATTTATTTCATGTATTTTGTATATTTATAATTGACGGTTGAGTTTGCCACATTTTTTTTATAATTGTCTGGTGGTAAAGCCGAATTTGACCAAAGTTCACGTTTTTAATGTCGGTGGCAATGGTGTGTGTGTACAATGTAAAAGATTGGTTATATTCTAGTTGAAGCAAAGTTACATATTGGGTTAAAAGTCAATTTTCATTTGTCATTGATCATTTCATTATGACATTATATTATCTAAGTATATTTAGATTCTTTAAAATGAATAAAATGTAAATTGAAAAAATCTTATGTTGTTATTTTAACAAACTCATAATTAAATACGATGTACTTTCAATATCTATTTTTAATTTATTGTTGATTGATTGAGATTATTCATTCTAGTTTATTAGGAGTCTATCTTTTTTAAGCACATCAACTATTCACTACACGAAAAATGGTATTTTACAGCGCTTTTTCAAAAAAAAAAAAGTGTTGTAGAATCCAGCGCTGTAAAATGATACAACAGCGCTCTTTAAAATAAAAAAGCGCTGTAAATCACTTCTAAAAACATGCTGCTTGTTGTACTAGTTTTACAGCGCTTTTTATAAAAAGCGTTGTAATAGGTGCGTTCCTTTATTTCAGTTAGATATCTTTCTGGGATTATATCAACAATCTCCTTAATGAATCGCAATATATAAGATCCACAGTCTATGTTGTTAGTTTGACGAGGGCACTATAAAATAAAACATATAAGTCAATAAATATTTGTGCATTGATTGTTAATGAAATTTTAAAGGCATATATTTCAAACCTTTATTGGAATCCATGTGATTTATTTGACTTTTGCTTCGACACTGTAACACCCATTTGAGCTCGGAAAACTTGTAAAGCACTATCAAATAAATGTGATTATTAGTATTAACAAACACATTATATATATATATATATATGTAAGAAATAAATGAATAAATGAATACAATACCTGAAGAGTGCGAAGAAATACGTAGGGTTCGTAGGGTTACGATTTTGTTTAAGAAGGAACCGCGAGAATGCGCAGAAATACGAACGATTCATAGGACAGAGTAGGGTTCGCAATGAAAAGAGTACGTAATAATGTTCGTAGGGATAGTAACAAATATGGAGATGGTTTGCAATGGAGATGGTTAACAATATGGATCGTAGGGACAGTAGGGTTCGCAATGAGAAGGACACTGAAGCGTAGTGAAATTTATGTAATGAAGAGGAAAATGAAGGGTTTAATGTTATATATAAAATCCTATTACAGCGTTCTTTAAAAAAAAATAAGGAGGTCTTTTACAGCGCTCTTTAAAAAAGCGTTGTAAAAGACCACCTTATTTTATTTTTTAAAAGCCTATTACAGCGCTTTTTTAAAAAGCGCTGTAAAAGACCACCTTATTTTATTTTTTGAAAGCCTATTACAACGCTTTTTTTAAGAGCGCTGTAAAAGGCCTCCTTATTTTATTTTTTAAAAGCCTATTACAGCGCTTGCTTAAAGAGCGCTGTAAAAGGCCTCCTTATTTTATTTTTTTAAAGCCTATTACAACGCTTTTTTAAAGAGCGTTGTAAAAGACCTCCTTATTTTATTTTTTTAAAGCCTATTACAGCGCTTTTTTAAAGAGCGCTGTAAAAGATCTCCTTATTTTATTTTTTAAAAGCCTATTACAACGCTTTTTTAGAAGCCTTTTAAAGCGCTTGTTCAAAAGTGCTGTAAAAGACCTCCTTATTTTATTTTTTAAAAGTCTTTTACAACGCTTTTCCAAAAAGCCCTTTAATAGGTCCTTTAATTATGTGAAAGCGCAAGTCTTTTACAGCGCTTGTCAAAAAAGCGCTGTTGTATTCTCTGTTATTTTTAAAATATCATACAACAACGCTTGTATTTAATAAGCGCTATAAAATGTCATTTTTGGCGTAGTGATTGTTATGGGAGAAGAAGAGGGCAAGCAGAGAGAGAAGAAGAAGAAAAAAAAAGGAGGCAATAGTTGGTGAGAAAAAGAGATAGAGTTGAAAAATGGAGAAATTTGAAAACTCAGGATTTTGTCCACAAAACTTTGGCACAGATACAATTACCCTCGATTTAGATGAGTTGTCAGAAAACTAAATAAGGGTAGTGATGGTTTTTCCATAAATTATAAAGCTAACAAATGTAACATAAACAAGTACTAAATTGAATTAAATTTAAAATATGAAGTTAAAAATTTTAAACTTAAATATGCAATTAGTCACTACAAAATACAAAAACAATTTTATTTATTTAAGTCCCAACAAAATGCAAGCATTTTCATTTTAGTCTCAAATACTTAACACTATTAGTTTTTAACATTTAAATAATTAACGACTTTAAAATTAAATATGCAATTAATCTCTATCAAAAATCAAGAAATTTGATTTTAGACGCTTCAAACAAAAAATAAAATCAGTTTAAGTCTCTACAAAATGTAAGAAATTTGATTTTACTTCCCACATAATAAAAAAATTGTTTTAGTCATACAAGAAATTTGACCTAAATAATAATAATAATAATAATAATAATAATAATAATAATAATAATAATAATAATAATTCATTTTTGTCTCATTTACTATGTTTGTAAATAAGGCTTAAAGATATGATTGGTCCTTTTAAGTATGTATTTTTTGGGTTTAGTCCTGCATGTTTGTTTATTTGATTATTGTCCTAGTAAATATTTTTGTTTTTTGGTAGTTGCTCTTTTGTTTTAATCCCTTCAAAATTGGTCTCTACAATTCCTTATATCTCTAATAATTGAGGGACTAAAATCAAATATTATATATATATATATATATTGTAGTGATTCATTTTAATAAAAATTAATTTTAGAGGGACTAAAACCAAAGAGCAAGGACCGAAAACAAACAAAAATATATTTACAGAGACAAAAATCAAACAAAAAACTTACGGGGAATAAAACAAAGGTTAATTTTTATTTAGATCAAGATATAAAAAAGGTTAATTTTGATTAATTACGAACATTTATCATGTATATGGATTATATGTTTCAATTGCTTCCTAAGTGTCTCATTTTCAAACAAACAACGTGAAAAAAATTATGGTTAGTGAATTGTAATTGTTTTCACTTTTATGCTGGTGATATTAAAAAAACACTAATTTTAAGTAATCCTTTATTGACAAAAATTTATCCGTGCATGGTTTTTATAATACATTTGTAATTAATATATTAATATTATTTTCATTTTTATTTAGAAAATATAAAATAATATTAAATTTAACTAATTGATTAGTGACAAACATTTGTTTTGTGTATGAATTGTACACTCCAACAATTTCTTTAGCGACTCATTTTTCAGAAAACGTAAATAAATTGAAGTGTGAAAAAATTATTGTTGTATTATAATTGTTCTTATTTTTTATGTTGACGATATTAATAAAACACTAATTTTAACTAATTCTTTATTGGAAATTTTTTGTCTTCATATATAATTTTTAGGCTTAATTGCACTTTTGGTCCGCCTATTTTAGGTGAATCGCAAAAGTAGTCCTCTAATTTTGTTTGTCCCCAGTTTTGGCCCCCAAACAAAATTTGAATCCAAATCATGATGAGTTGTCATTTTTTTAATGACGTGTCAAAAAAGGGTGACATGGCAGACTCCTATGTGCATTAAAGTTATTATTATATTATTTCAAATTAAAAAATTCAATTTATATTTTTAAAAACTATTATTATATTGTTCCAAATTTTAAAATAATTGTCAAAATTAAGTTAAAAAAACAACACCTAAAATCATGAACCCTAAACAGAAGCAAAATCAAAATGAAATGAAATCGTGAACCCTAAGCAGCGTGAACCAGCGTGAACCCTAAATCAAAAATCAGCCTCAATTCAACAGAAGTAGTTCGTGAACCCTTTTCATCAATATCGACCACTTCCCTTTTATTCATTGTCATCATCTGATTTCATCTTCTTCTTCATTGTTGTTCATCTTCCCTTTTCATCTCGGTTCTTCTTCTTCTTCATCATTTTCATCGGTTTCAGTCGTGTTCATCCTTTGTTCTTCCGTTGTTTCTTTTTCTTCATCTGTTTCATTTCTTTTTCCTTTGTTCCTTGTGTTTTTTGGGGAAAAAAATGTCTTCTCATTCGTATTAGAAGGAGAGAATGTTTGTTTGGACTTGAATCTCCTTTGTGTACTTCTTGGACGACTGAAAATCCAGGTCGAAGGTTTCATGGTTGTGGATTTTATAAGGTAAACTATTTGTCAAAATTCTGGAATTTATTTTTTGCTGTATTATTTGGAGATTATAAATTTTTTTTGTTATGCTGTTTCAGTTACAGGGTACTTCTTGTTTTGTCGTTATGTTGTTTCAGTTATAGGGTAAAAAATCTTGCAATTTTTTTGATTGGTTTGATGAGCCAATGACAGAACGAGCAAAAGAAGTTATTATGTCTTTGATGAAAAGGATTGATGAATTCAAGAAGAAAGAAAATGTGACGAAAAATTATAATGATGAACTGAAGTTTAAGTTGAAACTAATGAGGGGTTTTCTGGCACTTTCATGGCTCTTGATTATTGTTATTTTGGTTATTGTAATGTTGAAGTAACTAAAATGATTGGATTTAGGGTGTTTTGTAATGATGTAATTTAGGGTGTTTATGGTTTAAATTGTAATGCAATTGTGTCATATAATCACACTTGTAAGGTTGTTATTATGAAATGAAATTGGTATTATTGTAATTCAATTGTCTATTTTTACATGTTTATAATTCAATTTGGTATCATTGTATAAATGCAATTTGGTCAATCAATTTTTCAATAGTTTGAAATAATCAGAATAATCAGGTCAAAATAATCAAAATAATTAGAACAATTTTCCAATTTTTAGACCTAAATTTGATATCATTGTATTAATGCAATTTGGTCAAACAATTTTCCAATAGTTTGAAATAATCAGAATAATCTGGTTAAAATAATCAGAATAATCTGGTCAAAATAATCAGAATAATCAAAACAAATTTCCAATTTCTGGACCTAAATTTGGTATCATTGTATTAATGCAATCTGGTCAAAATAATCAGAATTTAGAATTTAGGTAATAATCAGTACATCATTCCATCATTACATACTACTGCATTACATAATAATCATTCCATCAAAACTTATGTCCAAAAAGAGGTCATACTACTGCATTACAAAATAAAATTCCCAAGTATCATTACATATTCATAATAACTAAACTAAAATTCACAAGTTTAGTTCCTTTAATTGATTTGTGAATCTTGAGTTTGTGGAGCTTGTGAATCCTGAGATAAAATTGTTGGTGTTTCTCCCTCATCACCTCCAACCCTTGTTGTCTTTGCTCTCTTTGTTCTGTTGAAGTTATTTCCACCTTTTGGTATCTCTCTATATGCTGCACTTTTACCCCTGCATGTCCTCATGTTGTGGTCAAGCTTCCCACGATTTTTGCATTTCACAGTTGCAAACCGTCTTGGTAGTATGTTAGAACCTTTTGGCTCTTCATTGGACTTGTTCCTATTTTTCTTTGGTCTACCCAATGCTCTTCTCATGATTGGGGGATTTATAGGATCTCCATTTGATACATGACAAAGTTTTGGTCCATTTGATGACATTATAATGGAAGAGTAACATGTCAAGAAGTTTTTTTTCCTATTTAAAGAACCAGAAACATGTCAAAAAACCAGCATGTTAAAAACCAACATGTTATAAATTGAATGTTAATAACCTATAATAGAACTGAACCAGAACTGAATGTTAAAAACCAACACTGAACCTAACCATAACCTTACTGAATGTTAAAAACCAGAACTGAACCTAACTGAACTAGAATTGAACCTAACTGAACTAGAATTGAACCTAACTGAACCAGAACTGAACTAGCAGAACAAAACTGCTTCCATTATCTTAAAATCATCTTAAAATCAGAACTAAACTGAACCAGCAGAACAACATGTAACTGAACCATAACAACATGTTAATAATGCAGAACATCATACAACAGTACCAATAATGCAGAACATCAATACTGCAGAATACCAATAATGCAATTAAAATCAAGTTTTATACCTTTTAATAAGGTGAAACATACGATTCTAGATCAGCTTTGTTGTGCCATATACAAACAAAAGCATGGCAACACGGAATACCGGTCAAATCCCACTTACGACAAGCACAAGTTTTTGTGTATAGATTTATTGTATAAGTATCTATACCATTTGTGACACTAAACAAGTTAAAATCATCATCTCCATGCCAAGTTGGGAACCAACCTCCAACTGCTATTTTTGCATTTTCCAATATTTTTTGAATCCTAGGACATATATTGCCTCTATATCGTAGCATGAGTTCTTTTTGTTTGGCAATCCTTACTGTAATGTATGTTTCAATCCTTCAAGTAATGTTATGATAGGCTTATCTCTATACTCTAATACATCCATGTTGAAAGGCTCACACATGCTGTTTACTTGGAGCTCACATTGCGTATAAGTGCAAAATGTTGACCTAGTCCACATAGATGGTGGGATTTGCATCATGTCTTTCCAAGCATCTTCATTGATTGCCTTAATTTTTTGCATTGCTTTCTCCCAATCATGGACCACTGTGACACCCTAATCCCCAAATAAAATCAAATTTAAATTTTTCATATTTTTAAAACTATGAACTTCTTCAAATAACTAAATATACCAACTTCCAAACATATTTATTTATTATTAAGATAAAGAGGATCACACAATCATAAACACGTCAAATAAATTCAAAGGTTCCAACAAACTTAACAACTTGAAATCACAATATCAGACAAAAAAATCCTTTTTGAAGTACACATACTTATGTTTTAAATTAAGTGCAAATGTAGTCCCAACCCGATGTCACTATCAGAGCGGGAATTCCCAAAATAAAAAAAATGCTCAAAATAACATCAACACAATGCATATAATAAGAGTCTCAAAGACATGATGGCTTCCGCCTCTCCGATGGTACTAGTCATCACCTGCAACTTACAACTCGTCTACGTCTATCGCAAACGCCAAATGTAAGACCCATAATTTTAAAGTACACTTTATGTATTTTGGATTTTGGCTCGGAGGCTTTTAGCCAAAGTTAATAATATAGACATGATGGCTTCCGCCTCTCCGATGGTACTAGTCATCACCTGCAACTTACAACTCGTCTACGTCTATCGCAAACGCCAAATGTAAGACCCATAATTTTAAAGTACACTTTATGTATTTTGGATTTTGGCTCGGAGGCTTTTAGCCAAAGTTAATAATATTTTTGGAGTTTATATGATCAAAAAGTTACTTTGATGCCGATTAGAATTACTCGTCGATAAATAAATTGAATTAAATGCGGTGAATCTTTTACGAAGAATTTTATGCGTTACGGGTGAAATGGTAATTTTAATGAATATGAAGATATTTGTTAAGTTACAATTAAGATATATATATATATATATATATAGACCCGTGATAGGTGACACCTTGGTAAACTGTGCTGACCCGTGATAGGTGGTACGTTTACGATTTACGTTTTTGGTAAATTGTGTTGACCCGTGATAGGTGACACCTTGGTAAACTGTGCTGACCCGTGATAGGTGGTACGTTTACGATTTACGTTTTTGGTAAATTGTGTTGACCCGTGATAGGTGACACCTTGGTAAACTGTGCTGACCCGTGATAGGTGGTACGTTTACGATTTACGTTTTTGGTAAATTGTGTTGACCCGTGATAGGTGACACCTTGGTAAACTGTGCTGACCCGTGATAGGTGGTACGTTTACGATTTACGTTTTTGGTAAATTGTGTTGACCCGTGATAGGTGACACCTTGGTAAACTGTGCTGACCCGTGATAGGTGGTACGTTTACGATTTACGTTTTTGGTAAATTGTGTTGACCCGTGATAGGTGACACCTTGGTAAACTGTGCTGACCCGTGATAGGTGGTACGTTTACGATTTACGTTTTTGGTAAATTGTGTTGACCCGTGATAGGTGACACCTTGGTAAACTGTGCTGACCCGTGATAGGTGGTACGTTTACGATTTACGTTTTTGGTAAATTGTGTTGACCCGTGATAGGTGACACCTTGGTAAACTGTGCTGACCCGTGATAGGTGGTACGTTTACGATTTACGTTTTTGGTAAATTGTGTTGACCCGTGATAGGTGACACCTTGGTAAACTGTGCTGACCCGTGATAGGTGGTACGTTTACGATTTACGTTTTTGGTAAATTGTGTTGACCCGTGATAGGTGACACCTTGGTAAACTGTGCTGACCCGTGATAGGTGGTACGTTTACGATTTACGTTTTTGGTAAATTGTGTTGACCCGTGATAGGTGACACCTTGGTAAACTGTGCTGACCCGTGATAGGTGGTACGTTTACGATTTACGTTTTTGGTAAATTGTGTTGACCCGTGATAGGTGACACCTTGGTAAACTGTGCTGACCCGTGATAGGTGGTACGTTTACGATTTACGTTTTTGGTAAATTGTGTTGACCCGTGATAGGTGACACCTTGGTAAACTGTGCTGACCCGTGATAGGTGGTACGTTTACGATTTACGTTTTTGGTAAATTGTGTTGACCCGTGATAGGTGACACCTTGGTAAACTGTGCTGACCCGTGATAGGTGGTACGTTTACGATTTACGTTTTTGGTAAATTGTGTTGACCCGTGATAGGTGACACCTTGGTAAACTGTGCTGACCCGTGATAGGTGGTACGTTTACGATTTACGTTTTTGGTAAATTGTGTTGACCCGTGATAGGTGACACCTTGGTAAACTGTGCTGACCCGTGATAGGTGGTACGTTTACGATTTACGTTTTTGGTAAATTGTGTTGACCCGTGATAGGTGACACCTTGGTAAACTGTGCTGACCCGTGATAGGTGGTACGTTTACGATTTACGTTTTTGGTAAATTGTGTTGACCCGTGATAGGTGACACCTTGGTAAACTGTGCTGACCCGTGATAGGTGGTACGTTTACGATTTACGTTTTTGGTAAATTGTGTTGACCCGTGATAGGTGACACCTTGGTAAACTGTGCTGACCCGTGATAGGTGGTACGTTTACGATTTACGTTTTTGGTAAATTGTGTTGACCCGTGATAGGTGACACCTTGGTAAACTGTACTGACCCGTGATAGGTGGTACGTTTACGATTTACGTTTTTGGTGAATTGTGCTGACCCGTGATAGGTGGCACCTCGGTAAACAGTACTGGTCTGTGATAGGCGGTACGTTTACGATTCACGCTTTTTCTTTTAGTAAATCGTGTTGACCCGTGATAGGTGACACCTCGGTAAACTGTACTGACCCGTGATAGGTGGTACGTTTACGACTTACGTTTCTTGGTGAATTGTGTTTGTCCGTGAGAGACTGCATAGGTGTTTGTCCGTGAGAGACTACACCCTGTTAAATTGTGAATTGTTGGTTCATTTTGTCTGTGTAGTATTGTGTTATAAGTGTTAAGTGTATGTTTTGGAATTTGGTGATAACATGTTGGATTGCAATACCATTTCGAAACCCATGATGTTGTAGTAATTGTGTTATAAGTGTTATGTTTTGGAATTTGGTGATAACATGTTGGATTGCAATACCATTTTGAAACCCATGATGTTGTATTAATTGTGTTATAAATGTTAAGTGTTATGTTTTGGAATTTGGTGATAACATGTTTGCTTGCAATACTATTTCGAAATTAACGATGTTGTAGCGATTGCGTTATCAGTGCTAAGTGTTAGGATTTGAGATTAAGTATGATGTTTATCGAAATCCCATTTGTCGTGGTGATTGTGTGGGAATTGCTAAGTGTGATTGCTCGGATTTGTGTGTAAGTGTTGATTGGTTTCGAAACCCTTTAAAAAGCTGAATTTTGCTGATTTTTGCTGTTTTCCTGTTGCTGTCTGATGTGTATTCGAATACCGAAAGCTGTATTCGAATACAGACATGTTGTTTTTGCCACTGACTTACTGTGTAGTCGAATACAGACTGCTGTATTCGAATACAGACTGCTGTGTTCGAATACAGACTGTTGTATTCGAATACAGACATGTTGTTTTGCTACTGACTTACTGTGTAATCGAATACAGACTGTTGTATTCGAATACAAACATGCTGTTTTTTTTGCTGAATGCTGAAACAACTTTGTATTCGAATACAGAGATGCTGTATTCGAATACAACAATGCTGTTTTGTTAAAAACTTCATTTTTCAACCTTGTTTATGCATGTTTGGCATATGGAAACCCTTTTAAGGTGCATGCTTAGTTGAAAGGTTATTTTGTGCATTTAAAACTTAAATGTTATGTGTTATCTGTTAATTTCGGTTGGTGACCCTTTACAACTATTGTGGAAATCTGGGCTTTGCCCTTAGATGAGAGCCAGGACGATCCTACTGGTTCGTACCCTACGGATGGGAATGCTTGACTGGAGCTACGTGAGGAGGATCTCACGGTGCGCGTGGAGATCACTCAGGGTGTATAGTTTTTTTGGTAGGATGATCAGATTAGGTTGATGTATAGGGACTAGACGTCCTTCTTTTTGGGTTGGAGTATTTTAATTTGGAAAATTGTATTGATACTAATATTGTTAGTTTGACATCTTATTTGAATGGGTTCCATGTACCATTTGTATTTGTGTAAATGCTTTGGAATTATATTTGGAGAAACTTTTCCGCTGCTTGTAAATTCTGTTGACTTATCTGTTGACTCATGTAAAATGGACATTCTGGCTCACACCTAACAATGATTCTTTTTCCATCATTCTTTTTGAAATACAAGTTTTTCTTAGTCTCCATTGCAAAATCTTTAATGGCATTCTTAACCAACTCTTTTGTATTGAACTTTAGCCCCAACTCAAACCTTACTTCATCACCATTTTCAGGTTGGTTAAATTTTGGAAATTTCCTAACATCCTCTTCATCAACTTCACTTCTTGGTGGAGTATCCAAATCATCAAAATTCACATCATTTTCTTCAAAATCAGTTGCAGAACTAGGCCCTGGGTTTCCTCTTGGGTTTGCATGTCTTTTAGATGAATTTTCATCACCAAAATTAACAAAAGATCTCAATTGGTATTTCAGAAATCCAATCCCAATCCTCATCCTCATAGAACTCACCCATATCATCATCTTCATCATCTGAGTTATCAATATAATCTTCATCTTCTTCACTCAAATAAACTTCACCATGGACTTCTTTAGGTCCAGGTTGATCTGGTTCAGATTCTGATTTATCTTATTCAATTTGAACTGGTTCAGTTTGAATGGGTTCAGATTCTGATTTATCGTGTTCAGTTTGAATTGGTTTAGAATCTTGTTGATCTGGTTCAGTTTGAACTGGTTCAGTTTCTGGTTGATCTGGTTCAATTTTTGGTTGATCTGGTTTAGTTTGAACTGCTTCAGCTTGAATTGGTTCAGTTTGAACTTGTTCATCTTCACCTTGGAGTTTTTCAGCTTCAGCTGGATCTTGAATTGGACTTTCATCACTAATAATAGGATTATCTATAGAGTGTTCCACAAAGACGTCAATTATGTTGAACCCCTTTGGCATCTTCAGCAAACTTTACTACATCCTTGTCATTGCCGAGAGGTCTAAGTCCACGTGTAAATGAGTACTTGGGATGTTGGTACCACAAACATTTAATACTCATATATCCCAAACTTTTGACCAATTTAGTAATTTTCTTGTGGGACATTAAGTCTACATCCCAAGACCAATTCATCTCATCCACTTGGTTACAAACGTACATCTTCACTGGATGGTTTACAAAACTACCCCCATGGTTAATTCTTAACCTAACTTGTGGACTGAAGCTGGCCTACACAAAACAAACCATTGAATAACTCAGTCAAACTAAGCCTCAAACAAACTACACATGCACCACAAAATAATACAATAGAGCATATGGACCACATTATTAAAAAAGGCATAAAGGCATAGAGTTCTGTTAACACTGTAGAGATAAAATTTTGGCCCTAAAATCAAAGTTGAATACATAGTTTCTCACCAAAATTCAGCACTGCATTAGAACAAGGAAACAACGCAAAACTACAACAACAAAAAATCTCTACTAATCAAGGAAATAAGAACATAAACATTTCATTAAATCCAAGAACTAAAATCAACAAAATATATCAAATAATTCGCATTATTGAGATAGTTATCTCTGATTTTCTCTTGTTTTTCCCAATATAGTGGTATCTAGAGCTCGGTTTATTTGATTTGTGCATTTAAATGGAGGAGGAAAATAAAGGTCCGAATATGATTAAACTCAACTCTTCTAATTACACGCTTTGGAATACTCTCATGGAAGACATGTTATACAATAAATATTTGTATGATCCTATAGAAGGTGACACTGCTAAACCCACAGATAAACACTGACTCGAAGAAGATGAATAGAAAGGCAATGGCGTTGATCAGACAGTGGTTGGATCTAAGTGTATATCCACATGTTGAAACTGAAATAGATGCTAACCAAGTCGAGGACTAGAAAAGAAGTAATATGCTATCATTATGGAAAAGCATGCCACATAAAAAGAAATTACATATTCCTTAAGAGGGATCAATCAAGGAAAAGAGATAAAAACAAAGAGAAGAAAAATGATAAAGATACAATAGCAGTTGCATCTGTTAATAATATCTACATTGTTTGTTATGATAATTCCATAAACCTTGCATGTTAGGATTCAACTTGAATTGTTGATTCAGGTGCCTCATATCATGTTACTCCTTATGTGTGATTTCTTCTCATCTTACAATGCTGGTGATTTTGACATCGTAAAAATGGAAGATGAAGGAGTACGTAAAATTATCGGTATGAGAGATGTTTGGGTTGAAACTGAGAAGAAAGAGTATGTGAGTGACTAGTTTTCAAACAAACAACATGAAAAAAATAATGGTTAGCGTATTGTAATTGTTTTTATTTTTATGTTGACGATATTAATAAAATACTAATTTTTAAGTAATCGTTTATTCATAAACATTTATCCTCGCATGGTTTTTAGAATACATTTTAATTAATATATTAATATTATTCTCATTTTTATTTAGAAAATATAAAAAAATACTAAATTTAATTAATTGATTACTGACAAACATTTATTTTGTATATGAATAGTACACTCCAACAACTTCTTTAGCGACTCATTTCTCATAAAAACATAAATAAATTGAAGTGTGAAAAATTATAGTCATTGTATTATAATTGTTCTCATTTTTGATGTTGACGATATTAATAAAACACTAATTTTAACTAATTCTTTATTTGCAAAATTTTGTCTCATATACTTTTTATAATTAAAATGAGAACAAAAATACTGCATAATAAATATTTTGGTGAAATTTATGTTATGCAACAGTGCAACATTTTGATGCTACTTTGTGGTTTGTTCAATGTAAGAATATGGTGCTATTTATATTTTGTAATGGTGCTTGTTTTTTGCGTCTGATGTATTAAAGCCACACTTAAGGGATAGTACACTTCTACCGTAGTAGTAATAAAATTAGGATGGAAGTTCCAGATATTATACCCAAGTGATTAAAGTAATAACTGTCAAACTAATTACGTTCCTATTTAATTAAACAAACAAATTTATCGTTAAAATGGTTCTGTGTGTGCTTGAATAAATTAGATAAAAAACAACATGCAATTCAATTTATGAAACACTGAGGCATTTGGTTTGATTTAAATCAATCTACTATAATATATTAAAATAGACACTTATATCCTATTCCGACACGTCATCAAACATTGTGCCACTTCATTCAAACGCTGTCGACTCAAAAAAAGTCTGATGTAGCATGTCTAACAAGCAGTTTTCTACTTTAATTTTATTTTATTCTTGCAATTTGCTTTAACATATTTGTTTACTTTAGCACATATTTTATTATAACAGTTTTTTCCTATTATATTTTGTGGAACTATTCATGTGTCATGAGTTACAAATTACAATACAATAAAATAAATATGAGTTATTTGACACTCATTACTCCTCTCTCGTTGTTGATAACATTTCTTCCTATGATTTTAACTCTCAATTAATATATTAAGTCATTTTAACGTTTCTCAAGAAATACTTACATACTATAATTAATGAAAGTTAATTTTATATCTTGAAATAGGAAGACAATGACATATATGATTAGTCCATATGCAACTCTTTTTGCATGATGCTTTCAAATAGGAAGTTAATTTGATTGAGAAGTTTTACATACAGCTAACAAGCACTCTTCTACTTTCTTTTTATTTTATTCTTTCAATTTGCTTTAGCACATTTTTTTACTTTAGCACACATTTTATTATTACAGTTTTTGAATATAATATTTTGTGGAATTATTCATGTGCATGAGTTACAAATTATGATTCAATAAATATGAGTTATTTGACACTCATTACTCCTCCATCATTATTGATATCTTCATATGATTTTAACTCTCAATCAATATAATAAGTTATTTTAACAGTTTCTCAAGAAATACATACATACTATAATTATTGGAAGTTATTTTATATATTGAAATAGGAAGACAATGGCATATATGATTAGTTCCTATGCAACTCTTTTTGCATGATGCTTTCAAACATTTTTTCTTTTAGATAAACAAAAAGTGTGTGAATTTTTACATACATCTAACAAGAACTCTTCCACTTTCTTTTTATTTTATTCTTGTAATTTGCTTTAGCACATTTTTTTACTTTAGCACACATTTTATTATTGCAATTTTTGGATATAATATTTTGTGAAACTATTCATGTGTCATGAGTTACAAATTATAATACAATAAATATGAGTTATTTGCCAGTCATTGCTCATCCACCATTATTGATAATCTTTCTTAACTCTCAATTAATATATTATGTCATTTTAACGATTTCTTTAGAAATACATACCTGCTATAATTAGTGGAAGTTATTTTATATCTTGAAATAGGAAGACAATGACATATATGATTAGTCCCTATAAAACTTGTAACATCCCAAATTTCATAATCAACTATTTTATTAATTAAATATAATTTTAAAGAAATTAATTGGTGTTAAAATTAATTTAGAATATATATTGATTAATTTTATGATTACTTCTATTTATATGTGTGAGTTTCTTATGGTTTGATAACCGGATATATATTTAATTTAATGAGTAATATAAATTATAAATATTATGTTATTTAATTTAATGAGTAATATAATTTAATGAGTAATATAAATTATATATAAATATTTAAGGAAACAACATGTTATGGAATAAACAAAAATTAGCATTACAGTTTGGCATCGATAATTGTTCGAGAAAACTTTATCCGTTTTTGTCCAAATTTTAGTATGTTATTTCATTCATTCAGCTAGTCAATTTAACACACTTTTTCAGATTTTTAACCATCTCAATTTCTCTCTAAAATACTCGACTTCTCCGTTTTAGGGAATTCGTTATTTTGCACCGTTCTTCTTCACCGTAAGTCCGATTTGAGTGAAATCAATGTCAAAACGACCGTGTGAACGATGGCTATACTATATCATGATTATTTTCCGATTTAGGTAAGGTAACTTGATTTAGTTTCAAAAATTGAGCCTTTTAGAGTGTCTTTTCATAATTTATTTTTGACGTTTACCTATAAACTGTCGAGTTAGATCGACTGATAGACAAGGAGTCAAAGAACATATGCTGTTTCTTGCGGACTCGTATTCTTGCGTGAAAGCGTCAGAAAAAGGTAAGGGTGAGAGGGGGTTTAATTTCATGAGTATATTATAATGTGAGATGAACGGGAAAACCATATTTCCCAATATTTCATGCAGGGTTCGTTACGCACAACGGTAGCCCTATTTAGTCATTATTGAATTAATATGAATAATTATGATTTGTAGGATTAAAATATGCTGCAACTGTGTGGTATATGTGAATAAAGTTTAAGTTTTTATTTTTAATGTGTTGAAAGTTTTATTTATGATAAATATAAAGTAATGTATGAATTTTTATGTTATAAATGATAAAGTTTTAATTTTTATGGAAAATATGAAGTAAAGTATGAATTTTTATGTTATATGTAATAAAGTTTTAATTTTTATGATGAATTTGAAAAAAAGGTAAATTGTATGTTATATGTGACAAAGTTTTAACCTTGATAATGTATACGAGTTGGAGTTTAATTTTGTTGTTATATATGTTAACATGTTAATCTTTATGGTGTATATGATATCAAGTCTCAATTTTTGTGTGTATGTAGTGAAAGTTATGATTTCCATGATTATTTATCTATGAATATGTGATATTCAGGACAAGGATGTGTGGCATGTGATCATAGTGATATGTGAATAATTTGATGATTTTAAAACATGATTTGAATACATATGACATGATTCTTAGTAGGTTGTGTGGGAATATATCTGTTTGAGAATATATCATATGTCATGGCATATGCATCTTCATGAAAGTTGCCTTTGTGGTAGATTTTTCCCCATTGGTATGGGTGATTTTCAGTGTGGAAGTTTCCTTATTGGCAGGTATTATATCCGGATCATATAGTTGTTTGGAACCTGCATAGCATTGCACCGTCTTGTGATTTTTTGGTTGTGGTTAATGTGTATTTAATGTGATAATAATTTCTCTTAGATGGTTTGATGTTATAATGAGATATTGATTCTTCTTGACTGATTTTGACTTTATAATATGATTTTTTCTTGAAATGCTTTAATATATTGTGATGTGTTTGATACGGCTATGTGTTGATTATTTGCATGTTCTTGTTACTTATATTATACTATCAACATGATTTTAAAAACTCACCTCCTTCGTTGTTTGTGTTTGACTGGCATGACATTTGTGAAATGGCAGTTATTTCAGGTTAATGAGTCTTGAAGTTCAAGTTTGGGAGAAGCCCCGCTCTGTGAGGTTATATTGGGAATGAGAGTTATAAGTTGTATTTTACTTATTTAATTAGAAACGACTTTTTGTATAAAAACCATACAAGTACTACTAAGTGTTTGGAATTATATTAAGAAATTATAGTTAAATCAAGTTTATTGAGATTGCACTTTTCTATAGGAAAAAAAAACTAAAGTATTCAATTGTATTTTGAGAAACGTGATATTCTAATAACTCATAAAAGTTTCTTTTCTTTTGAAGGAGTTTTTATTTATTCGTTGTGAATTTTAGTAGAAGTATGATATAAATTATTAGGTATATTATTTCGGTGTTTAGGATTGACTAACTATTTAAATGAATAGTAGTTGAGGTATTCTTACTTTTATAATTAAAAAGAATTGTCGTAATTTTTCTAAGCAATAAGTATTTTTAAGTAATGTTTTGGATCAAAAATGTGGGACGTTACATTATGGTATCAGAGCAGGTTTGTCCAATCAGGTCGAGTGGGTTTAGTGTTGATTTAGTGTTAGTAAGATGTCAGTTGTGGTTGCTTTTGAATTGTGTTCATTAATTTGATTTTTACCTAATACTATTGGGTTATGTGCCATATGTTTAACTATTTTGTTTGGTGCATTTGAGGTCCTTACTTGAGTAACCAACTACTTCTTGAAATTGCCTTATTAATTTTCTCAATTTTATTTGATTGGATGTTTACAATATTTACTCTTGAAAAATCATGTTGTGGTTAACGTCTTAATTGAAAACAATTATGTTTCTCTGCTTTTTGTTAAAAATTAGAAGTGGCAATTTTTATTGATTAGTTTTGTGTTTTAATTTACAACTTAAACACTGCAAAAATCTAATTGTTAAATATATGTCTTATATGTAATGTTTAGATTTTGCTATTGAAATTGATTTAGAGCATTCTTTGTAATTTTGAAATACAAGGTAATTCATATTATTTTCACTAATAATTATCGAAGATTCAAGGTTGGTTGAACTTTAGAGTTAGAGTTTTTAGAAAGAAAAAAAAAACAAATTGTTAAGGAGTTAAAGTTGATTTATTTTATGAAAGGGAAATATAATTTATGTTTAAATTGTTGTTGACTTTTTTTAAAGAATTAAATCGTGTTGGAGGTTTGTTGATTAAAAAAAAAAGATATCTATGATGATTTTGTTTAAAATCTAGAGTAGTGAAATATTTAAACCACGTTTGACTAGTTTGACTACATGTTGTTTTTAAGAAAAACTAGAAGATTTGTTGTAATAATAGTTTTAAGAACATAATAAAATAAATTAAAATTATTTTAGAAGTTTTGATGTGTTTGAATATTTTATCTCTATTTATATATACGAGAGACTTTTGGTTTGAAGAGTTTAAGGTATATTGTTTCAAGGGAACCTTTAATAAGTTTAAAACTAGAACAACAATGTGTTCTTTATTATCTCCTTTATATTTTAACTAAAAATGTCTTATGTCTTTAAAAAATATTATCACATGCTAACCTACTGCTTGTTTATATATACACATAATAAATATAATATATGTCCCCCAGATGATGTGCGGGATAGAAAGAACTTTGAAATATGAGGTGCAACAGTAATGAATAATAATCTAAACAAGTTTGTAGCTCAATGGACAAACCAAGGTGGATAGGTCAGGATGTTTGGAATTCCTTATGTGATCATTGGGGAACTCAAGGATTCAAAAAGAAGAGCATACAATCAAAAACAAATCAAGCATCTGACTATGAAGGTCTTTGAGGGTCCCTTCACACCCGTGTCTCTTTCACCACATCCCAACATATAGTTAATTTGATTAAGTTTCCTATCTTTTTCTATATTTTAACTTTTATATATGATTTAATATGTAATTGTAATGTGCGTGCTTTGATGTGTGTAACTTCTATTAATTTTTTAAAAAATGAATACACTAATGTATGTGTTGTTGTTTAACTTTTACACCATATAATTATATTGTGTTAAATTTTGTTGTGTAAATTTCAATTTTGTTTTGCAAATTAATTCATGTAACTTTGTTTTGTCAATTTCAATTCTATTGTGCAAATTAATATTACCTGTTTACAAGTTTTTAATGTTGAGTTTTCATTATGTTGTTAGACGGAATTGAATGACAGCCTTCCTAGTCATTCAGATTTGTTTCTCCACACACATAAACATTGCAAGGATAAAATTTGAGTTGATAAAAGATTGGAATATGTTCATGTAATAGCTTTTAACTTTAAAGTGTATATTCTTTTTTTTGTTGGTTTTATTCTATTTTAGTGTGTTTTAAAATATTAATTAGCTTTATATTTATGTTGACATGAAAAATTTAAAAGTATGTTGGAATAATTGATCCAAGAAACAACTTTACAAAAAACTCCCCCATCAAATGAATTAGATGTGTGGTGTGAGGTTGCATGAATAAAAAAAGGACGAGTATATGGTATCAGAATGTAATCTATTGTATTATTAGGGATATCATATTATATGTTGGGTGGGCTCACTCCCCAAGTAGAATCCACCAAATTTATTATTATTATTATTATTATTATTATTATTATTATTATTATTATTATTAATATTGTTATTATTATTAAAGAAAAGAAAGAAAGAAAAAAAAAAGGAATAAAATGTTTCATTGGGCTTGACCCATATGAAAGAAAACTAAAAGGGATTTGAAATCCCTATTTTAGAATAGAAAAAGGCAGTCGCCCAACATTAAGAAAATGAGAAAAAAAGTTGACTGCTGGTGGTGGTAACAGATGTATAGCAAAGTTGCTTAATTTCATCTAACAATTTTAGTATGTTATTTCTACCACTGAGTTTGTTATTTTAATATATAGTGTGAATAATTTTACCTCTCTGAGAGTTACTTTGGAATACTCAATTCAGTGGAAGGTTATAAAGTTGTTGTTATTGTTGATTGAGGTTCCCTATTGTCATTAGGAAGACTCGGGTGTACCCATAAATTATTATAGTGAAATTTTTTACTTGACTAGGTCCCGTGGTTTTTATTCTCTCAATTTGAGGATAGTTTTCCACTTTAAAAATTGTGTTTGTCTCATATTTTATTTTCTGCCAATTATTATTGCTATTTGCAATTGTATTTTCTATTTGGCCATTTATCTACACAAGTGGGTGATAGAGTTTCAACAAGTGTAATGAATTGTTGCAAGTAATAATTAAAATGGTAATACCGAGTGTCGAACTCAAGGATTGCGTTTTACTATTGAATTAGATTGAATTACTAAAATTGAACAAAAAGTTCCCAAATTGATTGAAATAATATTTAAAATTAACAACAATAATAAAATTGATCATTTATAATAAGAAAAATGTCAAGGATGAGTTTCACTTCGAATCCAACTTTGGTGTCTAATTTGATCCTAGTTACTGAATTCCTTTATTTAATTATTACCGAATTATCTTTATTATTCTTGCCCTAATATCTTAGTGACAGAACCTTTAATTCCAAAGAAACCTCTAATTCCTTAGTGGATTTAAGATTAGAATTAAGCTTTACCGCACAAGAATTCTCTTGTTAAACTATTGCCTTTGCAACTAATTTAATTGGTTTCATGGCCTGCATCTATCCTTAGAATACAATTTCATGAATTTCTCATATTAAGCATGCATAAAGTCCACTCCCATTTCAAAATACGAATCATAGAATATTTTAATGTTGATCAAGCTATAAAAAGCATTAAGCCCAGAAATGAGAAAAATAAATCAATAAACTCATTCATATAAATAGAAATCAAATCAAAAAAAATAAGGGTTTCATCTTGTTACGCTCATCCCTAACAAATAGGGTTTAGTTACTCATGACAGAGATAGAAAAGATAGAGATTAAAGAAGAAATACAAGAAAGATTCATGAATGATTCTTGATAAAATAGCTCGAATGGTGTTAGAAACGACCGTCTTTGAGTTTCTCTGCTAGGGCACAAGTCTCTCAACTTCCCAATTATATAAAAGATACCTAAAAAGTGATAAAAACATGTTTTAATGAGTTCTGATGTGCGCCACACTCCCCAGGCGCAGGATTAGCGCTTCAAGCGCGAATTGACAAATTCAACAGTGCGAAAATGCTCCCTATGCGCAACTGTTGCGCTTCTGGCGCACATCTTCTTCTGTTATACAGTTACTACATTTTTCTCCTCTTGTGAGTTTGAATTGGGATTCGTTGGCTTCACGAAAGTTGTAGCTATGGATCTTAGCTTTCATGTGAACTTGGTTTGATTCCAATTGGACATCTACAACTCTAGATATAGCTTAAATAGTCCACATAGATCATGTTGATTTCTAACCAAAATTCAGCACTGCATTAAAACAAGGAAACAATGCAAAACTACAACAACAAAAAATCTCTACTTAATCAAGGAAATAAGAACATAAACATTTCATTAAATCCAAGAACTAAAATCAACAAAATATATCAAATAACTCTTTAAATAAACTAATGATTAAAGATATATAAGACTAAAAACAATGAAAAATATGCATATGATAAAGAGTCATCAGTGGGAGCAAAATATTCTCCATTATTGAGATAGTTATATATGATTTTCTCTGGTTTTTCCAAACATAGTGGTCGTCGCGTCCGATTTGTTCGTGAAAAAAGAAGTCGCCACCAATTTTATTTTTAGTAAAGAAAAAATTGAATAAAACCTAAAATAACGATTTTTGAACCAAAAATTTGAATTCGGGACTCGATTACGGGTAGGGAAGTATTACCACCCTACAACGTCCGTTAAAACGGTTACCCTATAATTAATTATATACAAACTATTTGTTTATTTATTTATTTATTTTTACCCCAAAAAGAATAATAAAAAAAAAGAAATTAAATTATTTACATTAATAAAAGAAGATTTTTTTTTTTTTTTTTTTTTTAATTTGGTTTAACAAGGGGAAGATCTTGCTCCTACGTATCCTGAAGTGCAATAGGAAAATCAAAACACACGTAGTTCTTGGGTAGAAAATATTTATGTGTTGATCGATTTTATAATTAATTTTACTTTATATATATATATATATATATATCAAAATAAATTAACATCATAATGGTGATAATAATAGTAATAAGGATAATAATAATAATAATAATAGGAGTGATGTGTTGTATATTAATTTGTGTATCGTTTTATTTTAAAGAAACATTTTTTACTACTTTTTTATTTTTATAAACTGTAAATGATAAAATTCAAGAGCAGATCCGCGAGTCGACGACGCATATGTGGCGTGAACCGACGATGGTAATAATAAGAGAATTTAAGATCTAACGAACAAGAAATAAAACACAATAAAGATGAGAGATCACGAATTTGATAAAGAAATAAACGATTATATAACAACCAAATTGATTTTTATTAGTTGATTCCAAAACTTGATCGTGAAACCAAAAAAAATTATTGTTTTATATCATACGTGCATAGAATAGTAAAAGAAAACTCTATAACAATAATAATGTAAAAAAATAGACAAGAAGAAAAAAGAAAAATAAATGTTTATCGTATTGGAAAGGTTCTTTACTAGCTCGTTCCAATCTTACTTCTCTATTTTTTCTCTATTATTCTCTCTTTTCTTTTATTTTTTGTGCTCTCAATTGTGCTTCCAATTTCTCTCAATTGTGCTCCAAATATTTTCCTCTCAATTGTGCTCCGAATTCCCCTGCCTATTGTCATCTTGTGGTAGACTATTTATAGACTTTTTGAGTGTAGATTACAAAAGACAAGAGAATAATTGCCAATGAATTACCATTAATCTGTTTCTTTCGATTTCTTTTCATTTAATTGACCACAATTATACTGATTCTTATTATCATTGATCATTTCTTCACTTCTTTTCTATTCAATTGACCACCATTATACTGATTTTTAATACAATTGATCTATTTCTTTACGTTTTCTTTTCATTCAAATGATGACCATTATAATAATTTTTATTACCATAAATTCAATTCAATTTAATATGTTTGTTTTTATTTTTTATTTATTTAGAAAATAGTAAATTTATTTTCTAAAAATCTAACAATTTATTTTTATTATTATTTTCATCATTATTAGTTTTTATTTATTTTAAATTTTATATATATATTAAAAATCATAAAGTAGCGGACAAAATTAGGTGTCAACAACTGCCCCTCTTTACTTAGAATTTACTTTGAGAATCAAAGTAAGTGATAAGTAAAGATGACAACTCTAATTTTGTCTGAATATAATTTTGGGAAGTCTTTTACCCAATTTCAAGATACTAATCGTTTTCTCAACTTCAAGATACTAATCGTTTTCTCAGTTTCACTGCGAGTCGTTTTCCCGGCTTCAACATGCGGGTCATTTTCTCGGCTTTGGGGTGCGAGTCGTTTTCCCGCCTTCAATATGCGGGTCGTTTTCTTGGCTTCAGGTGCGAGTCGTTTTCCCGGCTTCAACATGCGGGTCGTTTTCTCGGCTTCGGGGTGCAAGTCGTTTTCCCGGCTTCAACATGCGGGTCGTTTTCTCGGCTTTGTGGTGCGAGTCGTTTTCCCGACTTCAACATGCGGGTCATTTTCTCGGATTCAGGTGCGAGTCGTTTTCCCGGCTTCAACATGCGGGTCTTTTTCTCGGCTTCAGGGTGCGAGTCGTTTTCCCGGATTCAACATGCGGGTCATTTTCTCGGTTTCAGGTGTGAGTCGTTTTCCTGGCTTCAACATGCGGGTCGTTTTCTCGGCTTTAAATTTATAAAATGTCATTAATTGATAAGTGAATGAATGAATATGTTGGGTTTTATTAATATTTTTATTGGACACAATCATTCAAATCTTGAATGAGAAAAAACACTTATATCTTTTTCTTGAATTTGATATCTTTGATCTGTTTTTTGTCCTCTTCTATTGTTTCCTTTTCTTTCGTTCTTTCTATTTTCTTTGAAGAAGAAGAATTAATATTGTGATGTTAAGTTGGATCTCATGTTGTTGTCTTCCTTGTACTGTAAACAACCTATACTATATCCGATTTTATTGCAATTCATTATATCGAGGTATGGTATATGTTTTACTTTCCAATACTTCTCATGCCATAGTCTGATCCATATTGTTGATCCTATCCTTACGACTATATATTTTTTGTTTTTTATTTTTGTTGTTATTTTTCTTCTTCTCTCAGGCCGCTCTTTCGGGTTTTCAACCCAACAAATATTTTTTGTGTACCCTAATTTTTGGCAAGGTCGCACTTTCAGGTTTTCAACCTAGCGGGTATTCATTATTTTTTTTTGTACCCTAATTTTTGCCTAGGTTGCTCTTTTTAGGTTTTCAACCTAGCGGATATTCATTACTTAAGTGTGATATTTTTTTACGGCGTCTGAGTTTACAGGGAGGATTAAATCTTTTATATCCATATTTGTGAGGATAAAAGCCCTACCTAAGAAAGCTTTCCTCACGACGTATGGGCCCTCATAGTTAGGGGGTCTATTTCTCGTGAAAATCCTTTTGAATGGGTAAGATTTTTTTTAGCACTAGGTCTCCTTCCCGGAATTCTCGAGGACGTATTTTTTTATTGTACGTTTTTTTCCAGTCTTTTCTGATATAATTGCCCATGGCATAAGGCCGCCAACCTTTTTTCTTCAATTAAATTCAATTGATCGAAACATATTTATACCCATTACGTATCCTCTAGTTTGACTTCCATTAATATTCTTAGTGAGGGGATTTCTACTTCAATGGGTAGCACAACCTCAATCGGATATATTAGAGAAAAAGGGGTTGCCCCAATTGAAGTGCGTATCGAGGTGCGATACCCGTGTAGTGGCAACGGCAACATCCCATGCCAATCTTTGTATGTTACAACCATTTTCTTTTTTAATGTTTTTATGTTACATTATTCGTTCCACACAACTGTTTAATTTTTTCCTTAAAAGTTTAAAGGTCAATTCACAAGTGGCAGTTAGTTCTAATATAAATCTTGAAATATAATTTAGTCTCCCAAGAAAACCACGAACCTCTCTCTCTGTACTTTGGGGAGGCATTTCGAAAATGGCTCGAAGATTATCGGCGTCAACCTCTATTCTTTTATGACTAACCAAAAATTCTAACAATTTCCCCGACTGTACGCCTAAAGTGCATTTGAAGGGGTTAAATTTTAGCTTGAATTTTCCGAATCTTTCAAAGAGTTTCTTTAGATCAATCACATATTTTTCTTTTGTTTGTGACTTAGAAATCATGTCATCTACCAATCCATACATATCCTGATATGACCGAAGAAAAATAGGGTTTAAGGGAAATTTAAGCTCCATTATGCTAGTATCCAATCCATACATATCCTGATATGACGAGATAAAAATATCTTTGTATTCCTGTAGAAGTTGGATTAGTTGATGATATACTTATTTCTTTAAGATAGTGTCGACTTTAACTCTTTCCCTAGATTAATCACTTTTATTGGTTCCTTATGGGGCATAATTCCCTTAGCTTCTTGTTTTACCGATTTTAACAATTCTAGGGGAAATTAAAAATCTTCTTCATTATCTTTTATTTCCAGATTAGTAAGATGGTCAAAGTTATGTGGCTGGATTTTAGTACAATCATTTGTTAATGGATTATTCTCAAATATAGGAATTGCATTGAATACTATAGGCAACTTGATTGTCTCCCCATTCTTGATTTCTGCTTTTGCATTATATGGATGAACCCAATTAGCATCACCGATCGAAAGATCATCTCTAACTATTGCAATATGAGTCTTGTTTGTCTTTGATGCATTTTGGAAACTATGTTGAATGTCACAGATGGGAATCATTTCGGATCTAGGGTATCAATTTTAAATATGAGCTAACTTTTTTTTTTTTGGCCAATCTTTGCTTGTCAACTTTGGTTGGTTCGTAATCTAAACCCCATTTATCTTTATTCTTATGAAGTTTTATCAGTCCTTTGAGTTATCCTTTATTCTTCCTCAAACCGTGTCATGGACGATGCCCTCTACTTAACATGAATCTAACAACCATAATAGTTGTGTTTAATAAATGTGGTTCTA
>NC_021166.2:28944776-28949162 GCF_000331145.2 Cicer arietinum
TTACGTTATTTTAGTAAGCCGTGCAGACCCGTGATAGGTGGCACCTCGGTAAACGATACGTTCCCGTGATAGGCAGTACATTTATGGTTTACGCTTTTTAGTAAATCGTGCAAACCCGTGATAGGTGGCACCTTGGTAATCGGTACTTTGGCCTGTGATAGGCGGTACGATTATGATTTACGGCCCTTCGAGGAGGGTTTTGGTTTGGAATTCTGAGTCCATGCATTTTGGCATATACGCATTGCATTAGGGTGCTTGGCACGCGAGTCGTATTTGATTGAGTTTTATGATTGAGTGATTTGAATTTGAGTCGTTGTGGTAATTGCGTTGAAAATGCTAAGTGTTATGTGTTGATTATTGTGTGTAAGTATGATAGTTATCGAGATCCCAATTGCCGTGGTAATCGCGTAGGAATTGCTAAGTGTTAGGTTGTGAACTTGACTAGGAATGACTTGAGTTAATGCATGAATTTGTGGAAAAACGATCAGGGAAATCGATTTCCCAATCGATTGGATGAGTTGCAAGAAGTTCGCCATTTTGACCTAATCGATTTGCCAATCGATGGTATAAATATATCTTTCAAAATCTTTTAAGAAATCGATTTGGAAATCGATTGGCAGACAGCCAGGAACTCAGCAAAACTGCCGAAATCGATTTGGAAATCGATTTGGCAACCCAGGGACTCATCAGAACTGACAAAATCGACTTAGAAATCGATTTGGTCATGCAAAAACTCAGCAGAACTGACCAAATCGATTTGGCAATCGATTGGCTCAGCAAAAGTCCTTATTTTGAGTTAGATAATCGATTGCTCAATTGATTTATCAATGCTTTGGTCAGTTATGTATTACTTGATGGTTTGAGAACTTCATTTTGAGTTCATTGTTAATTGACAAGCATTATATGAACTTTTAGCATATGGAAAATTCTTTTAAGGTGCATGCTTAGTTGAAAAGTTATTTTGGGCATTTAAAAACTTAATTGTTATGTGTTAACTGTTATTTTCTGGTTGGTGACCCTTTACAATTACTGTGGAAATCTGGGCTTTGCCCTCAGATGAGAGTCAAGACGATCCTACTGGTTCGTACCCTACGGACGGGAATGGAGATGGGAACGCTTGACTGCAGTTACGTTAGGAGGATCTCACGGGGCGCGTGGAGATACTCAGGGTGTATAGCTTTTTGGCAGGATGATCAGATTAGGATGGTGTATAGGGACTAGGGGTCCTTCTTTTTGGTTGGGAGTATTTTTAGTTTGGAAAACTGTACTTTTACTAATATTATCAGTTTGACATCATCTTTGGATGGGTTCCATGTACCATTTGATGTTGTGTAAATGTTTTGGATTTGTAATTGGAGAAACTTTTCCGCTGCTTGTAAATTATAATGAGAAACTCTTCCGCTGTTTGTAAATTATAATGACTCAATTAATTATCCAAAGGCATTTTCCTGATTTAATTCTTTGTTTTATTTTAATTCCTTTTAATCCTTTTGAAAAAAAAATATACCCTCGCTAAGAAAAACGGGGTGTTACACTTTAGCTTTTGATGTAAGGTTGATGGCACCACACCGGTAGAATGGATCCATGGTCTCCTCAATAAGTAGCTATAGGCGGTATGATATCCATCAAATGAAACATTATTTCAAAAGTGACCGGACCTATTTGCATTGGGAGTTCAATTTATGCCATCATTTCTCTAATGCTCCCATCGAAAGCTTTAACAAGGACTCTTGATATCATATGATCGAGGCACATTACTGATACGTGCAACGCTTTGTTATGGTCTCTCTTCGACAGGCAGTTCGTCATCTATGAAGGTTAGATGACTATTAGTAGTAATGTTATTTACGATGCCTCCAAATTTATCAAAAATGATATCTTGAGTGACGTGGGTTTCATTTAGTATTTTCAGTAATAGCTTCCTATGGGACTCAGAATTCATCAGCAAATATATTAATCAAATTTTTGTGGGGACGGCTTAGTTCTTAAATTAGAGGCTGAAGGCCAGTCATCCCAACTCTTAAATCAGAGGATGAGGGCCAGTCATCCCTGCTCTTAAATCAGAGGATGCAGATCAATGTCCCGTCTCTTAAATAATAGGGTGTGAGTTAGTGTCTCAACTTTAAATTTAACCACTAAATATGAAATGTCATGAATGCATTTAATGAATGAACATTTTCCTTCATTTTCATCTTTTTTTTTTTTCATTCAACTTTTTTTTCAATTTTTTTTATTTCTTTCACCTCTTTACAGACATGATCCTTGATTCATGGATGAAAAATGTTCATCACATCAAATAAATGGTGGCGGTTGTCCTTTTGATCTTTAAAGAGATTTTTTATTACATCACCGACTTGATCTTTAGTTTCCCCTGCCTTACATGTAAAGGCGTCATACTAGTTTTGGACTCTTGACATTCACATATTTTGTGCCCCAACATATGATTATCATAAAAATGCATTTTGACAAAAAAGATTTATAACACAAGAAAGTAGTGAAGGAAGGTTCAGACAATGATATTTAATGAAAAAATCTATGGTACAAAAAAAGAATTCATAGAAAGATAAGGTGATCTCAATGGGTAAATGACCCAATTTGTTAGTAATTTTTCATAAAAGAAGTGTGCTAATAAATCATTCCATAATTTCAATAGCGTTATTGACCCACTTTGGAGGATATGATTTGCCTCAATTTATCTTCACAACCTTTCATAATATATTGATTCGACTTCGATCTGTGTAAGCCATATTATTTGCATATTTTCCTTTATAACTTCTTCATTCTATTTTTTTTTTTTGCCCTATTTTTAACTAGGTAGCCCTTCTGGGTTTTTGACCTAAAAGGTCTTCATTCATTTTCACCTAGGTTGCCCCTTCTTTTTTTTTTGACCTAGCAGGTCTTTATTCGACTTTATATCCTCACTTTTCCCAGGTTGTCCTTTTGGATTTTCTGCCTCGTTGGTATTTACTTATTTTTGTACCCTAATTTTTGCCTAGGTCGCCCTTTTCAGGTTTTCAACCTAGCGGGTATTTATTATTATTTTTTGTACCCTAATTTTTGCCTAGGTCTCCCTTTCAGGTTTTCAACCTAGCGGATATTTATTTTTTTTATACCCTAATTTTTGCCTAGGTCGTCCTTTTGGATTTTCAACCTAGCGGATCTTTATTTAGATGTAATACTTTTTGAAGCATCAATGTGTAAAAGTAGTGATAAGTCTTCTTGATCTCTATTGGTGTAGATCATAGCAAAACTTGAATGTATTGGTATTGGGGCTCATATAGATGGAAGTCCACTTATGTGCTAGTCCTTTTAAATATGTGAAATATTTTTGAGTGCTAATTCTTTCTTTTGAAGCTCTGAAGTTCATATGTTCTTCTTCTAAGATATTTTGAAATAATTGTCCTTGATATGAGGCAGTCAACATTTTTCTTGACTTGAATTCCGTTGGTCAACACAGATCATTACTCTTGATAAAAGGATTTTTTGTTTGAACAAGTTGCATTGCCTTTATTCTATATAATAAGAATAAAAGGGTGCCCTAATTATAGTTTGATTCTCAGGGAGGGTGTCCCACTGTTACGAGATAATATTTGGTATGAGAATTTTCTATCTAGCTTTCTTCTACAGTTGATAGTAAGCAGGATGGTCGTGACTTTCATTCTTGTGAGTGACTATTCTTCATCATGACTTACTTTTAACATTGAAAATAAAACAACTAGAACGTCAGCTAGTTGATTATATTGTTGAGGGGAAGGACATGATGAAAAATGACTTCAACTTTTAGACATTTGTCTAATATGTACATATAAATGAACATCTTCTTATCCCAAATTTTACATTTTTGATTCATCTGGTTGATGATTAGGTCAAATCCCAATATGCTTTCAACATTTCACTTTTGATTTATAGGCAGCTAGAATAGTCATGGTACAAACTTCAAATTCCTCCAAGTGATTGGTATATTCAAAGTACAATTAGATAATGATAACGATAAAACGACCTTTCTAGGGGATTAACATGACATTAACTGCATGTCCCAACATATTGAGGTCCATCCAAATAAGGGATTTTATTTTTATCGTTCTTATCCCATTCAGTGGAATTAATAGCATGACTGAAATTATGTAATGAAATCTTAGCAAACTTATTTATAACTGAACTACTTACAAATATGTATGGTACATGGTTAGAATAAGAGAAAGACATATAATGTTGGGTAATAAATGGTTAAATATATGAGGGGTAGAAAGGAAGAGACAACAAAACGCATTTAGTGATATTCATAATATTAAGGAAACAAAAGTGTGTCAATATAATAAAGTATCGTAAGACTTTATATTTATCAATATTATTGGTGCTGTAGAATTAAAATTCACAAGAGAAACT
>NC_021166.2:28952667-28960357 GCF_000331145.2 Cicer arietinum
TGGTGGTGAGCAACTTTCCCTTCTATCTCTTCGAGAAATGAGGTTTGGATCTAGAAGAAACGGAGGGGTTTGTGTTTGGATCTCAAAAACCGTTTTTCTTCGTTTTCGAATCAAAGAGGAAGAGTGGAGTTACAAAAACCTTGGTCTAACCCTCACCCAACCTTGGGTCACTAGCTTTGAAGAAAAGGAAGCAACGAAAACGAAAAATGGAGAAAGGATGGATTTTGGGTTTATGCTCACGTGAGTTCAGAGGAAGGAGATGGAAATTCTGAGTTTTCCTTCCTTTCTATTTCTTTCCTTTGCTTTTCCTTTCTTCCTTTTTCCTTCCTTCCTTTATATACTATTTTCTTTTCATTTTCCTTCCTTCTAGTTTTCTTTTCTTTTTCCCTCCAAGCAAACATATATATATATAATAAATATAACTTAACAAATATCTCAAAATCTAGATATTTATTAAATTACCGTTTCACCCGAAACGCCTTAAATTCTCCGTAAAGTATTTACCGCAGTTAAATTCAACTTATTTATCGACGAGAAATTCTAATTGGCATCGAAATATCATTTTGATTATAAAATTCCAAAATATTATTAACTTTGGCCTAAAAGCCTCCGAGCCAAAAATCCAAAATATACCAAAAATACATAAAAGGGTACTTTAAAATTATGGGTCTTACATTGAACATATTCATAGTGTGAAGAATAAATGTTATGTGATATGTCGTTAATAAGTTAGTATCGCATTATATTTTATTAAAGTTTCCACATTCATGCATTCAGTCATAGTCGTGTGGTGGTGCGTCCATAATTGGTTGGAGCCCACAGATCCTTGCGGGGATGTTGAGCTAGTGGTGTTGCTTAGAAGGACCCACGAAGCTCGAGTTAGTGGTGTTGCTTGGAAGGACCCACGAAAGCCCTTGCGGGGGAGGTGATATTCCAGAATCATTACATTGACATATAGATTATGTAAGAAGGTTTGTTGGATATGGATTAATTAAAGTGTGACTAGTGTTTTATAAAGATAACTAATACATTGTATCTCCTGGTTTTGGGGTGAATTAACGTTGTTAAATATGTGATATAGTACTTCTATATCTACCTGGGTAGTTGGATGGATGAATTACTGTTATTAATTACGCAAATATTGTACTGTTATATTTTCATTGTTATTGTAACTTTAGTGCGTTGTGATTTGTAACTATTAAATGAAGTACAATATTTGCTATGTATGCATGCATATTTGCTTTGTGTTTGTTATTTGGAGATGACCCTTACATTTGACAGAACGTCACATATAGTGTTATTTGAGCAAATAATATCACAATCAACATAATAGGAGAAATGCGAGAAAGTACAATAGCATGCAGTTGGAGGCTCCGAGATACTTCTGTATTGGTGTTAGACTTGTTTGGTGAGTTTTCCACAATGTCCAAAGTATATGACCAACTATGATTTATGTTTGGGTAGTAATGCATCAATAGTTTTGACTCTAGGAGTTTCTTTTGTTTAATGTATTAAATTTACTTTTAGTATTTGCAAATACTCTGATTTATTATTTTTTGAAATATAATTAAAATAGTTATTAATTGATTTTAAGATAAACGAGTATTTAAGATAATCATAAATAAATAAAAACGAATATATATTTTTTACGTTTAAAATTTCGTTAGTTAATGTCTCGAAAAAGCGGAATGTTACAATATGCAATATCATCAATGTCTTCAACATAATGTTTAGTCGACTAAAAGTGTGTCAATATAATAAAGTATCGGAAGAATTTATACTTAACAATATTATTGGTACTGTAGAATTAAAATTCACAAGAGAAATTGATAATATCTTCATTGTCGACTTTGCCCCTTGGATAAACTCATTAAATATATGCAATATCATCAATGTCTTCAACATAATGTTTAGTCGACTAAAAGTGTGTCAATATAATAAAGTATTTGAAGAATTTATACTTAGCAATATTGTTGGTGCTGTAGAATTAAAATTCACAAGAGAAATTGATAATATCTTCATTGTCGACTTTGCCCCTTGGATAAACTCATTAAATATATGAAATATCATCAATATCTTCAAAATAATGTTTAGTCGAGTTCAATTGTCCTTAAAGGTTCATACAAGACTTGATATTTTTCTTTAGATTGGTGAACTTTTTTTTTCATGACATTAAAGTAGTAAGCGATAATGATGAAAGTTCAACATAGACGACCCAACTTCTAGAAGTTCACCTGTGGTGAAAAGTCAAAAAAGTATGTCCATGACTTAGAAGTAGGGGGTGGAGGATGAAGATGAATCTCATTAGTATCATGTTCAGATCTTGTAGACAAGTTACTTGAGGTAGACCTAGACTAAAGGTAAAAATTGTTGGACTTATGAAATCGAAGGGTAAACATGAGTTCTACGTATTCATCCATGATTCAGATAATCTTGTTAGACTTATTGATGTTCATCCATGATATAGACATAAGGTCTTTCAGTTGATCCAGATAGCCTTTGTATGCTTCAATTCATCCATAATTTTAGCCCGAAAACATGTTCGGTAAGGGTGTCATGATACTTTTTTTTTGTTGCTTTTTTTCCATTTTTTTTGAAGCAAAATGTTACGAGAATGTAAGAAAGTGAATGCAATGATTATGCATTTAATTGAAATATTTTATTACCTCCTAATATGCAATCACTTTTTCTAAAAAAAATGAAGAGAAGAAGAAAAACATGTTGTAAAATAAAATAAAAGATGAAACATGCATGATTATGCAATGCATTATGATAAAAATAAGATATAGCTAGAGTAAATTTTTTTTTCCCATATATACATGTGCCCTACATGGTTCTTTTCTTAATTGATGGTTTTTATTTTTTTTTTTTTATTGTGAACCTTTATTATGGGTGGCTCTATATTTCTAAATTGGTTCCTAGAGCACACAACTCAATTCTAAAATATTAAACCAATTAATAGGTAAACTATTAAAATGGAAATATTCTAGAAAAGGTCAACTCTAGGTGAGACTTTCTTGAAAACCAAACAAGTGTGTGAGTCGTGTATAGAGCCCACTCATAAGTGTGTGAGTCGTGTTAGGATAGTGTATAGAAAAGTAAATAAAATAAAATAACTTATCTTAGGAGATTATCATTACACAGTCTCTAACTTATCTTAGGTTTGCACTCAGCCCGGGTATAGAGCCCACTCATAAGTGTGTGAGTCGTGTTAGGATAGTGTATAGAAAAGTAAATAAAATAAAATAAAAAAATCGTTACGATGCAAATAAATTAACAAGACACATACAATTATATTCACAATATAAGAAAATAAATAAAACAAATAAAACATTATGGGTAATATAAATAAAATAATAAATAATAAAATACTTATATATAATTAATTTAGATTAGGCTTGACTCTCAAAAGTCCCCAGCTATCGCGTCCGGTTTGACTGCGAAAAAAGAAGTCGCCACCAATTTTATTTTTGTTAAAGAAAAAATTGAATAAAACCTAAAATAATGATTTTTGAACCAAAAATTTGAATTCGGGACGGGTAGGGAAGTATTACCACTCTACAACGTCCGTTAAAACGGTTACCCTATATTTAATTATATACAAACTATTTGTTTATTTATATATTTATTTTTACCTCAAAAAGAAAAATAAAAAAAAAGAAACTAAATTATTTACGTTAATAAAAGAAGAAAAAAATATTTTTTTTTATTAATTTGGTTTGACAAGGGGAAGACCTTGCTCTTACGTATCCCGAAGTGCAATAGGGAAATCAAAATAATATATATAATAATTTAATTGGCCACAATTATACTGATTCTTATTGTGACACCCTAAACCCCAAAATAATATATATAATAATTTATATCATATTTCTATAAAATTTGCAGCGGATAAATAATAATATGTTTCCAAGAAAATAAAAACTTTAATCTTTAATTTAGGATATCACGTTTCTTAAAAATAAAAAAGAACACTTTTACTCCATAGTGCAATCTCAATAAGCTTGAATTAAGTATAATTACTTGATTTAATTCTAAAAACCTACTAGTACTTATATGGTTTTCATACAAAAGTCGTTTCAAAATAAATAAGTAAAATACAAATTACAACCCTTATTCCCGGTATCACCTATCAGAGTGGGGTTCCTCCCAAACATGAACTTCAAGACTTATTAACCTGTAAAAACTGCAATTTCACAAACGCAGGGCCAAGCCAGTCAAACACAAACAACGAAGCAGGTGAGTTTCAAAATCATGTTAATAGTATAATATAAGTAAGATGAACACACAATTAATCATCAACAAACCGTATCATTACACAAACATTCTTCAAGGAAAAACATCACATTATATAGTCAGAATCGAAGAAAATCAATACACTTCACTGTAACATCAAATCATCGCAGAAATTATTATCGCACATAATACATAGTAATCACAACAAAACAATCACAACAAAATGCAATGCTATGCATGAGCTTAGACTCTACTTCACAATGTGGTACCATTCTAACTCTGAATTACTTGGTTAGGAGGCTTGATACTATGCCATCATCTCGGTGGACGGACAATTCAAATTGGCCATGTCCACATAGATCCCCTCAACTCAACCCGAGACACATATACGCGAGAATGGAGGAAAACATGTGTTGCGTGGTAGCTCCCGACATTTGGAGTGCGACCTCCAAGTCACCTAGGAATTCCCCACCCGAATACCTCCAAGGTCTAACAATCTTGCCTTAAGGCTCGACAGCAGACCGCCACGATCAGGCTCATTCAGTTGTACTTCCCCATAATCACTAGGCTTGTCAGGCCCTACCTATATGATGACAAAATAACCTCCACTTCACAAATTCACAATATTTATTTTATCCCCTCGTTGGTATATGATACTCCATTAATACAGTCATCTCATACACAAATTGAAATCACAATATTCTCATCACAATTTATAACATCACTATAATTAATCACACATCATCATCATCATCACATAAACTCATCACAATTTATAGAATCACTATCATCAATCATACAACAACACATATATTCATCACAAATTTATCACATCACCATTATTAATCATACATTATCATCATTACATATAATTATCACAACACATCTATTTTTATTATAACATCATTTAAACTCATCTAATCAAACATATGCATAAAATTAATTCAACAACCAATATCACAATAATATCACACACCACACATTTATATTTCTATTTCACATTTTAATCTCACAATTTTATTATTTCTAGATTAATTAATTTATCACTCAAAGGGCTACTGCCGTACGTAGCGAGCCCCGGATGAATCGTTGGGAAATACGGTTTTCCCGTTCATCTCACAATATATTATACTCATGAATTCAAACGCTCTTTCACCCTTTACCTTATTTCGACGCTTTCACCTATGAATATGATTTGACGCCCAAAAAGTCTTTGCTCTTTGACTCTTTGTCCTTCAATCCATCATAAATCAGAAAACCAATCAGTGGATTATATAGCCACTTTTCACACGGTCGTTTTGGCGTTGGTTTCACTCAAATTGGACTTACGGTGAAGGAGAACGATGCAAAATAACGAATTTCAAATTTGGGCGAAAATGAGAAAGTTTTCTGGAACATCCCCGGTGTCAAACGATAGGGTTATTGTTGTGTTTCCTCTTTGGCTTTACGGCTGCCCTTCCAACTCCCTTCCCTTCTTTTGTTTGTTTTATTTTATTAACAATTAGGGTTCATAGAGTCAAACTCATTGGTCTCTTTATTTATATTTTACAATTATTATTTTTATTTTGTTAAAATAAAACTAATATTATTTAATCTCCTTTTTAATATTCCTCTAAACACCATATAGTTTTTCAAACATTACTATTATTTTATAAATTAGAGTAATTAAAATAATCAATAAAAAAAAATATTACTAATAATCAAAACTCTCACATTCAAAATAATCTCTACAATTATACTTATTTTTCAAAATACTCACATTATAATAATACCATCATATTAGAAAATAGTCAAAATTATAAAATAAATAAATATAACATCAATATTTTTTATTAATTACTAAATCATAATAAATATATATAAAATCACAATACCATAACAAGTATTTAAAAATAAACGAAATCAAACACAATATCAATTCTATATCAAAGATAATTATTTATAAAAAATAATTAAAAATAGAAAATAGTTATAAATAATTGAAATATAACTATCTGCATACTTAACATAAGTCAAGCGCACATAAAAATCTTACATTAATTGGGTACATGTATATACACGTAAAATCGCATAAAATGTTTTTCTTTAAAATATATATTACACTAAAATACTATTATTTTTAAATATATCAAATAACAAAAAATAATATGTATTATTTATATCGCTCATGTAATATAACATGTATCAAACTAACACATCATAGAAAGCATTCATATAACGAAAATTAGCCACGAAATATATCAACATATATTCTAAAATAATATTAGTCATCAAATTAATTATTTAAAATTCTATTTAATTAATAAAGTAGTTTATTATAAAATTTTGGGTGTTACAATTCTCCCCTTGTTAAAGAATTTCGTCCTCGAAATTTTAGGTGAGTGAACTAATATCCAACTTATCACCCTCAAGATTCAAACTTAGTCTATAATGATATTTAAGACATTTATTCTTCAATTAAGCACAACATGTAGAAAATAAACTAACATATCATGATAGACTAACATGACAAAATAAATCAATTAAACACACAACATTTATCATTCAATTATGAAATAAAATGTCTATCACATTTATCATTCAATTATGAAATAAAATACCATAGAAATACTCACTGTAATTTACATATAAAACATAATATATAGATTTTGTCGATAATAACATAGTTCATTTAGTTTGGTTAAATGAAACACATTCCAAGTATGTTGTCAATTTCAACTAGTTCTTTCAAACCAAATATTACTAGTTTTACTCTTTAAAATAAAATCTAAATCATATCACCAAACATTCAACAAATTTAATTTAGGTCTAACAAAGAGAGCAATTTTTAAAATATTAAACACATCTAACAACTTAATTATAATAATTTATAATTAGTTACTCTATAAAAACATACTCTGTATATAATCAAGTATATAATCAAGGAGAAAAAGAAAAACTAATGATAGAGATACTATTTCCTAATAACATATATTTAATAATTAAATTCATTCAATTGATATAAGCAACGAACATGTTTTTTAACTATTTAAAAATAAAATTAAAAGGCACTTCTAACAAAATAATGAGTTATCGTTGTCTCTTTTATTGACGATGAGTCATCGGGGTAGCTAGTCCATTCTACTCATGTAGTCAACTACTTACGGAACTATAACTACAATCATTCAAATTCAAATATGAATAATTAAAAGTATCTTTAACGTGGTTCAGGAGTGCGAAGGCGGCGCCACAACTCCTACTCCTTACTTCAAGTTAAAAACTCACTTAATTACACATTGACAATAATTTATTGGTAATTTACAACTAGTTACAACAACAAGGAAATGACACTAGTATCAATATATAATCAATAATTCGATTGAAGAAATATAGAACTATTCGACTTTTAAATACTCTCGACTACTCTAACACTATACACTAATTCCCAAAAATTAGAACACTTGAAACACAAACA
>NC_021166.2:28960590-28963415 GCF_000331145.2 Cicer arietinum
ATTTTTAAATAGTTCATCACTGTAAAAATTATTATTTTCAACTTATATTTTGAAATAAAATTTAAACTACATATATAGATAGATATGAAATTTTAAAATTAACTAACACTCCCAAAATAGTTCCAATTTATTTTCTTATTTTATCAAACTTACAAAAAAAATAAAATTGTATATCTATAAACATTAAAGTAGTGCACATGACACAAAACATAAGACAAATGATAATGAATTACACTAATTGATTAATCTACAAAATAGTAGCCTCCTCTCACACTAACTACTTAACATGCTTATAGATACATCCATCAGTTGCTATCAAGCCTCAAAATTGGTCCAAAACATAACACGCCATCAATTTTAAAGATTTTGGAGTTCTGTTCTAATCTTAAAAATTGAGTCTCACATAAAAATTACGATTTTATAATTAATAAAAATAATTGATAAAATAAATTTTAGTTTCTATACGCATACCAATCTACATGAGGCACTCTACACATATCAATCTACATGATGCACTCTACACATATCAATTCTACTTGTAAAATACATCAATTATAGAATCCAAAATTTAGAAAACTTTTCAAAAAGAATTTCACTGTCGAGAAGATTTTTAAAAACTCTGTTTTTTTTTTTTCCCTTCTTTTTACTTATCTTTCTCAATTAGTATACATTTTATCATTAGTACTATTGTAAATCACTGAAGAGTTCTTAAACTCTAAAACTCTAACATCGAGTCAAACTCTAATGAGTTCATAATATCATAATAAAAAAAATGAATCATTTCAAATAACTATCCCAACACCTTCAGGATTCAATATTTACACCAGTCCCCTAAACCAAGACAGAGTAAAACATACAGTAAATTTTAAGCTGTTTTAAACATTAAATAAAATCAGTAGCATAGAATTATTGTTATTTTATAAATCAACAAAAATTCAACTCAATTTAATTTCTTTAAAATAATTAAGAGTAACTCAAACAAAAGTTATTTTCATCATATAAAATAACTAAACTTTAACTCCTTCAGAATGTCATTTTTTAAAAAATTCTAAGTTCTACCAACCTCTAATATTCAAGAATTACTATTGCTAATAATATGAACTTCATACTATCTAAATCATGACGAACATTCTAAATTGTTTTCAAAACAAATATCAAAACTCTACTCATCTAGATACAACCATCAACACTTTCAAGGGATTTAAAGTTAATATTCACGATTTAAAATCGATTTTTTTCTTAACACGAGCAAAGATAAAATAAAAATAAGAATATTTTTTTTTAGTCAAGATTAAAACTTTAAACGTAAGAGACATATTTCCTATCTAACTCAAAGTTTAGAACAACATCTTTTTTTTCCCTAAATTGAGTTTCAACAAAATAATAATAATTTGTACCTAGTAAAAGTCAATACTTAAATTTTTAAACATATAATTCATACGAAAATCAATTAGCTATTAGATCAAACACTTTAAACATATACATATCAAAACTAATTATTTAAAATTGATTAAGGGTAAAATATACAGTTGGTCAATCAAAATTATTATTTCCAACTATTCATATAAAACAACAGTGCAAAAATCATAGTTAGGTAGGCAAGCAATAAGCAACAAGTAACTAACATAATCTTTTCAACAATTAAAATTAACTCAAATCTTAACAAGTAATTTTATGTTTTATTTACTCACTTAAGTAGGAATTTATGATCCATAACACAATCAGAGTAAGCAAATAATAAACAGTTAATTAGTAATCTCAAAAATATGTATAATAATACAAAAGCATATAATCATTAACACAATTATATAACGGGAAAACCATCATAGTGAAAATAATTACTACACAAGAAAACACAATTGACACGACTGACATTCGTAACACAGAATCGACATTCGACCCACTCGGCCTGATTGGACACACCTGCTCTGATACCACTAATGTGACACCCTAAACCCCAAAATAATATATATAATAATTTATATCATATTTCTATAAAATTTGCAACGGATAAATAATAATATGTTTCCAAGAAAATAAAAACTTTAATCTTTAATTTAGGATACCACGTTTCTCAAAAATAAAAAAAGAACACTTTAACTTCTTTACTCCATAGTGCAATCTCAATAAGCTTGAATTAAGTATAATTACTTGATTTAATTCTAAAAACCTACTAGTACTTATATGGTTTTCATACAAAAGTCGTTTCAAAATAAATAAGTAAAATACAAATTACAACCCTTATTCCCGGTATCACCTATCAGAGCAGGGTTCCTCCCAAACATGAACTTCAAGACTTATTAACCTGTAACAACTGCAATTTCGCAAAAGCAGGGCCAAGCCAGTCAAACACAAACAACGAAGCAGGTGAGTTTCAAAATCATGTTAATAGTATAATATAAGTAAGATGAACACACAATTAATCATCAATAAACCGTATCATTACACACACATTCTTCAAGGAAAAACATCACATTATATAGTCAGAATCGAAGAAAATCAATACACTTCACTGTAACATCAAATCATCGCAGAAATTATTATCGCACATAATACATAGTAATCACAACAAAACAATCACAACAACATGAAATGCTATGCATGAGCTTAGACTCTACTTCACAATGTGGTACCATTCTAACTCTGAAGTACTTGATTAGGAGGCTTGATACTATGCCACCATCCCGGTGGACGGACAATTCAAATTGGCCCTGTCCTCATAGACCCCCTCAACTCAACCCGAGACACATATACGTGACAGTCGAGGTAAACGTGTGTCGCGTGGTAGCTCCCGACATTTGGAGTGCAACCTCCAAGTCACCTAG
>NC_021166.2:28964415-28964758 GCF_000331145.2 Cicer arietinum
ATTTTATTAACAATTAGGGTTCATAGAGTCAAACTCATTGGTCTCTTTATTTATATTTTACTATTATTATTTTTATTTTGTTAAAATAAAACTAATATTATTTAATCTCCTTTTTAATATTCCTCCAAACACCATATAGTTTTTCAAACATTACTATTATTTTATAAATTAGAGTAATTAAAATAATCAATAAAAAAAAATATATTACTAATAATCAAAACTCTCACATTCAAAATAATCTCTACAATTATACTTATTTCTCAAAATACTCACATTATAATAATACCATCATATTAGAAAATGGTCAAAATTATAAAATAAATAAATATTACACCAACACTTT
>NC_021166.2:28965323-28977937 GCF_000331145.2 Cicer arietinum
AATCAAAACTCTCACATTCAAAATAATCTCTACAATTATACTTATTTCTCAAAATACTCACATTATAATAATACCATCATATTAGAAAATGGTCAAAATTATAAAATAAATAAATATAACATCAATATTTTATATTAATTACTAAATCATAATAAATATATATAAAATCACAATACCATAACAAGTATTTAAAAATAAACGAAATCAAACACAATATCAATTCTATATCAAGATAATTATTTATAAAAAAATTATTAAAAATAGAAAATAGTCATAAATAATTGAAATATAACTATCTGCATACTTAACATAAGTCAAGCGCACATAAAAATCTTACATTAATTGGGTACATGTATATACACGTAAAATCGCATAAAATCTTTTTCTTTAAAATATATATTACACTAAAATACTATTTTTTTTTAAATATATCAAATAACAAAATATAATATGTATTATTTATATCGCTCATGTAATATAACATGTATCAAACTAACACATCATAGAAAGCATTCATATAACGAAAATTAGCCACGAAATTTATCAACATATATTCTAAAATAATATTAGTCACCAAATTAATTATTTAAAATTCTATTTAATTAATAAAGTAGTTTATTATAAAGTTTTGGGTGTTACACTTATTATCATTGATTCATTTCTTCGATTTCTTTTCTATTCAATTGACCACCATTATACTGATTTTTAATACCTATGATTTATTTCTTTACGGTTTCTTTTCATTAAAATGATGACCATTATAATAATTTTTATTACCATAAATTCAATTCAATTTAATACGTTTGTTTTTATTTATTTTTATTTAGAAAATAGTAAAAGTTTTGGAAAGGAATCATAGTCAAATAGAAACCAAACACAATCTATGATTTTTTGAAAATCTAACAATTTATTTTTATTATTATTTTCATCTTTATTAGTTTTTATTTATTTTTTATTTTATATATTTATTAAAAATCATAAAGTAGCGGACAAAATTAGGTGTCAACAGTGGTATCTAGAGCTCGGTTGATTTGATTTGTGCATTTAAATGGACAAGGTAAATAAAGGTCCGAATATGATTAAACTCAACTCTTCTAATTACACACTTTGGAAGACTCTCATGGAAGACATGTTATACAGTAAATATTTGTATGATACTATTGAGGGTGACACTACTAAACCCACAGATAAATCTAACGCTGACTCGAAGAAGATGAATTGAAAGACAATGACATTGATAAGACAGTGGTTGGATCTAAGTATATATCCACATGTTGAAACTGAAATAGATGCTAACAAGATGTGAGAAAAATTAAAAGAGTTGTATGAACGAAAGAATGTGCAAAATAATGTATTCTTGATTCAGAAGCTGGTGAATATGAAATACAAAGATGGGGATTCAATGGCAGAGCATATAAGTATTTTTCATAATACAGTGAATCAGTTGACAATCGTAGATATTAAATTAGATGATGAGTTGCAAGCATTGTTATTGTTTAGTTGATTGCCTAATAATTGGGAAGTCTTTGTTGTGACGTTGACCTATTCAGCTCCATGTGGAAAGTTGAAAATGTCAATAGTTAAATAAAGCATGTTGAATGAAGAAGATCGAAGAAAGGAATGTGGTTTGATCGGTACTTCCTTAAAGTCAAAAGCACTAGTTACAAAGTCACAGGGGAGAAGTCAATCTAGAAACTTCCATAGACGTTGCAACTCTGAAAGTCGTAGCAAGTCAAGAACCAAGTCAACGACTAGAAAAGAAGTGATATACTATCATTATGGCAAAGCATGCCACATAAAAAGAAATTACAGATTCTTTAAGAGGGATCAACCATGGAAAAGAGATGAAAATAAAGAGAAGAGAAAAGATAAAGATACAACAGTAGTTGCATTTGTTAATAATATCTACATTGTTTGTTACGATAATTCCATAAACCTTGCATGTTAGGATTCAACTTGAATTGTTGATTCAGGTGCCTCATATCATGTTACTCCGGCTATGTGTGATTTCTTCTCATCTAACGGTGCTGATGATTTTGGCATGGTAAAAATGGGAGATGAAGGTGTATGTAAAATTATCGGTATAGGAGATGTTTGGGTTGAAACTGAGATGAAAGAGTATGTAAGTGACTAGTTTTCAAACAAACAACATGAAAAAAATAATGGTTAGTGTATTGTAATTGATTTTATTTTTATGTTGACGATATTAAAAAAACACTAATCTTAAGTAATTGTTATTGATAAACATTTATCCTTGCATGGTTTTTATAATACATTTTAATCAATATATTAACATTATTCTAATTTTTATTTAGAAAATATAAAAAAAAATACTAAATTTAATTAATTGATTAATGACAAATTTTATTTTGTATATGAATAGTACACTCCAACAACTTCTTTAGCGACTTATTTCTCAGAAAAACCTAAATAAATTGAAATGTGAAAAATTATATTGTATTATAATTGTTATCACTTTTTATGTTGATGATAATAAAATACTAATTTTAACTAATTCTTTATTGGCTAAATTTTGTCTCATATAATTTTTATAATTAAAATGGGAACAAAAATACTGCATAATAAATATTTTGGTGAAATTTATGTCAGGCAACGGTGCAACATTTTGATGCTACTTTGTGGTTTGTTAAATGTAAGAATATGGTGCTATTTATATTTTGTAATGGTGCTGGTTTTTTGGCGTCTGATGTGTTAAAGCCACACTTAAGGGATAGTATACCCCTGTCGTCGTAGTAATAAAATTAGGATGGAATTTCCAGATATTGTACCCAAGTGATTAAAGTGATAATTGTCAAACTAATTACATTCCTATTTATTTAGACAAACAAATTTGTCATTAAAATGGATCTTAGTGTGCAAGAATAAATTAGATAAAGAACAAATTGCAATTTAATTTATGAAACACTAAGGCATTTGGTTTGACTTAAATCAATCTTTTATAGTATATTAAAATAGACTCATATATCATATCCAAAACGTCATCAAACATTGTGCCACTTCATTCAAACATTGTCAACTCAAAAAAAATCTGATGTGGCACATTTAACAATCACTCTTTCACTTTTATTTAATTTTATTCTTGCAATTTGCTTTAACACATTTTTTTACTTTAGCACATATTTTATTATTACAATTTTTTCCTATAATATTTTGTGGAACTATTTATGTGTCATGAGTTACAAGTTTCAATACAATAAATATTAATTATTTGACACTCATTGTTCATCAATCATTATTGATAACGGTTGTTAACTCTCATTTAGTATATTAAGTCATTTCGGTATCTCAAGAAATACATACCCGTGAAAGTTATTTTATATGTTGAAATAAGAAGACAATGATATATATGATTACTCCCTATGCAACTTGTAACATCTCAAATTTTCATAATTTACTATTTTATTAATTAAATAGGATTTTAAAGAAATTAAATGGTGTTAAAATTATTTTAAAATATATATGTTGATTAATTTTATGATTACTTCTCTCTATATGTGTGAGTTTCTTATGGTTTGATAATCGTATATATATTTAATTTAATGTCTAATATATATTATAAATATTATGTTTAGTATATTAAAATAGACTCCTATATCATATTCCGACACGTCATTAAACATTTTGCCACTTCATTCAAAAAATATGATGTGACACATCTAACAAGCACTCTTCTACTTTATTTTTATTTTATTCTTGCAATTTGTTTTACCATATTTTTTTTTTATTTTAGCACATATTTTATTATTACAGCTTTTGGTGAAACTATTCATGTGCCGTGAGTCACAAATTACAATACAATAAATATGACTTATTTGACACTTGCTCCTCCATCATTATTGATAACGGTTATTCCTATGATTTTAACTCTCAATTAATATATTAAGCCATTTTAACGGTTACTCAGAAATACATATATACTATAATTAGTGGAAGTTAATTTTATATCTTGAAATAGGAAGACAATGAATATATGATTAGTCTATATGCAACTCTTTTTGCATGATGCTTTTAAACTTTTTTTCTTTTAGATAAACAAAAAGTGTGAGAATTTTTAATTTTTCCACTTTTTTTTTTTTTTTTATTCTTGTAATTTGATTTAGCACATTTTTTTACTTTAGCACACATTTTATTAATATAGTTTTTGCATATAATATTTTGTGGAACTATCAATGTGCCACGAGTTACAAATTATAAAACAATAAATAAGAGTTATTTGACACTCATTGCTTGTAACACCCCAAATTTTATAATAAATATTTTCTTGATGAAATAGGATTTTAGATAATTAATTTAGTTTTAAAACTATTTTAGAATATATGTGGATAAATCTTGTGACTAACTTTCGTTATGAGAGCTTTCTATGATACGCTAATTTTGTATATATTTGACTAAATAAGTGATATAAATAACAAATATTATATTTTATTATTTTATATATTTTTCTTTAAATAATAGTTTTTTAGTGAACATATTTTAAAGTATAAGATATTAGATTATTCTACGTGTATATGTGCATTTGTAGTTAATGCAATATTTTCTTGTATGTTTGACTGATATTAAGTATGCACATAATTATATTTAATTTTTTTATAAATATATCTTATTTTAATTATTTATTTTACAAATAATTATCTTGAAGTATTAGTAATATTGCTATTGAGTTTCTTTATTTTCAAACAATTATTATGGTATGATGATGTATTTTTATGTGACAATTTTGAAAAATGTTATAGTAATACTTATAGTTATTATTTTGAATATGAGAGTTTTGGTTAAAATTAAATTTATCTATGTTAAAGAAAAATAATATTATGTTAAAATGAGTGTATTGGAGAAAACGTTTTTAGCGTGGATCAGTAAAATAAATTATTTATTAAGGACTTCTATAAATACTAAAAAATGAATTTTTGGACCATACGACTGTTTACACCCCTATTCTGCACATTAAATTGGGTTGGTTGTGCTTTTCTTTTCTACACATGCGAGTTGTTCATTACACCCCCATTTATGCCTCATATTGGACTACCCCGTGCTGTGCCTTACAGACTGTTTTGCTACTGCACTTGTACATCTGTCATCTACACCCCTTAATCTGCAACTAAAAACAAAAAGAACAAAAAAAAAAAAAATAGAATACAACAGCCGCATGAAGAACACACATCAACATCATCTTCCTCTCAAATTCGTCCCATCAATTCCTTGCTATTTTGAAACGATCCTAACCTCTGTCCCACACAAAATCGGCCACTGAATCCATTTTTGGCATCAATTTTATCGATCGTGACTCCGTATAATCAGAAACAATTGCGTTTCATTTGTAACACCCCGTTTTTCAAAGCGAGGGTGTATTTTTTTTAAAAAGGAATTAAAATAAAACATAGAATTAAATAAGGTAAAATACATTTGGATAAATATTTAAGTCGTAACACCACGACGATTATGTCAACAGAATTTACAAGCAGCGGAATAGTTTTTGAATTACGAATCCAAAGTATTTACACGTCAAAAGTTGGTACATGTAACCCATCGAAAATAACATGTCAAGCTGACAATATTAGTATAGGTACAGTCTTCCATTTTAAAATAAATACAATACAAAAGAAAGACATCTGATCCCTCTATGTCAACCTAATCTAATCATTTTACAACACAACTAAACACCCTGAGTGATCTCCACGTGCCCCGTGAGATCCACCTAACGTAGCTGCAGTCAAGCGTTCCTATCTCCATTCCCGTTCGTAGGGTACGAACCGGTAGGATCGTCCTGACTCTCATCTGAGGGCAAAGCCCAGATTTCCACAATAATTGTAAAGGGTCACCAACCGAAAATAACAGTTAACACATAACAATTTAGTTTGTAAATGCTCAAAATAACTTTTCAACTAAGCATGCACCTTAAAAGGATTTTCCATATGCTAAAAGTTCATATAATGCTTGCCAATTAACAATGAACTCAAAATAAAGTTCTCAAACCATCAAGTAATACATAACTGACCAAAGCATTGATAAATCAATTGAGCAATCGATTATCTAACTCAAAATAAGGACTTTTGCTGAGCCAATCGATTGCCAAATCGATTTGGTCAGTTCTGCTGAGTTTCTGCATGACCAAATCGATTTCTAAGTCGATTTTGTCAGTTTTGATGAGTCCGTGTGTTGCCAAATCGATTTCCAAATCGATTTTGGCAGTTTTGCTGAGTTCATGCCTCTCTGCCAATCGATTTCCAAATCGATTTTTACAATTCCCTCAGGAACGTAAGTCGTAAACGTACTACCTATCACGGGTCCGTACTGTTTACCGAGGTGCCACCTATCCCGGGTCTGCACAACTTACCAAACACAATTCCCTCAGGAACGTAAGTCGTAAACGTACTACCTATCACGGGTCCGTACTGTTTACCGAGGTGCCACCTATCCCGGGTCTGCACAACTTACCAAACACAATTCCCTCAGGAACGTAAGTCGTAAACGTACTACCTATCACGGGTCCGTACTGTTTACCGAGGTGCCACCTATCCCGGGTCTGCACAACTTACCAAACACAATTCCCTCAGGAACGTAAGTCGTAAACGTACTACCTATCACGGGTCCGTACTGTTTACCGAGGTGCCACCTATCCCGGGTCTGCACAACTTACCAAACACAATTCCCTCAGGAACGTAAGTCGTAAACGTACTACCTATCACGGGTCCGTACTGTTTACCGAGGTGCCACCTATCCCGGGTCTGCACAACTTACCAAACACAATTCCCTCAGGAACGTAAGTCGTAAACGTACTACCTATCACGGGTCCGTACTGTTTACCGAGGTGCCACCTATCCCGGGTCTGCACAACTTACCAAACACAATTCCCTCAGGAACGTAAGTCGTAAACGTACTACCTATCACGGGTCCGTACTGTTTACCGAGGTGCCACCTATCACGGGTCTGCACAACTTACCAAACACAATTCCCTCAGGAACGTAAGTCGTAAACGTACTATCACGGGTCCGTACTGTTTACCGAGGTGCCACCTATCACGGGTCTGCACAACTTACCAAACGTAAATTGTAAACGTACTGCCTATCACGGGCCCGTACCGTTTACCAAGGTGCCACCTATCCCGGGTCTGCATGATTTACCAAAATACACATAAGTAAACAATACATTAAGAGATTCCCCATTCTTAATTCTCATCTAACTTAACCAGGGCGTAGTCTCTCACGGACAAACCCCTGTGCAGTCTCTCACGGACAAACACAATTCCCTAAGGAACGTAAGTCGTAAACGTACTACCTATCACGGGTCCGTACTGTTTACCGAGGTGCCACCTATCCCGGGTCTGCACAACTTACCAAACGTAAATCGTAAACGTACTGCCTATCACGGGCCCGTACCGTTTACCAAGGTGCCACCTATCACGGGTCTACACGATTTACCAAAACACACATAAGTAAACGAGACATTAAGAGATTCCCCATTCTTAATTCTCATTTAACTTAACGATTTTCAAAACAAAATATTCAGTAAATAAGTCATTAAGAGATTCCTCATTCTTAACACTCATTTTCTGAAACGATTTTTAAAAACAAACATTAAGTAACCGAGACATTAAGAGATTCCCCATTCTCAACGCCCAGTTAACTTAAACGATTTTCAGAACAAAATATTCAGTAAACGAGACATTAAGAGATTCCCCATTCTTAATACACATTTACTGAAACGATTTTCAAAAACAAACATTAAGTAACCGAGACATTAAGAGATTCCCCATTCTCAACGCCCAGTTAACTTAAACGATTTTCAAAACAAAATATTAAGTAACCGAGACATTAAGAGATTCCCCATTCTCAACGCCCAGTTAACTTAAACGATTTTCAAAACAAAATATTAAGTAACCGAGACATTAAGAGATTCCCCATTCTTAACGCCCAGTTAACTTAAACGATTTTCAAAAACAAATATTAAGTAACCGAGACATTAAGAGATTCCCCATTCTTAACGCCCAGTTAACTTAAACGATTTTCAAAACAAAATATTAAGTAACCGAGACATTAAGAGATTCCCCATTCTCAACGCCCAGTTAACTTAAACGATTTTCAAAAAAACAAATATTAAGTAACCGAGACATTAAGAGATTCCCCATTCTCAACGCCCAGTTAACTTAAACGATTTTCAAAAAAACAAATATTAAGTAACCGAGACATTAAGAGATTCCCCATTCTTAACGCCCAGTTAACTTAAACGATTTTCAAAAAAACAAATATTAAGTAACCGAGACATTAAGAGATTCCCCATTCTTAACGCCCAGTTAACTTAACAATTTTCAAAACAAAATATTAAGTAACCGAGACATTAAGAGATTCCCCATTCTTAACGCCCAGTTAACTTAACAATTTTCAAAACAAAATATTAAGTAACCGAGACATTAAGAGATTCCCCATTCTTAACGCCCAATTAACTTAAACGATTTTCAAAAACAAATATTAAGTAACCGAGACATTAAGAGATTCCCCATTCTTAACGCCCAGTTAACTTAAACGATTTTCAAAACAAAATATTAAGTAACCGAGACATTAAGAGATTCCCCATTCTTAATACTCATTTAACTTAATGGTTTTAAATTCCACACAAAACAAACTGAAACAAATTCTCACATTCAATTCATAATTCACACCAAAACACATCAATCAACAAACATCAAGTATGAACATGCCAAATACGATGAACACAAATCAACATAATAAATATATATATATTAAATATAACTTAACAAATATCTCAAAATATCTAGATATTTGTTAAATTACCATTTCACCCGTAACGCATTAAATTCTCCGTAAAGGATTTACCGCACTTAATTTAAATTTATTTATCGACGAGTAATTCTAAACGGTGTCAAAATAACTTTTTGATCCTATAAACTCCATAATATTATTAACTTTGGCTAAAAAGCCTCCGAGCCAAAATCCAAAACATATAAAATACATAAAGTGTACTTTAAAATTATATTCACTTTTGGCATCAATTTTATCGATCGTGACTCCGTATAATCAGAAACAGTTGCGTTTCATTCCTTGGGAAAGCTATTTTTTGCCAATTCCAATAACCATGTTTGTTGTCTCAAAAATCTGACATCATTTTTGGATTCCTCTCATCGAAACCATCAAGACGAACTACTCATTTGTATTTTTTTTGGTCAAGTTGACGTTTGACCCTTCCGACACTCCGACAAGTCGATGGGACTTTTTCTGCAATTTTTTCTCATCGTTTTGACTCCAATTTTGTTCCTAAAATTATTATTAATTATTTAACACTTATTTTTAGGCTCCACATAATTTATCAGTCACGTCTCAACAATTTTGTTAATTTGTCGTTTATTCGGATTCGCTCGTACGTTGTCGATCTGCAGTTGCTGTTGAAATTTTCCATTGATTTCTGTGTTTGAGAAAGCATCTAAATAAGGTAAGAGGTGAGAAGTCGTTTGAATTCATGAGTATAATATATTATGAGATGAACGGGAAAACCGTATTTCCCAACGATTCATCCGGGGCTCGCTACGTACGACAGTAGCCCTTTGAGTGATAAACTAATTAATGTGCAAAGTCGAAATTGTGAGATTAAAATGTGGAATAGAAATACTTATAAGATATTGATTGATTCGTTATATTTTTGGTATTTTATATTATTGTGATATTTGATTTAATTTCGTTAAATATGTGGTATTTGATATTATTGTGACATTTGATTTAATTTCGTTAAATGTGAGACCTTTGATATTATTGTGATATTTGATTTAATTTCGTTAAATGTATGATATTTGATATTATTGTGATATGGGATGTCAAATAAATTAAGTGCATATGTTTGATTAGATGGGTTTATGTGATGTGATAACAAAAGGTGAATTCATTTTGATAAGTTTATGTGATTATGGTGATGTATAATTAATAATTATGATGTTATAAATTTGTGATAAGTCAGTGTGATGATGCATGATTGATGATAATGATTCTATAAAACTGTGATGAGATATGATTAATGATAGTGGTGTTGTGAATTTGTGATGAGAATATTGAAGTAACTCTATAGTTGGTGAAATAGTGGTAATTCCAATTTGTGTTTAAGATAACAGTCTTAATGGAGTATCATATGCAAACCATGGGAGAACATAAATATTGAGAATTTGTGAAGTGGAGATTATTTTGTCATCATATAGGTAGGGCTTGACAAGCCTAGTGATTTTGGGGAAGTACAATTGAATGAGCCTGATCGTGGCGGTCTGCTGTTGAGCTTTAAGGCAAGATTGTTAGACCTTGGAGGTATTCGGGTGGGGAATTCCTAGGTGACTTGGAGGTAGCACTTCAAATGTCGGGAGCTACCATGCAACACACGTTTACCTCGATTGTCGCGTATTTGTGTATCGGTTTGAGTTGAGGGGATCTATAAGGACAGAGCCAATTTGAATTATCCATCCACCGAGATGGTGGCATAGTATCAAGCCTCCTAACCAAGTACTTCAAAGTTAGAATGGTACCACATTGCGAATTAGAGTTTAAGCTCATTCATAACATTGTATTTTCTTGTGATTGTTTCATTGTGATTAATAAGTATCGTGTGCGATAATAATTTCTCTCAGATGATTTGATGTTGTAGTGAAATGCATCAATTTTACTTGAGTGGTTTTAACTTTATCATGTGATGTTTTTCCTTGAAGAATGTTTATGTTATGATACAATGTATTATGATTGTTTGCATGTTCTTCTTACTTATATTATACTATTAACATGATTTCAAAACTCACCTCCTTCGTTGTTTGTGTTTGACTGGCTTGGCCCTGCATTTGTGAAATCTCAGTTATTACAGGTTAATGAATCTTGAAGTTCAAGTTTGAGAGAAACCCTGCTCTGATAGGTGATACCGAGAATTAAGAGTTGTAATTTATATTTTATTTATGTAATTACAAATGACTTTTTATATGAAACCTTAGTACTAGTAAGTTTTTGGAATTAAAATAAGAATTTATAGTTAAATCAAGCTTATTGAGATTGCACTATTTTATAAGAGTAAAGAAGTTTAAAGTGGTCCTTTTGATTTTTGAGAAATGTGATATCCTAAATTTAAAAGGAAAAGTTTTTATTTTCTTGAAAACATATTTTTATTTATCTGCTGCAAATTTTGTAGAAACATGATATAAATTATTATATTTCTCAATAAATACATACCTACTATAATTAGTGAAAGTTATTTTATATCTTGAAGTAGGAAGACAATGACATATATGATTAGTTCCTATGAAACTTATAACATCCTAAATTTAATAATCAACTATTTTAGTAATTAAATAGAATTTTAAAGAAATTAATTGGTGTTAAAATTATTTTAGTATATATGTTGATAAATTTTATGATTACTTCTTTTTCTATGTGTGAGTTACTTATGGTTTGATTATCGTATATATATTTAATTTAATTAGTAATATAAATTATAAATATTATGTATAGTATATTAAAATAGACACCTACATCTTATTCTGACATGTCATCAAATATTTTGCTACTTCATTCAAATATTGTCAACTCAATAAATAAATAAAATCTGATTTGGCACATCTAACAAGCAGTCTTCCACTTTCTTTTTATTTTATTCTTGTACTTGCTTTAACACTTTTTTTTTTTTACTTTAGCACATATTTTATTATTACAATTTTTGTTTATAATATTTTGTGGAGCTATTCATGTGCCATGAGTTACAAATTACAATACAATATATATGAGTTATTTGACACTCATTACTCCTCCATCATTATTGATAATGGTTCTTCATGATATTAACGTTCAATTAATATATTAAGTCATTTTAACGGTTTTTCAAGAAATACATACGTACTATAATTAGTGGAAGTTATTTTATATCTTGAAATAAGAAGACAATGACATATATGATTAGTTCATATACAACTCTTTTTGCAGGATGCTTTCAAACTTTTTTCTTTTAGATAAACAAAAAGTATGATAATTTTTACATACATCTAGAAAGCAATCTTCCACTTTCTTTTTATTTTATTCTTGCAATTTGCTTTAGCATATTTTTTTTTTACTTTAGCACACATTTTATTGTTACAGTTTTTGCATATAATATTGTGTACAACTATTCATGTGCCATGAGTTACAAATTATAATACAATAAATATGACTTAATTGAAACTAATTGCTCATCCATCATTAATGATAACGGTTCTTAACTCTCAATTAATATATTAAGTCATTTTAACGGTTCCTCAAGAAATACATACCTGTTGTAATTAGTTGAAGTTATTTTATATCTTGAAATAGGAAGACAATGACATATATTATTAGTCCCTATGGAACTTGTAACATCCCAAATTTCATAATCAACTATTTTTTTTAATTAAAGAGAATTTTAAAGAAATTAATTAGTGTTAAAATTATTTTAGAATATATATTGATTAAGTTTATGATTACTTTTCTTTATATGTGTGAGTTTCTTATGGTTTGAAAATCGAATATATATTTAATTTAATGAGTAATATGATTTAATTACTATATATATATATCTATATATATATATATATATATATATATATATATATA
>NC_021166.2:28985760-28991692 GCF_000331145.2 Cicer arietinum
ATATATATATATATATATATATATATATATATATATATAAAGGAAATACAAATAATTACAATAAATAGGCTCATTATGTCTCATCAGTTTACAATTCCAAGTCAGAGTACAATTTTAAAACCAAATCAAATTACAATTTAAAAAATTAAGCCAAATCAAATTACAATAAAAATTAAGTCAAACCAAATCAAACTAAGCTAGCTGCTCCAACCTGTTTTGCCTCTGTTTTGATCTCTATTGCTGCCATTGCTTATTGCCAAGCCTTGCTATGTTAATGCCTATTGATACACAAACCTTGCTCACTGATACATTTGTACCTGTTGTAAATAATTAGAGAAATAAAAACATAATTTTTATAAGTCAATCATTGTACACATTATACAAAGCAAAGAGACAAACTTTTGAGTTTAAAAAAAAACTACAAGATAAATTAAAGCTGCAAATAAAAACTCAACAAATGAACAAATAAAAACAAACATAAGCTAAAACCATGAAGACATCAAATGTGCATAAAAAACTCACATGATGAATACAGAGAAAGCAACTAAACAAATAAAAAAAACTCTATAAATACATCTTCTATAAATTTCAAAAAGAAGAAGAAAGAAATCGAACAAAAACAGAAAAACACAAAACAGAAAAAGAAGAAATCAGAGGGAGTATTAACAAACAGAAAATGATTGTTATCTTCATTCATCCATTGAATCTTGTGGGCGTAGAAGATAATAAGGATCGGGGAATCAAAGAAATGAACTAGAATTGATCATTAATTCATGACACACATAAATCATGCAAAATTTACTAATACTCAGATGATCCATTCATCTTCATTCACACTTTACCTATACTCGACAACCTTGCATAATGCATAACACACATATAAATCATTCATTCCTTATATTTATACTTTAGTTATACTCGACAACCATTAATGTTCACATTGCAAGTATCATATACATATTATCCCTCTTTATCTACCTTCAAGATTGGACCAATTACCTTTGTTCATTTCTGTCGATCTACGCATCGGTAACCAATCCGAAGACGATCATTTTTTATTTCTTTGGATCTACGCATCGGTAAACAATACGAAGATGACCACTTTTATTTATGTCGATCTACACATCGATAACCAATTCGAAGACGATCACTTTCATTTTCCTCGATCTACACATCGGTAACCAATCCGATTATTTTGTATTTCTATGGATCTATTTATCAATAAACATGTCGATCTACGCATCGGTAATCAATCCGAAGATGATCATTTTGCAATCTCAGGAACACTGTAATACGTGCGTCTGTTATTGGATAAAATTTAGGTTCTTATATTTACTTATCTTTTACGATAATATGAAAATGAAAACTATTGTTATTCATATTTTCATATTTTTCAAGTAAAATATAATTAAATAGGGGCAACTCTAGTACCCAATTTTGTCCAATTTATTAGAAATAATTCAAAAAGTAATAATATCCATTTTTATTATATATCAAATTTTGTGATTTTTGCCTTCATAATCATTAATACAAAATATATATATATATATATATATATATAAGGAAACATGTTATGGGATAAACAAAAATTAGCATTACAGTTTGACACCATTGATCGATAACTATTCCAGAAAATTTTCTCCATTTTCATTCAAATTTCAGTATGTTGTTTCATTCATTCAGTTAGTCAACTAAACACACTTTTTCAAATTTTTAACCAACCGAATTTTTCACTATAATACCCGACTTCTTCGTTTATGAAATTGGTTCATTGATCGATAACTATTCCAGAAAATTTTCTCCATTTTCATTCAAATTTCAGTATGTTGTTTCATTCATTCAGTTAGTCAACTAAACACACTTTTTCAAATTTTTAACCAACCGAATTTTTCTCTATAATACCCGACTTCTTCGTTTATGAAATTGGTTATTTTGGACCGTTCTTGTTCACCGTAAGTCCGATTTGAGTGAAATCAACGCCGAAACGACCGTGTGAATGATGACTATATTATACCATGATTATTTTCCGATTTAGGGTAGGTATCTTGATTCAGTTTTGAAACTTGACCATTTTAGAGTATCTTTTCATAATTTATTTTTGACGTTTACCTATAAACTGTCGAGTTAGGTCGATTGAAGGACAATGAGTCAAAGAACATATGCTTTTTCTTGTGGATTCGTATTCCTATGTGAAAACGTCGGAAAAAGGTAAGGGTGAGAGAGTGTTTAATTTCATGAGTATATTATAATGCGAGATGAACCGGAAAACCGTATTTCCCAACATTTCATGCGGGGTTCGTTACGCACAGCGGTAGCCCTATTTAGTAATAATTGAATTAATATGACTAATTATGGTTTGTTGGGTTAAAATATGCTGCAACTGTGGTATATGTGAAGAAAGTTTAAGTTTTTATTTTTAATGTGTTGAAAGTCTTATTTATGATAAATATAAAGTAAAGTATTAATTTTTATGTTATAAATGATAAAGTTTTAATTTTTATGGAGAATATGAAGTAAAGTATGAATTTTTATGTTACACTTAATATAGTTTTAATTTTTATGATGAATATGAAAAAAAGATTGAATTGTAGGTTATATGTGACAAAGTTTTAACTTTGATGATGTATACGAGTTAGAGTTGAATATGAAAAAAAGATTGATTTGTTGTTATATATGTTAACATGTTAATCTTTACGGTGTATATGATATCAAGTCTTGATTTTTGTGTGTATGTGGTGAAAGTCATAATTTCCATGATTATTTTTCTATGAATATGTGATACTCGTGATAAGGATGTGTGGTAAATGATCTTAGTGATATGTAAATAAAATGATTTGAAGACGTGATTTGAATGCATATGACATGATTCTTAGTGGGTTGTGTGGAAATATATCTCTTTGATAATATATCATCATGTCATGGCAAATGCATCTTCGTGGAAGTTGCCTTTGTGACAAGTTTTTCCCCATTGGTATAGGTGATTTTCTATGTGGAAGTTGCCTTTGTGGCAGGTTTATTTTCCCCATTGATATGGGTGATTCTCTGTGTGAAAGTTGACTTAGTGACATGTATTATATCCAAATCATAGTTATTAGGAGCATGCATAGACTTGGTAGATCATATATTACATACTATATTACAATGTAATATAAAAACATACTATTATATTAGGAGGATGCATAGCACTTGGCATATATGATTTTCTATGTAAATCATATTACAATGTAACATAAAAATATACTATATATCACTTGGTGTTCCATTCATGTGAATAGAAAATACCACGACACAAAGTTCATTTTCTAAATATCAAAAATCGAATCTTGTTATTTTCTAATATGATTTTTTTTAGTTTAATTTCTACGCATTATCGATCATATGAGTGATTTTATAAGTAGTTATCAAGAAAATCAAACTTTATTAATGATTTATCAATTGTGATTGATTGACAATGGATAAATATTTTATACTGACAATATATAAATTAAATTTTTTTATTATATTATTGTTATTTTATTTTTATTAATTTTTTATTTTTAAATTATAACTGTATTATTTATATAATATCTTTTTGTTATTTCATGTATTCGAAATAGAATGGATTTAGTTTTTTTAGAAGGGTTAACTAATTCTTATTACTTACCATAAGGTACAGTAAGTGGTTGTGTCCAATATGGTACAGTAAATGGTTGTGTCCAATATATGTGAATGTTGTAAATCCCTAACACTAAACTTAATTCCTAATTATCAAAATATGAAACATTTGATTTCTAATGCAAATTTTTTTATACAATATATAGTTTATGCATAAAAATATTATGTACCAGTAAAACACCTAATAAATAAATCTAATTCAAACTACATTTAACTAGGTCAAAACAGTGTCAAAATTTAATGGAGAGTGATACACTACAAAAAAAAAGGGGTATAGTGACGGCTAAATTTTGCACGTTATGTCAATTTCAGCCGCCACTAAATACCAGAATGGTGTCTTCAATTCGGTCATAAATTTGAATGCTTCTTAGATTAAAAGAGGTGTATGCTTGAACTTATAGTTAGAACTATCATATTAGACATTTTTTTAAATCTTAGTTTTGTTGTTTACAACAATGGCACTTTCAACAACACATGTCTTGAAGTACGGATAAATTATAATGACATGTGTGTTATTTTATCGACCTGTAAATTTACTCTTTAATTCTTGCAATATTAGATCAAATGTTGAAATCTTAACATTAAAAATATAATATTTTAAAATTAATCTCTGTTAAGAAATTTTCATATTTAATCATATTATAAAATATTAAAAACTTTAATCATGGAATATAATATATTTAAATTTTTTCATAATAATGGATAAATTAAGAAAACCTAATTTTTAATCACATTATGACATCAATTATTTAAAAACAATTTTTATTAACACGCACTATGTAATATGATTTTATATTTAATGGACGATTGCAATTATAATTAGTTTACTTATTTAAGAAAAAAATTATAACTAGAGTTTTAAACACTATGTTGTTATCATGAGGATGTTTTGTTGTATGTGGAGCGAGGATATCACTTTCTAACAATCTACGTATAAAACAATTGTTTAGTTGTCTAATTTTAGTGTTTGTACATAGTTGAAAGAATTAAAGTAACAACAAATAATGCTCAACGAAACAAATTTTTGTATGTAAATGGAAATGTGTTGGAAAATGTCAATTAATTATCTATCATAACACTTTACAAGATTCAAAATAGTTAATTCATTTGCAAGCAAGAAAACTAAAATAGTCACGACAAACGATGTTCGGCACAACCAAACTTGTGTTTGTGGATGCGAATAAGTTGGAAAACACAAGTTAAATACTATGGATACAACTTTACGAGAATTAAAATAGTTAAATCATTTATATTAAACAACCTAGATAATTTACTATATTACAAGGCAAGGCGTTAGTGCCGCTATATATAAAGCTTATCAAACCCATTTGTCAAACACTCATCACCACATATTATCAATATTGATCATAAAAAATAAATAACACCATGAAGATCTTTAATCTCTTTTGCATCATTCTCACATTTGGTTTTCTTGGAAAATTTGTTTCAAGTGTTGATTCTCTCCCATATGAAGCTATCTTCAACTTTGGTGACTGTAACACCCCGATTTTCAAAGCGATGGTGTATTTTTTTTTCAAAAGAAATAAACTAAAACAGAGAAATAAATAAGGAAATGCCTTTGGATAAATAATTGAGTCATTATAATTTACAAGCAGCAGAAAGTTTCTCCAAATATAAATCCAAAGCATTTACACAACAATAAATGGTACATGGAACCCATTCAAATAAGATGTCAAACTGACAATATTAGTATCAATACAGTTTTCCAAATTAAAATACTCCAACCCAAAAAGAAGGACGTCTAGTCCCTATACATCAACCTAATCTGATCATCCTACCAAAAAACTATACACCCTGAGTGATCCCCACGCGCCCCGTGAGATCCTCCTGACGTAGCTCCAGTCAAGCATTCCCATCCGTAGGGTATGAACCAGTAGGATCGTCCTGGCTCTCATCTGAGGGCAAAGCCCAGATTTCCACAATAGTTGTAAAGGGTCACCAACCGAAATTAACAGATAACACATAACATTTAAGTTTTAAATGCACAAAATAATCTTTCAACTTAGCATGCACCTTAAAAGGGTTTCCATATGCCAAACATTCATAAACAAGGTTGAAAAATGAAGTTTTTAACAAAACAACACTGTTGTATTCGAATACAGCATCTCTGTATTCGAATACAAGGCTGTTTCAGCATTCAGCAGCAAAAACAGCATGTCTGTATTCGAATACAACAGTCTGTATTCGACTACACAGTAAGTCAGTGGCAAAAACAGCATGTCTGTATTCGAATACAACAGTCTGTATTCGACTACAC
>NC_021166.2:28994131-29014293 GCF_000331145.2 Cicer arietinum
CCAAAATATTAATAACTTTGGCTAAAAAAACTCCGAGTTCGATATCAAAATGCACTAAAATACATAAATATGCTTAAAAATTATGGGTCTTACATTACTACCCCCCTAAAATTAGTTTCGTCCTCGAAACTTAAAGTACGAGTAGCAATGCTCACTAGGTTTGTACTCAAATTCAACATACTAGTCACAACTTGTTTCACGCGGCCTTCTCGAAAAAGTGTTGCCTACCCCTTTTCATAGGGTGTTTAATAACTTCACACACATCCATAGTCGGTAAGGCTCGTCCGTTCCATTCAACATGATTTTGTCTACTATTAACAAGAGATTAAGGATGATCAGTCCCTCAATTTGTCAATAAATAACCAACAACCATGATAGTGGCTTAGACTATCTTAACCGAACTGTAATAGCGCTCCTTGCGACTTACACTTGAGGTTATCCTAATGTACAAGCGGTCAACTATCTTCTCAAAGTCCAATGAGTTTCCCTTATTTTCCTATAACTTTGATCATGTCGACGAAGTACAATTTCCCATAGCTATGTCCCATAGTCTCATTTGCATCCACTTGGTACGAAACATCCATTTGGTACCAAACCGAGTCACTAAGTATGACACCAACACACTGAGCACAAAACAATCACTACAGTCGAGGACTCCTAAATTTCTCCATTGTCCACAAATCCTTGATTTTTCTTTAGTCTTACAACTACGTCAACCGTAGTTTTCTTATCAGTATGTTATTCCAATTATAACTTTAATAATTCTGTCTGGTGATCCAAGCTTCCTCAAATATTTTCGAAATCATGCCAAAGACTATCCTACTTATGACACACAACCTTCTTTTCAGTTTAGTACTTCATTTCAAGAGTCACATTTCCATCAAAATTCCAACTTGAATTTAATTCACATACCAAGGTCTACATTTGTCTCATGCATAACACCTCAAATTCACGCTTCACTAGAAAATTTCTTACATACTTTGCAATTATGCACAAACTCAAAAATATTTCTCCTACATCTACTGCCAACATTCATTCCGATACTTCTCAATTTCGTTGTGCCCTTCATTTGTAACTTGATGATTATCCCTTCATTATGACAGGTCAAACGCATTGTATTCACTCCATCACTTCCCCATTTATACAAACCTTAATTTCTACCTCGATCATTGATACATCTTCATTATAGTGATTCCAATAAATCAAGGCTTACTAATTTCCACCAAACTTTTCCATTTCATGTTCAATTGTTTCGTATCAAACAAACATTTAACTCCTTTGATTATGAAAGTTTTAAGCATCAATTGGTCCTTCATCCAACCTTGCGGATTTTTAATCATCAACTAGAAAAAAAATCAACCATCTTAGGGTGCCAAATCAAATCTCGAATAATCCTTCTGACCTATCAAAATATTAACATCCTCTTAGTAATTCCCATCCTTTAATAGACTCTCAAAACTTATATTACCCCATCTCGAAGTATTCCCGTACTCGATACTTCAAACTCCACTTAATGGTAACACATAGTTCAATACATCAAGGCCTAACTCATTATGTTTTGCCGAACATCGCTCAAAATTCACACTTACGTGTCTATAGTTTCATCCAATATCACTATCCATACTTACTATCTCCTAAACCACCAGGAGATTTGTCACTTATCAACTAAATACATGGTCTCACTCCTACACTCGTTATGAGATTCATACTTAATAATCTAAGTTGAGAATCTAGTCTAACTCGAATGCTCGACTTTTCCCCTCAAGGTATCGACAATTCCTCAAAGCGTATTTTATCTATCGAAAGGAGTATTCACTCCTAATGTGCAACGCTCCCTTAACTTCAATACCAGTCTCTTTCATTGACACCTAAGCACCAAATGTTATCCCAAATGGAAGCCTCATCTTCTCAACAATTCCATGATGCTCACATCTCTTTGACAGTTGTTAAACTTCATCCAGTTTCATCCTGAAATCTACCAGGAAAACATCTAATACTTTTCTTAACAAAAGTCCTCAACTTAGATCTTTACTTGAAATCCCTTATGAGTCTAATGTTAATCCATCCATACTTATCATCTTCGAGTTTACACCAACACATAGCTTATGTGTCCTTGGAACCATTTTATAAATTCCATGCCGTACTTCAAGCGATTCACACAGTCCATAGCAATGAAGGAATGGGTTGCCCCCGAATCAAAGAGTGCAGTTAGAGTGTTACCTGCAATCTCACAATCACGCTGAATCAGATTACCAGATGGATTTCCCTCTTCAGCATTCACACAATAAATGCGTCCTCTAGCAGTAGGACGGGTAGCCCTAGCTACATTCACCACTGGTTCCACCTTTGGAGCCGTGCACTCCCTTGCCATGTGCCCCGACTTCTGACAATTGTGACAGATGGGGATGTTAGTGGTACAAGCACTAGCATAGTGTCCTTCTTTCCCACATCGGAAACATCGAAGCACTTGCCCCATTTGCCTTCCGAAATTCTGGTTCCCTGGGCGACTCGGTCCACCGTTGTTATTCTGGGGGCGATTATAAGGTTTAGCCACTTGTTTTCCCCTATTCTGATAAGTCGCCCGACTAGGGCCTCCCGAATTAAAATTCCCAACTCGGCTAGCCCTCTTGTTCTTCATATCTTCCACTTCTCTACATTTCTCTACCAGCGCTTGGAAACGTTGAATTCCCAAAGGTAAGACGGAATCTTGAATCTCATACTTCAATCCGTCTTGGAAACGATGACACATGAACGGTTCATCAATTTCTTCACGGAAGAACCTGAAATGCCTCGATAGTGATTCAAATTTAGCAGCATACTCGCCCACAGTCAGGCTCCCCTGGTGAAGTTTCAGAAAGTCGTCACCCAACTTAGTCCTGGTACTCATCGGAAAGTATTTGTCTAAAAACTTTCTTTTGAACGATTCCCAGTTCACCTCCTCGTGGGCTGCTCCCATCAACAACCTTGCACTCCTCCACCAGTATTCAGCATCCCCTAGCAACATATACGTGGCATAGCTGACCTTCACTCCAGCCTGGCAGTTAATCATATCAAAGATTTTCTCCACTTCTTGGATCCATTGATCCGCCTTCTCTGAACCCTCATCCCCCTTGAACTTAGGAGGATTGTAACGACGGAAGTCTTCCAACCCTCTTGATTCTGCAGCACGGATCTCTCTTCCCCTCTTTTCAAGATCCCGTTGAGTCTTGGCAGCGGTCTGTGCAGCGACAGAAGCAGCCATGTTGTTCATAGCCTCCGCCATTTGGTCATTCCTAGCGTTGGCTCTCGGAGCGTCATTCCTTCTGGGCGGCATGGTTTCCTATAAGAACCATCATCAAGTAGAGTTTTAACACTACTTCAAATAATTCTAAACTAACGTCCGACTAACAACACACAATTAAATTGGACTTGACAACTCAAGTCACCTAAACCGACACATGATCAGATAACAACTCCTAACTTATAGGTCGACCTACAATCTATAACCAAGGTTCCACAGCTCCCAAAGAAAACTAAACCTATGCTCTGATACCACAATGTAACACCCAGTTTTTTCAAAGCGAGGGTATATTTTTTTTTAAAAGTAATTAAAAACGAACAAGGAAATAAATCAGGAAATGCTTTTGGATAAATAATTGAGTCATTATAATTTACAAACAGCGGAAAAGTTTCTCCAATTACAAATCCAAAACATTTCTACATAAACATCAAATGGTACATGGGACCCATTCAAAGATGATATAAAACTGATAATATTTGTATAAGTACAGTTTTCCAAAACTAAAATACTCCAAACCAAAAAGAAGGACCCCTAGTCCCTATACATCATCCTAATCTGATCATCCTACCAAAAACTATACACCCTGAGTAATCTCCACGCGCCCCGTGAGATCCTCCTAACACAACAGCAGTCAAGCGTTCCCATCTCCATCCCTGTCCGTAGGGTACGAACCAGTAGGGCCGTCCTGACTCTCATCTGAGGGCAAAGCCCAGATTTCCACAATAGTGTAAAGGGTCACCAACCAGAAAATAACAGTTAACACATAGCAATTAAGTTTTTGAATGCTCAAAACAACTTTTTAACTAAGCATGCATCTTAACAGGATTTTCCATGTGCGAAAAGTTCATACAGTACATTGCCAATGAAAATGAAGGTAAAATGCAGTTCTCGATCTCCTAATTAACACATGATAAAACAAAACATGGATAGATTCATGAGCAATTAATCATACAACTAAAAATGAGGATTTTCACTGAGCCAATCGATTGGGCAATCGATTGGGGTGAAGATTTTTAATGAAAACAGAATCCTGGGCTGAATTCAATCGATTGGTAAATCGATTGATTGGTTCCTGAGCCCCTGGTTTCGAGCCAATCGATTTCCTAATCGATTTGGTGAGGGATTCTTAATGAAAACAGAATCCTGGGCTGAATTCAATCGATTGGTAAATCGATTGATTGGTTCCTGAGCCCCTGACTTAAGGCCTAATCGATTGGGCAATCGATTTCTTAACTGATTCCTTTGAAAATTGTTTTCGAAATCGATTGGCTAATCGATTTTGTGAATTGGCCAAGTCCCTGTTTACCCATCCAATCGATTGGGAAATCGATTTCCCTGATCAGTTTTCCAAAAATTCATGAATTAACCTAAGTCATTCCTAATCAAGTTCACCACTTAACACTTAGCAATTTCTACGCGATTACTACGACACACAAAGGTTCGATAACCATCATACTCACACACAATACACAACACATAGCACTTAACACCTTCATCTCAGTTATCACGATAAATCAAAATTCGAATCACTCAATCATAAACTCAAATCAAACATGACTCGCGTGCCAGGCACCCTAATGCAATGCGTATATGCCAAAATGCATGGACTCGGAATTCCAAACCAAAACCCTCCTCGAAGGGCCGTAAATCATAATTGTACCGCCTATCGCAGGCCAAAGTACCAATTACCGAGGTGCCACCTATCACGGGTCAGCACGATTTACTAAAATGCGTAAATCATAAACGTACCACCTATCACGGGTCAGTACAGTTTACCGAGGTGTCACCTATCACGGGTCAACACGATTTACTAAAAGAAAAAGCGGGAATCGTAAATGTACCACCTATCACGGGTCAGTACAGTTTACCGAGGTGTCACCTATCACGGGTCAACACGATTTACTAAAAGAAAAAGCGGGAATCGTAAACGTACCGCCTATCACAGACCAGTACTGTTTACCTAGGTGCCACCTATCACGGGTCAGCACAATTCACCAAAAATGTAAATCGTAAATGTACCACCTATCACGGGTCAGTACAGTTACCATGGTGTCACCTATCACGGGTCAACACGATTTACTAAAATGTAAATCGCAAACGTACAACCTATCACGGGTCCGTACAGTTTACCAAGGTGTCACCTATCACGGGTCGACACAATTTACCAAATGAAATGCATGAGCATACACAGACTCCATTCACAACAATCGTTAAGCAAATGCAGATATTAAAAGATTCCCCATTTTTAATACCCATTTAACTTAAACGACTTTCAAACAACATTAATTAAATAAGTCATTAAGAGATTCCCCGTTCTTAATACCGATTTAACTTAATGATTTTCAAAACAAAACGTTAAGCAAACAGTCATATTAAGAGATTCCCCATTCTTAATACTGATTTATCTTAATGATTTTCAAAACAAAACGTTAAGCAAACAGTCATATTAAGAGATTCCCCATTCTTAATACTGATTTATCTTAATGATTTTCAAAACAAAACGTTAAGCAAACAGTCATATTAAGAGATTCCCCATTCTTAATACTGATTTATCTTAATGATTTTCAAAACAAAGCGTTAAGCAAACAGACATATCAAGAGATTCCCCATTCTTAATATACTTTTGACTTAAACGATTTTCACACAAAATATTCAGTAAACGAGTCATTAAGAGATTCCCCATTCTTAACACTCATTTACCGGAACGATTTTCAAAAACGATCGTTAAGTAACCGGGACATTAAGAGATTCCCCATTCTCAACGCCCAGTTAACTTAAACCTTTTCCTCAAATGCACATTAAGTAAACCGAGGTATTAAAAGATTCCCCATTTTTAATACTCGTTTAACTCTAATGGTTTTCAAATTCCACGGAAACAAACTCAAACATACTCTCACATTCAAACCATAATTCACAACAACCACACCAATTAACAAACATCAAGTATGGACACGCCAAATACAACGAACACAAATCAAAGTCAACATAACACCCAGATACATCAAATTTCATTTACTCATAATCATACACAATGACATTCAAATTCATTCACCACGAAACATTCATCATTATAAACAAAACCTAACTCTAAGGTTTTACCCATAACGCCCTAGTTTCGTTTTTCCCCAAATCGATACATTTAACCCTAACAAATTCCTTCCCACACAACCACAGATAAGTCCCTAAATGCAAACTAAAAGTTTGGAAGGAGCCCTTACCTTCGCGTTAGCTCTAACGTGCGATTACGGCACCGTGAGTAAATTCGGTAAATTTTCCGCTCGCAACGCCGCTTCCAAAATTGGTCCACTAGCACCGTAGCACGGAGGTGAGCAACCTTCCCTTCTATCACTTCTTGAAACGACGTTTAGATCTAGGTGAAACGGGGAGGTTTGTGTTTGAATCCCTAATACCGTTTTTCTTCGTTTTCGAAACAACGAGGAAGTATGAAGCTGAGAAAACCTTGCTCCCTTACCCACTAATCCTTAGGTTTCTATTCTTGAAGTCAAAGAAAGAAAAAGGAAACAAAATCAACGAAGAAGAAAAAGGGAGGAGATGGTTTTCGCGAGGCAGAGGAAGAAGAAGGAGTTTCTCTGTTTTCTTTCCTTTGCTTTTCCTTTCTTTCTTTTTCCTTCTTTCCTTTCTATCTTCTTTCTTTTTCCCTCCACACAAACATATATATATATATATATTAATTATAACTTAACAAATATCTAGATATTTATTAAAATTACCATTTTACCCGTAACCTCTCCAATCCACTTTTGTCCAAAAATATCTATCCTCGTTGCAACTCAAGTGACATATGCAATTCTTAGCAGCCCAAGATATTTTTAACGTAACTCTCTAGAATTAAATTCTTCGTAAAAGATCCACCGCAATTAATTTAATTTATTGATCGACGATTAATTTTAATCGAGCATCAATATGACTTTTTGGTCCTTTAAACTCCCAAAATATTAATAACGTTGGCTAAAAAAACTCCGAGTTCGATATCAAAATGCACTAAAATACATAAAATATGCTTAAAAATTATGGGTCTTACAGTGACTCTATAAGTGATACTGGGAATGCTATGGCTTTCCATCGTGACCATCCCATGCCTAGCGATAGTCCTTATGGCTACACATACTTCAAACATCCAGCTGGACGTTTGTCGAATGGACGACTTATCATAGACTTTATAGGTATTTTTACTCAAAGATGCTCTATCTATTAAAGTTGTTTACATTCTTCAAAATCAAAAAACAACATTGGTTCATTTTTTATCTATAATTCACTTAATTGTGGCGATTCAAATTGTAGCTGAGGCATATGGACTGCCATTTTTGCCAGCCGTAAAAAATCTTACCAAAGACCAAGACATCAGGAAAGGAGTGAATTTTTCCGTTGCTAGTTCCACTGCACATGAAGAATCGTTTTTCACAAATCGTGGAGTTATGGTACCAGCGACAAATAACTCACTAAGTGTTCAACTTGAATGGTTTAAGGAGCTAAAATCCTCCCTCTGTAAAAACATACAAGGTTTTATTATAACTCCTTGATTATTAGTAGTATTTTTTTTTATAATTATCATAACTCCTTGATTAATGTACTTGTGTTAAACGAATTATGTTTTCTCAATATTTTTAACATAATTGTTGTTCTACTATGTAACAGAGTGTGATGTCTACTTAAAAAAATCATTGTTTCTTGTTGGAGAGATAGGTGGAAATGATGTTATCCAGTATGCTTTCAGTCACAAAACTATTACAGCAATTCGAGAATTGTCCTCATCATAATAGAAGCAATTGCAAATACTACCTCTGTATGTTATGTCAAATTTAGGTATTTGAATGATTAATCTAATCGTTAGAAATTAGATTTCTTTAAAGATATAATCGAATGAACCATGGACATGAGTACAAATAAAAAATATTTTGTTTAATTTTCTTTCCATTTATTAGGCGTTAATTGAAGAAGGAGCGATTGAGCTTGTGGTTCCTGGGAACTTTCCAATAGGGTGTAATGCTGCTTTTTTGACAATGGTTGATAGTAAGAAGAAAGAAGACTTTGATGAATTTGGGTGTTTGGTAGCTTACAATAATTTAGTTGAATACTTTAACGAGCAACTCAAAAATGCCATAAAGACATTACAACAATAGAATTCTCAAGCTAAAATAATATATTTTGACTACTACAATGATGCAAAACGTTTATATCAAGCACCACAACAATATGGTGTGTGTTATTCTTACTTTCTTTAATCCAAAAATATTTATTGTCAATTTTTTGTTAAATTCATTTAAACTTTCAATTTGTTTTATGTACATTGCAGCCTTTACTTCCGACAAAAATGAGATTTTGAAAGCATGTTGTGGATTAGATGGGCCATACAATGTCAATTTTAATATTCCATGTGGTGGGCCAGGTACGAAAGTTTGTTCAGACACCTCAAAACTAATAAATTGGGATGGAGCTCACTTAACTGAAGCTGCTTATAGGATGATAGCAAAGGGATTAGTTGAAGGCCCTTTTGCAAATCCTTGTCTTCAAACTCCACCTTTCAAGATAGCTTAGAATGAGAATGTTGGAAAAAAAAAAACTTTAATGAATTCAAAATAGGAGAAGACTTTATCTATGTAAAAAAGAACTCCAAATTTATTCCAAAAATAAATTTCAAAATTATTTTCTCTCTTCAGTTACCTATAAAGTCTATATAAGCAACAAAGATATTAACAGGTCTAATTAACTTTGTCGCAATATGTATATATACATTCGAATATTTAGTAACTAATTCTACCAACTTCTACAAACTACTTGAGATGCAAATGAGGGTCTTTATTAGGCGATCCACTAAATTATCCAATTGATTGTGGCATTTAAAACATCATTTGCTTGAATTTAAATTGAGCAGCTTCTATTTAGGCCTCTCAATACTAGTGTGTAGGGTTTGAAGGTCAATTACATCATATTCTCATCTGCCTTTTTCCTTATGATTAGTCATGTCAATGATATCATGCACATGATTAGCTAATTATCGATGCCCATCATTCCCTCCAAATGCAATTAATTTCAATAACCCATCTTTGATCTACAAACACCACATTGTTAGTAATAAAATCAAACAAGACAATTAACTAGAAAAAATTGATTGAAAACCTAAAACACTATTCAATCCTCCAAAAAAAGCCAAAAACTTGGTTTGGGAATCATATGCTAGATATAATTATATCGCATAAAACACTTATCATTTATACTTTCAATTGATGTCAATCATCTTATCTATTAGTATTAAGAATAATTATGGTCAGTGATAGAAAAAAAATTATTTCCCTTGATCAGTATCTTTCATAGTTATCCAAAATAATCACTTAAAAAAACATTACAAACTAGTATACTCGTAATTAAATATTGATTGAAATAAGACATTGAGTTATAGTGAGTCCAATCTCTCCTTATCAATTAATCCTAGAGTTCTATTAATTAGTTATGTGAGTTTACATGTAAACTAATTAACTTGTTAATGGGTAGCTACACCTTATTGAAATTAAAATGCAAGGATTAATTCATTCATTATGATGAAAGATACAAATTATAAATTTAAGAGAAAAATATAATCAAATTGGTAAAAGATCTGCCATAGCCTTCGCAGGCTATGGATCTAGTTACACATAATCATGCTAATAACAAAACACGTAATAAAATTCATGAACTAAATTTGCAAATAAAAATTAACCAAGAAGAGGAAGAAGTCTTGTGTGCCTCCAAATCTTCTTGTCAAGTGTTAATTGTCAAGTGATTAAAGTAATAATTGTCAAACTAATTACGTTCCTATGTTATTTAGACCAGTTAATACGAGGCATTTTGGTGTTGTGGGTCACAAAATGTCCAAAATTTGAAGGACCTCTGTTGTCAATTGTGTATGTTTAGCATGATAGTTATTATTCATATAATTTAAGCGTGAAACATGAATTTTCTTTTTCATGATTATCATACATCATCCATTGCTAAAAGTGTGTTTTATATGTATCTTTGACTTGCTGTTTTTATTTTTGGAAGTTGAATATCAAATTCTTGTCTCAGTTACCAATTTGTTTACCTTTGTTGTTGATTCCTGAAGTAGACTTAGGCTTAGAGGGCTTAAGCAATTTTCTTGATTGTATTTAACACGTAGATATCTTAATGTGAAAATAGAGGCATGAAAAACCATGGTCACAAATTTTTAGAAATTATTGTAACTTAATTTATAATTCAATTTTTTTTCTATTGACATTGTAGATATTTGGGAGTGTTCTCCATTTATAACTGAGAAATTGCACTATGATAGAAAAGCACATACAAATAACTATAGAAGGTAAGTTCCTATAACCTAAAACTATAAGTTATTTGTTCATTTATTGAATTTAAGTTTTTGGATTCTTACTCAAATAGTTTATTTTATTTTCTTCTTGGTAGATATTGAATTTAAAAAATTGTTAATTATAATGTATAGGCTATGCTTAATGATATTACATAATATGGACATTCGTCATCGTCGTAGTTGGTGTATAATAGGCTAAATCATAGTCAAATAACTTCCGTTTCAAATTTATGAATTTCTCATCTCAAGCATTCGTAAAGTCCACTTCCGTTTCAAAATACGAATCATAGAACATTTTAATGTTAATCAAGCAATAAAAAACATTAAGCACAGAGATGAGAAAAATAATTCAATAAACTCATTCATATAGCTAGAAATCAAATATAAAAAAATAAGGGTTTCATCTTGTTACACTCATCTCTAACAAATAGGGTTTAGTTACTCATGACAGAGCTATAAAAGATAGAGATTAGAGAAGAATTACAAGAAAGATTCATGAATGATTCTCGATAGAACTGCTACAATGATGTTAGAAACGGCCGTCTTTGGGTTTCTATGCTAGGACACAAGTCTCCCAACTTCCCAATAGTCAAAAAGATCCTTAAAAAGTGAAAAAATTGCATTTTTAATGAATGTTGTTGCGTCCATGCGCCCCAGGAGCAGAAAACGCGCTTCAGGCGCGCGCTGGCAGTGCTAAAAGGCAAGAAATGTGCCTCAGGCGCGGCTGTTGCGCTTTAGACGCACAACATCTGCTGTCTGAATTATACTGCATTTTTCGTTTCTTTCGAGTCTGAATTTGGCTCTGGTGTCGTCATGAAAGTTGTAGCTGTGGATCTTAGCTTTCATTTGAACTTGGTGTGACGCCAATTGGACATCTACAACTCCATATATGGCTGAAATATTCAACATATGTTATGTTGATTTCTCACCAAAATTCAACACTGCACTAAAACAAAGTAACAACGCAAAACTCCGAAAATTCTCTACTTAATCAAGGAAATAAGAAAATAAAAATTTCATTAAATCAAAGAAATAAAATTAACAAAATATATTAAATAAATCCTTAAATTAACTAATGAATAAAAGATAAGTAAGACTAAAAACAATAAAAAATATGCATATGATGAAGAGTCATTACAACCCCAAACTTAATCTATTGCTTGTCCCCAAGCAACAATTAATTTCAGATTTGGTGCAACTAAAAGCAAACTTAAACTCAATTTCTCAAATCCAATCAAACTCAATTTTCCAAGTTCCAGCTACAACAAAATATTCATCATGCTCCATGGTTGCTTAAAAAAAACACAATTTGTACACTTTAACATTCATTCATCAAGTTCAACTCTCTCTTCACATAATCTCACCAAAATTTCTCTCCAATGTTTAGAAAGGGTTATGAATTTATCACTTAAATCCTAGAACATGCATCACACAACCATAGGCTTGAAAAAATTCTAGTTAGCAATCACAATGCAGTAAACACATACACTTTTGGAAGACTTTCGGGTTGTAATGAGGCTTTGGTAAGGGGAAGACATTTTGGGATAGTAGGCTTTACTACTTGGAGTTAAGCATACATTTCCAAATTATTCTACCATTTTTTATTTTTCTTCACCTTTTCATTCTGGAGATTCTCAAGTATTGACAAAAGAACCAAGAAGATATTATTTACCAAAGTACACAAACTGATTTTTTTTTCTTCTTTTACTTTTTCTTCTTTTTTGTCTTTTTGTGAGAATCACCACCCCAAACTTAAAAGGTTGTTATCCCATGAGCAACCCCAAACTTAGAATTTTACCAAGACAAGAAAAAAATTTCCTACCTAACTCCAAGTAAGGTGATGTAATTAAAGTCAGGTCTTTGACTTGTAATGTGGCTAGTAATCGAAAGAAAAGGGCAAGACTCAAAGGGGCTAGCAAAGGATAACATTTTCATAGGATAGTTAGAAAGGCTCAAATGACCAAATAAAATTGTCTCAATGTATGTATAAATTACAAGTGATGCAAGTCAGAATTAGTGCAAGTTCTGAAGGGATAACACATGTCTGAATAATCACACAACAAATAATTAAAGTGTTTAGGCCCAAAAGCTCACAACTAGGATAATAAGAAAGAGTATGAACTATCTAAATGATGCCAAACATGCTACTACAAAATTTATTTAGTTTTTTTTTTAAATGGCAAGTGAGACTTCGACAACCAATGAGTAATCAACAATGCATGCATTAGTGAAATTTATCGAATTGAACAATGATATGAGCAAAGAAATAGAGTTTAAATTTCAGAATCCCAAACAGAAAACTTAAGGCCAAATGCAAGTTGTTAATAATTCTTCATCATAGTGCACGCTTACACAATTAGAAAGAAACAAATTCAAATAACAAAAATAAGATTGCAAAAAATAAAAGATACCTCTACCTGTGGATTGCCTCCACGAAGCGCTTCTTTAAAGTCATTAGCTTGACGTCTCAACTATTGTCAATGTGACATATATGACAGGAAGAACACATCATCCTTCAACCAATGGCATATCTTTCTTTTTCTCTACATATTCATCTTCATTCCCCTTCAATGTAGTGGAAAAACGGGGGAAGTAAGATGGTGGTGCTTCTAACATGGCTAAAACCTCTTTCACCTTTGGATCTTTACTTTCTTTAACAACATCTTGGAGTAGGCATAATACTCTTTCTAATAGCATAATGGGTCCTTGATGTTCAACTTCTTCATCGACTATCGAATTAAGAATCTCAATTCGGTTGCACCCTTCTCTTTCGTTTGAATGCTCTATGGCTTTTAAAATATTGAATGTAACTATTTCCTCATTTTCCATAAAGGTTAAAGTGCCATCCGCCACATCAATCATAGCTCTCCCTATTGCTAAGAATGGTCTCCCTAAGATCAAAGGGATATCATTGTCTTCCTCCATGTCTAGTACCACAAAATCCACTGGAAAAATGAACTTATCTACTTTGACCAACACATCTTCCACAACCCCATATGGGTGTTTCATTGAACGATATGCAAACTGTAACATCAGTTGTGTGTCTTTTACTCTTCCAATGCCTAACCTTTTGTATATGGAAAGGGGCATAAGACTTACACTAGCCCCAAGATGACACATGGCTTTCTCAAAAGTTTTATCCCCAATAGCGCAAGGAATAGAGAAGCTTCCAAGATCCTTGAGCTTAGGTGGCAACTTCCTCTGTAGAATAACACTACACTCTTCAGTAAGCATCACTGTTTCACTACTAATTTTTCTTTTCTTTAACAGATTCTCCTTCATGAATTTTGCGTAAGCCGACATCTCCTCTAATGCTTCTGCAAAAGGAATGTTAATTTGTAATTTTTTAAAAACATCAAGAAACTTACCAAATTGTTTTTCATTTTCTTCCTTTCTTAATCTTTGATGGAATGAAAGTCGAATTTTTGGTTTTGGGAGTGATTCCCTTTTTTGTACCACAGGTTCTTCCTCCTTTTTAAGAGCAATGTGCTTGTAACACCCCGATTTTTAACAGCGCGAGTGTATTTTTTTAAAAAAACAGATTCATAAAAACAAAGAAATAAAGAAGGAAATACTTTTGGATAAATATTTAAGTTGTAACACAACGACAAAAGTCAACAACATTTATAAGCAGTGGAAATAGTTTGAAATAAAAATCCAAAGTATTTAAAACAGCAAAATGCACTGGGGCTATGAGACCTATCAGACATAGCTCATACCCCTGAGGTATTCTTGGCAGACACATGTACAATAGCACTGCCCAAGAATCTTAACTTCCCCACGTCACATCAAAAACTGGTACATGGACCCATCAAAATAAAAGTCTAGCGACAATATTGGTATAGGTACAGTCTTCCAACATACAGTAAATACATCCATAAAAGAAACACCTCTAGTCCCTATACAACCGTCTAATTTGATCATGACTCAAAAAAACTTTACAACCCAGGTGATCTCCACGTGCCCCGCAAGATCCTACTGACGCAGCTCCAGTCAGATGTGTCCAACCTACCTTCCCATCTACAGAGTACTAACCAGTGGGTTTAATTGGTTTTAAACTATTGCCTCTGCAACTATTGCCTCTGCAACTAATTTAATTGGTTTCATGACCTGCATCTATCCCTAGACTACAAATTCATGAATTTCTCATCTCAAGCATTCGTAAAGTCCACTTCCGTTTCAGAATACAAATCGTAGAACATTTTAATGTTGATCAAGCAATAAAAAGCATTAAGCACAGAGATGAGAAAAACAATTCAATAAACTCATTCATATAACTAGAAATCAAATCAAAAAAATAAGGGTTTCATCTGGTTACACTCATCCCTAACAAATAGGGTTTAGTTACTCATGACAGAGATACAAAAGATAAGGATTAAAGAAGAATTACAAGAATGATTCATGGATGGTTCTTGATAAAACTGCTTCAATGGCGTTAGAAACGACCGTCTTTGAGTTTCTATGCTAGGGCACATGTCTCCCAAGTTCCCAAGAGTCAAAAAGATGCATAAACAGTAAAAATTTGCGTTTTTATGATTGCTGATGCGCGTCACGCGCCCCAGGCGTGCGTTGACAGAACTGAAACACGAGAAATGTGCTCCAGGCGCGCAGGGCGCGCTTCAGGCGCACAACATCTGTTATCTGATGTATTTTGCATATTTATCATCTTTTGCGTCTGAATTGTGTAACACCCTGTTTTTCAAAGCGAGGGTATATTTTTTTTTTTTAAAAGTAATTAAAAACGAACAAAGAATTAAATCAGGAAATGCCTTTGGATAAATAATTGAGTCATTATAATTTACAAGCAGCGGAAAAGTTTCTCCAATTACAAATCCAAAACATTTCTACATAAACATCAAATGGTACATGGAACCCATTCAAAGATGATATAAAACTGATAATATTTGTATAAGTACAGTTTTCCAAAACTAAAATACTCCAAACCAAAAAGAAGGACCCCTAGTCCCTATACATCATCCTAATCTGATCATCCTACCAAAAAGCTATACACCCTGAGTATCTCCACGCGCCCCGTGAGATCCTCCTAACGTAACTGCAGTCACGCGTTCCCATCTCCATTCCCGTCCGTAGGGTACGAACCGGTAGGACCGTCCTGACTCTCATCTGAGGGCAAAGCCCAGATTTCCACAATAATTGTAAAGGGTCACCAACCAAAAAAATAACAGTTAACACATAGCAATTAAGTTTTTAAATGCTCAAAATAACTTTTCAACTAAGCATGCACCTTAACAGGATTTTCAATATGCGAAAAGTTCATACAATACTTTGCCAATTAAAATTGAAAGTAAAATGAAGTTCTCAATCCCCTAATTATAACATAACAAATCAAGACATGGATAGATTCATGAACAATCAATCATACAACTAAAACTGAGGATTTTCACTGAGCCAATCGATTAGGCAATCGATTAACAGGATGACTGAGCCCCTGACTTAGTGCCAATCGATTTCCAAATCGATTTCCTAAAGGTTTTTTCTCGTCGATAAATAAATTGAATTTAACTGCGATGAATCCTTTACGGAGAATTTAATGCGTTTCGGGTGAAACGGTAATTTAATAAATATCTAGATTTTGAGATATTTGTTAAGTTATATTTATTTTATATATATATGTTTGCTTGGAGGGAAAAAGAAAGGAAAACTAGAAGGAAGGAAAAGGAAAAGAAAATAGTATATAAAGGAAGGAAGGAAAAAGGAAGAAAGGAAAAACAAAGGAAAGAAATAGAAAGGAAGGAAAACCCAAATTTTCCATCTCCTTCCTCAGACAACCAACCGTGAAACCAAAATTCCATCCTTCTCCATTTCTCGTTTTCGTTGCTTCCTTTTCTTCAAAGCTAGTGACCCAAGGTTGGGTGAGGGTTAGACCAAGGTTTTCGTAACTCCACTCTTCCTCTTTGATTCGAAAACGAAGAAAAACGGTTTTTGAGATCCAAACACAAACCCCTCCGTTTCTTCTAGATCCAAACCTCATTTCTCGAAGAGATAGAAGGGAAAGTTGCTCACCTCCGTGCTACGGTGCTAGTGCACTAATTTGGAAGCGGCGTTGCGAGCGGAGATTTTACCGGAATTTCTCGCGGAACCGGAAACTCTCGATAAAGCTAACTTTGAGGTAAGGGCTCCTTCCAAACTTGTAGCTTGCATTAGGGACTTATCTGTAGTTGTGTGGGAAGGAAATTGTTAGGGTTAAATGTGTCGATTTGGGGAAAAACCAAACTAGTGCGTTATGGGTAAAAACCTTAGAGTTAGGTTTTGTTTATAGTGATGAATGTTTCGTGGTAAATGAATTTGAATGTCATTGTGTATGATTATGGGTAAATGAAACTTGATGTTTGTTAATTGGTGTGGTTGTTGTGAATTATGGTTTGAATGTGAGAGTATGTTTGAGTTTGTTTCCGTGGAATTTGAAAACCATTAGAGTTAAACGAGTATTAAAAATGGGGAATCTTTTAATACCTCGGTTTACTTAATGTGCATTTGAGGAAAAGGTTCAAGTTAACTAGGCGTTGAGAATGGGGAATCTCTTAATGTCCCGGTTACTTAACTATCGTTTTTTGAAAAATCGTTCCGGTAAATGAGTATTAAGAATGGGGAATCTCTTAATGACTTGTTTACTGAATGTTTTGTGTGAAAATCGTTTAAGTCAAAAGTATATTAAGAATGGGGAATCTCTTAATATGTTTGTTTGCTTAACGTTTTGTTTTGAAAATCATTAAGTTAAATCGGTATTAAGAACGGGGAATCTCTTAATGACTTATTTAATTAATGTTGTTTGAAAGTCGTTTAAGTTAAATGGGTATTAAAAATGGGGAATCTTTTAATATCTGCATTTGCTTAACGATTGTTGTGAATGGAGTCTGTGTATGCTCATGCATTTCATTTGGTAAATTGTGTCGACCCGTGATAGGTGACACCTTGGTAAACTGTATTGACCCGTGATAGGTTGTACGTTTACGATTTACTATTTAGTAATTCGTGTTGACCCGTGATAGGTGACACCATGGTAACTGTACTGACCCGTGATAGGTGGTATGTTTACGATTTACGTTTTTGGTAAATTGTGTTGACCCGTGATAGGTGACACCTTGGTAAACTGTATTGACCCGTGATAGGTGGTACGTTTACGATTTACGTTTTTGGTGAATTGTGCTGACCCGTGATAGGTGGCACCTCGGTAAACAGTACTGGTCTGTGATAGGCGGTACGTTTACGATTCCCGCTTTTTCTTTTAGTAAATCGTGTTGACCCGTGATAGGTGACACCATGGTAACTGTACTGACCCGTGATAGGTGGTACATTTACGATTCCCGCTTTTTCTTTTAGTAAATCGTGTTGACCCGTGATAGGTGACACCTCGGTAAACTGTACTGACCCGTGATAGGTGGTACGTTTACGGTTTACGTTTAGTAAGTTGTGCTGACCCGTGATAGGTGGCACCTCGGTAAACGATACGGGCCCGTGATAGGCAGTACGTTTATGGTTTACGCTTTTTAGTAAATCGTGCAGACCCGTGATAGGTGGCACCTTGGTAATTGGTACTTTGGCCTGCGATAGGCGGTACGATTATGATTTACGGCCCTTCGAGGAGGGTTTTGGTTTGGAATTCCGAGTCCATGCATTTTGGCATATACGCATTGCATTAGGGTGCTTGGCACGCGAGTCGTGGTTGATTTGAGTTTTATGATTAAGTGATTTGAATTTGAGTCGTTGTGGTAATTGCGTTGAAAATGCTAAGTGTTATGTGTTGATTGTTGTGTGTAAGTATGATGGTTATCGAGATCCCAATTGCCGTGGTAATTGCGTTGAAAATGCTAAGTGTTATGTGTTGATTGTTGTGTGTAAGTATGATGGTTATCGAGATCCCAATTGTCGTGGTAATCGCGTAGGAATTGCTAAGTGTTAGGTTGTGAACTTGATTAGGAATGACTTGAGTTAATGCATGAATTTTTGGAAAAACGATCAGGGAAATCGATTTCCCAATCGATTGGATGAGTTGCAGGAAGTTCACCATTTTGACCTAATCGATTTGCCAATCGATTGTATAAATATGTCTTTCAAAATCTTTTAAGAAATCGATTTGGAAATCGATTGGCAGAGAGGCAGGAACTCAGCAAAACTGCCGAAATCGATTTGGAAATCGATTTGGCAACACAGGGACTCATCAGAACTGACAAAATCGACTTAGAAATCGATTTGGTCATGCAAAAACTCAGCAGAACTGACCAAATCGATTTGGCAATCGATTGGCTCAGCAAAAGTCCTTATTTTGAGTTAGATAATCGATTGCTCAATTGATTTATCAATGCTTTGGTCAGTTATGTATTACTTGATGGATTGAGAACTTTATTTTGAGTTCATTGTTAATTGGCAAGCATTATATGAACTTTTAGCATATGGAAAATCCTTTTAAGGTGCATGCTTAGTTGAAAGGTTATTTTGTGCATTTAAAACTTAAATGTTATGTGTTATCTGTTAATTTCGGTTGGTGACCCTTTACAATTATTGTGGAAATCTGGGCTTTGCCCTCAGATGAGAGTCAGGACGGTCCTACCGGTTCGTACCCTACGGACGGGAATGGAGATGGGAACGCTTGACTGCAGTTACGTTAGGAGGATCTCACGGGGCGCGTGGAGATCCTCAGGGTGTATAGCTTTTTGGTAGGATTATCAGATTAGGATGATGTATAGGGACTAGGTGTCCTTCTTTTTGGAGTGGAGTATTTTTAGTTTGGAAAACTGTACTTATACTAATATTGTCAGTTTGACTTTTTACTTGAATGGGTTCCATGTACCATTCGTTGTTGTGTAATTGTTTTGGATTTATAATTGGAGAAACTTTTCCGCTGCTTGTAAATTATAATGACTCAATTATTTATCCAAAGGCATTTCCTGATTTAATTCTCTGTTTTATTTTAATTCCTTTTGAAAAAAAAAATATACCCTCGCTTTGAAAAACGGGGTGTTACACCAATCGACTTTCTGAGAGTCACACCTACTACTGGAGTAGGTAGAGCCTTGAAATCGAAGAAGTTGACTCCGAAATTCATTGGACCATATCAGATTTCTGCACGAATTGGGCCTGTTGCTTATCGGATTGCATTGCCTCCGATACTGTCCAATATTCATGACGTGTTTCATGTGTCACAGTTGAGGAAATATCTTGCAGATCCATCTCATGTGATCGACCCAGACACAATCCAACTGAAGGATAACATGTCATTCGAAGTACCACCTGTGAGAATTGATGACAGGAAGATTAAGCGATTGAGGACCAAGGATGTTTCGTTGGTCAAAGTAGTTTGGAACCCAATTACTGGAGATGCGACTTGGGAACTGGAGAGCAAGATGAGAGAACAACACCCAGAGTTATTTATCGACGCATAGTTTCGAGGACGAAACTAATTTTAGGGGGGTAGTAATGTAAGACCCATAATTTTAAAGTATACTTTATGTATTTTTGTGTATTTTGGATATTGGCTCGGAGGCTTTTTAGCCAAAGTTAATAATATTTTGGAGTTTATATGAT
>NC_021166.2:29020329-29020979 GCF_000331145.2 Cicer arietinum
TACGTATTAGAGTAGGGGTTATTCTGCCTGTTGTTATTACTCACAAAATTCACCCGTTCTAGTTCTTCTACCTCATTATCATCCAGTGCTTCACAGACTCCAGTTTTATGTGCTCCTCCACAAAGGTTACAACTAGTCTGCTTTAGTAATTTGACGGGGGCCACTTGTGGTTGTATATTTAGAGCTGCCATTCCCTTCTTTATCTCAGTGGCAATAACCTCTTCCATCTTCGATAGTAGCCTGTCTGGAGCTAACCCATCCATAACATTCAATTCCATTACACCACTTGTTGAACCACCACTTCTGTCATACAACATCATCTGTTCATTTGATGCCATGATCTCAATAATCTTTCGTGCTTCTGTTGCGGTTTTGTAATTCAAAGAACCACCGGCTGTGGCATCCAACATAATTCTAGTGCTCGGTCTCAAACCATTGCAGAATATTTGCATTTGGGCAGTGTCGTCATAAGCATGATTAGGACATCCTGCAAGTAAGTTTCTGAATCTCCTGTAAGTGTCACGGAGAGATTCTCCCTCCTTCTGTTTGTAACTGGAAATCTCTTGCCTTTTTCTAACAAACATAGCTGGGGGAAAGTATTGTTCCAAGAACTTATCTTCAAGATCATCCCATGTGGTGATGCTGTCAGC
>NC_021166.2:29021136-29022588 GCF_000331145.2 Cicer arietinum
TGAGATGTCTATTGGCGTCTTTGTTATGTCTATCGGCAAAATGAATCTCCTTCAACTCTCGGTATAGAGCGGGACTTATTTCAAACTTGTTGACTGTAACCGGTTGGTTATGGATGGGCAATCGAGCATGATTTCTATTTCGATTCCCATATTCGTCGAGAGTACGTTCTGGTAATGGTGGATCGGCCATCTCAGTAACTATGACGGAATCACCCAGAACCTCTTCTTCAACAACTAAATGTCTTTCCCTTTGTCTCCGTTCTCGAGCCACCTTTCGATGTGCCTTTGCTGTTTTTTCAATTTCTGGATCAAAGATAAGTTCAACTGAGGACTGGCCTCGCATACAAGGTTAGACAGATTGTGAGTAATGAAGAGTTTAAAATAAAGAAAAATAAATAATTAAGTAAAAAAAAACAGTTTTAAAATTTTTTTTTAAATAAAATAAAAGAAGAAATTTTATTGCAGAGCAAAAAATTTCAATTAAGTAAATAAATTAAATTCAATAGTGATATGGCAATCCCCGGCAACGGCGCCAAAAACTTGATAGCGTTTCAGCAAGTGTACTGAATCGTTGCAAGTAATAATAAAACGGTAGTACCGAGTGTCGAACTCAAGGATTGCGTTTTACTATTGAATTATATTTGATTACTAGAATTGAACAAAAAGGTCCCCAAGTTGATTGAAATAATGTTTGAAATTAACAACAATAATACAATTGATCTTTTATAATGAGAAAAATGTCAGGGATGAGTTTCACTTCGAATCCAACCTTGGTGTCTAATTTGATCCGAGTTACTGAATTCCTTTATTGAATTATTACCGAATTCTCTTTATTATTCTTGCCCTAATGTCTTAGTGACAGAACCTTTAATTCCAAAGCAACCCCTAATTCCTTAGTGGATTTAAGATTAGAATTAAGCATTACCGTATAGAAATTCTCTTTTAAATTATTGCTTTGCAACTAATTTAATTGGTTTCATGACCTACATCTATCCCTAGACTACAAATTCATGAATTTCTCATCTCAAGCATTCGTAAAGTCCACTTCCGTTTCAAAATACAAATCGTAGAACATTTTAATGTTGATCAAGCAATAAAAAGCATTAAGCACAGAGATGAGAAAAACAATTCAATAAACTCATTCATATAACTAGAAATCAAATCAGAAAAATAAGGGTTTCATCTGGTTACACTCATCCCTAACAAATAGGGTTTAGTTACTCATGACAGAGATACAAAAGATAAGGATTAAAGAAGAATTACAAGAATGATTCATGGATGATTCTTGATAAAACTGCTTCAATGGCGTTAGAAACGACCGTCTTTGAGTTCGTATGCTAGGGCACAAGTCTCCCTAGTTCCCCAGAGTCAAAAAGATACTTAAAACAGTAAAAATCTGCGTTTTTATGATTCTGGTGCGCGTCGCGCGCCCCAGGCGCGCAGGGCGCGCTC
>NC_021166.2:29023399-29034663 GCF_000331145.2 Cicer arietinum
GACAAAGGAGTTCATAAAACAAAGATCATAGTAATACATAATGCAAAAAGTTAAATTAGTACATAGCAACTAAGGGACTTAATCAAAATCTGTCGGGATGTGGAAATGATCAAGTTTGTCTGATAAATTACTAATGTCTTGAGATAGTGCGTCATGATTGCGAGCAATAGTAGTTTCAATATTGGTGAAGCGAGTGTCGATAGAGGTGGTCAACTTGTCGAATTGAGTTTGGAAGAAGGTTTGGAAAGAATCAAGGCGAGTCATGATCATTTGATTGGAGATATAATCATCATCAGATGCAGTTTCCTCGCCATCTTCATCTCCTTGAGCAGCAGCGTTGGAGGTTCCAGCATTGTCCTCTTGTGCATCATCAGATGGTTGACCATGATCACCTTTATGCACAAATGCTTCAAGCTCTTCATTCCATATTATCCGCATGCTAGGCAAGACACCTAAATCCAACATATTTTCTTTGGTGGGTGTAAACATAACTTCATCAGAGAAGTCCACACCAAAGTGTTCCAAAATCCGTGAAACTTCCTTTGCATAGGGTAAGCCAATTGCCTCGCGAGAGCCAAACATAATAGATTTCACAAAAAATGCCCAATTAAGTTGACGACCTTCAAACATGAAATTCATAATTTGCTATTCAAACTCCGAAATTTGGGAGTAATTTCCAGCTTTCGGAACCAGAATGTAGCTAAGGAAATAGTGTAGAAGCCGATAATCAACAGTAAGATTTCCCACACCATACCGTTGCTGGGCATATTTGGAACCTGCCTGAGCTCTCTTTTGTTCCATGGTGCGTCGGTCAAATCGACAGAGGGAGACATATGCATCATACTTAGAAATATCACCCCATTCACACAATTGGTTTGGACAAAAATTTTCACCATTAAAAGGGATATATATTAACTATAACTTAACAAATATCTAAAAATATTTAGATATTTATCAAAATTACCATTTCACCCATAACCTCTCAAACCATTTGTTAAAAATATCTACTCTTGTCGCAACTCAATTGACAAATACAATTTTCAGCCACCCGAGATATTTTTAACAAAACTTCCCGGTATTAAATTATTCGTAACATAAATAAATTAATCTTCGACGAAAGATTCACCGTACTTAATCTAATTTATTTATCGACAAATAATTTTAATCGGGGCATCAAAAGATGTTTTTGGGCATTAAACTCACAAAATATCAATAACTTGGCTATAAAGCCTCAGAGTTCAATACCAAAATACATAAATAAGAATTTAAAACTATGGGTCTTACAGTGCTCCTCAACTGATGTCGGTGTGACCATTTTCTTCGGGTGGGTTGAAGTCGGAGTACTTCCACTTTGTTTGGCTTTAGGTGGTACTTGTTCACTTACCTTGCCACTCCTTGTTGTCACTGCATTGACATTATTTCATGGATTTGGGACTATGTCACTAGGAAAATTTCCATGCGTTCTTTGTGCCATTTGTTGAACAAGTTGACCCAGTTGGTTCTCTAGATTCTTTATTGATGCATAGTGATTTTTCTGAATGGCTCTTGACTCGTCAATGAAAGAACTTGTGCTTGTTACTAATTTCTCCATAGCACTCTCCAAAGCAGCCTTTCGAGGTGGAAATTGGTTTGGTTGACCTCCTTGTTGACCCTGAGATCTACCTTGCTGATCTCTCCAAGAAAAATTTGGATGATTTCTCCAACCAGGGTTGTACGTACTAGAGTAGGGATTATTCTGCTTCCCGTTATTACTCACAAAATTCACCTCTTCTAGTTCTTCTATCTCATTGTCATCCAGTGCTTCACAAGCTCCATTTTTATGTGCTCCCCCATAAAAGTTACAACTAGTATGCTTTAATAATTTGACAAAGGCCACTTAGGGTTGTATATTTAGAGCTGCCATCCCCTTCTTTATCTTAGTGGCGATAACCTCTTCTATCTGTTTTGAGAGCAACCTGCCTGGAGCCAACCCATCCATAACATTCAATTCCAATATACCACTTGTTGACCCACCACCTCTATCATACAACATCATTTGTTCATTTGATGCCACGATCTCAATTATTTTTCGTGCTTCTGATGCGGTCTTGTAATTCAAAGAACCACCTGCTGTGGCATCCAACATAATTCTAGTGCTAGGCCTCAAACCATTACAGAATATTTGCATCTGGGCAGTGTCGTCATAAGCATGATTGGGACATTCTACTAGTAAACTCTTGAATCTCTTGTAAGTGTCACGAAGAGATTCTCCCTCTTTCTGTTTGTAACTGGAAATCTCTTGCCTTTTTCTAACGAACATAGCTGGGGAAAAGTATTGTTCCAAGAACTTATCTTCGAGGTCATCCCATGTGGTGATCTATTGGCAGGAAAGGAATTAAGCCACTTGTAACACCCCAATTTTTAACAGCGTGAGTGAATTTTTTTTTTCAAAACAAATTCATAATGAAAAAGAAATAAATAAGGAAATACTTTTGGATAAATATTTAAGTCGTAACACAACGACAAATAAGTCAACAGAATTCACAAGCAGCGGAATAGTTTTTGAAATACGAATCCAAAGTATTTACACATCAAAGAGTGGTACATGGAACCCACCAATAATAAAATGTCAAGCTGACAATATTGGTATAGGTACAGTCTTCCAAATTAAATTAAACAGATCCCAAAAGAAAGACATCTAGTCCCTATACGTCAACCTAATCTGATCATTCTACAAAAAACTATACATCCCGAGTGATCTTCATACGCCCCTCAAGATCCTCCTCACATAGCTCCAGTCAGGTGTGTCCAACTACATTCGCATCCACAAGGTACTAACCGATAGGATGGTCCTGGTTCTAATCTGAGGGCAAAGCCCAGATTTCCACAATAGTTGTAAAGGGTCACCAACCGAAATTAACAATTAACACATAACATTTAAGTTTTTAAATGCACAAAATAACCTTTCAACTTAGCATGCACCTTAAAAGGGTTTCCATATGCCAAACATGCATAAACAAGGTTGAAAAATGAAGTTTTTAACAAAACAGCATTGTTGTATTCGAATACAGCATCTATGTATTCGAATACAAGGCTGTTTCAGCATTCAACAGCAAAAACAACATGTCTGTATTCGAATACAACCTTCTGTATTCGACTACACAGCAAGTCAGTAGCAAAACAACATGTCTGTATTCGAATAAAACTGTCTGTATTCGACTACACAGTAAGTCAGTGGCAAAAACAGCATGTTTGTATTCAAATATAGCTTTCTGTATTCGAATACACATAAGACAGCAACAGGAAAACAACAAAATTCAGCAAAATTCAGCTTTTTAAAGGGTTTCGAAACCAATCAAAACTTACACACAAATCCAAACAATCACACTTAGCAATTATAGTGCAATCACCACGACATCTTGAGTTTCGAAATAGTTTTGCAATCTGTAACACCCTGTTTTTCAAAGCGAGGGTATATTTTTTTTTTTTCTAAAATTAATTAAAAACGAGCAAAGAAATAAATCAGGAAATGCTTTTGGATAAATAATTGAGTCATTATAATTTACGCAGCGGGAAAGTTTCTTCAATTATAAATCCAAAACATTTTTACATTACATCAAATGGTACATGGGACCCATTCAAAGATGATATCCAACTGATAATATTTGTATAAGTACAGTTTTCCAAAACTAAAATATTCCAAACCAAAAAGAAGGACCCCTAGTCCCTATACATCATCCTAATCTGATCATCCTACCAAAAAACTATACACCCTGAGTAATCTCCACGCGCCCCGTGAGATCCTCCTAACACAACCGCAGTCAAGCATTCCCATCTCCATCCCTGTCCGTAGGGTACGAACCATGTAACACCCCGTTTTTCAAAGCGAGGGTATATTTTTTTTTTCTAAAATTAATTAAAAACGAGCAAAGAAATAAATCAGGAAATGCTTTTGGATAAATAATTGAGTCATTATAATTTACGCAGCGGGAAAGTTTCTTCAATTATAAATCCAAAACATTTTTACATTACATCAAATGGTACATGGGACCCATTCAAAGATGATATCCAACTGATAATATTTGTATAAGTACAGTTTTCCAAAACTAAAATATTCCAAACCAAAAAGAAGGACCCCTAGTCCCTATACATCATCCTAATCTGATCATCCTACCAAAAAACTATACACCCTGAGTAATCTCCACGCGCCCCGTGAGATCCTCCTAATGTGACAGCAGTCAAGCGTTCCCATCTCCATCCCTGTCTGTAGGGTACGAACCGGTAGGGCCGTCCTGTCTCTCATTTGAGGGCAAAGCCCAGATTTCCACAATAGTGTAAAGGGTCACCAACCAGAAAATAACAGTTAACACATAGCAATTAAGTTTTTGAATGCTCAAAACAACTTTTTAACTAGGCATGCACCTTAACGGGATTTTCAATATGCGAAAAGTTCATACAGTACATTGCCAATGAAAATGAAGGTAAAATGCAGTTCTCGATCTCCTAATTAACACACGATAAAACAAGACATGGATAGATTCATGAGCAATTAATCATACAACTAAAAATGAGGATTTTCACTGAGCCAATCGATTGGGCAATCGATTGGGGTGAAGATTTTTAATGAAAACAGAATCCTGGGCTGAATTCAATCGATTGGTAAATCGATTGATTGGTTCCTGAGCCCCTGGTTTCGAGCCAATCGATTTCCTAATCGATTTGGTGAGGGATTCTTAATGAAAACAGAATCCTGGGCTGAATTCAATCGATTGGTAAATCGATTGATTGGTTCCTGAGCCCCTGGTCTCGAGCCAATCGATTTCCTAATCGATTTGGTGAGGGATTCTTAATGAAAACAGAATCCTGGGCTGAATTCAATCGATTGGTAAATCGATTGATTGGTTCCTGAGCCCCTGACTTAAGGCCTAATCGATTGGGCAATCGATTTCGAAAGGGATTTTAAAAAGGCTGATTTACAAAATCGATTGACTAATCGATTTTGTTCATTTGGCCAAGCCCCTGTCTTTCATCCAATCGATTGGGAAATCGATTTCCCTGATCAGTTTTCCAAAAATTCATGAATTAACCTAAGTCATTCCTAATCAAGTCCACAACCTAACACTTAGCAATTCCTACGCGATTACTACGACACACGAAGGTTCGATAACCATCATACTTACACACAATAATCAACACATAACACTTAGCATTTTCAACGCAATTAACACGATAAATCAAATTCAAATCACTCAATCATAAAACTCAATCAAACACGACTCGTGTGCCAAGCACCCTAATGCAATGCGTATATGCCAAAATGCATGGACTCGGAATTCCAAACCAAAACCCTCCTCGAAGGGCCGTAAATCATAATTGTACCGCCTATCGCAGGCCAAAGTACCAATTACCGAGGTGCCACCTATCACGGGTCAGCACGATTTACTAAAATGCGTAAATCATAAACGTACCACCTATCACGGGTCAGTACAGTTTACCGAGGTGTCACCTATCACGGGTCAACACGATTTACTAAAAGAAAAAGCGGAAATCGTAAATGTACCACCTATCACGGGTCAGTACAGTTACCATGGTGTCACCTATCACGGGTCAACACGATTTACTAAAAGAAAAAGCGGAAATCGTAAATGTACCACCTATCACGGGTCAGTACAGTTACCATGGTGTCACCTATCACGGGTCAACACGATTTACTAAAAGAAAAAGCGGGAATCGTAAACGTACCGCCTATCACAGACCAGTACTGTTTACCTAGGTGCCACCTATCACGGGTCAGCACAATCCACCAAAAATGTAAATCGTAAATGTACCACCTATCACGGGTCAGTACAGTTACCATGGTGTCACCTATCACGGGTCAACACGATTTACTAAAAGAAAAAGCGGGAATCGTAAACGTACCGCCTATCACAGACCAGTACTGTTTACCTAGGTGCCACCTATCACGGGTCAGCACAATTCACCAAAAACGTAAATCGTAAATGTACCACCTATCACGGGTCAGTACAGTTTACCAAGGTGTCACCTATCACGGGTCGACACAATTTACCAAATGAAATGCATGAGCATACACAGACTCCATTCACAACAATCGTTAAGCAAATGCAGATATTAAAAGATTCCCCATTTTTAATACCCATTTAACTTAAACGACTTTCAAACAACATTAATTAAATAAGTCATTAAGAGATTCCCCGTTCTTAATACCGATTTAACTTAATGATTTTCAAAACAAAACGTTAAGCAAACAGTCATATTAAGAGATTCCCCATTCTTAATACTCATTTACCGAAACGACTTTCAAACAACATTAATTAAATAAGTCATTAAGAGATTCCCCGTTCTTAATACCGATTTAACTTAATGATTTTCAAAACAAAACGTTAAGCAAACAGTCATATTAAGAGATTCCCCATTCTTAATACTCATTTACCGAAACGATTTTCAAAAACGATAGTTAAGTAACCGAGACATTAAGAGATTCCCCATTCTCAACGCCCAGTTAACTTAAACATTTTCCTCAAATACACATTAAGTAAACCGAGGTATTAAAAGATTCCCCATTTTTAATACTCGTTTAACTCTAATGGTTTTCAAATTCCACAGAAACAAATTCAAACATACTTTCACATTCAAACCATAATTCACAACAACCACACCAATTAACAAACATCAAGTTTCATTTACCCATAATCATACACAATGACATTCAAATTCATTTACCACGAAACATTCATCACTATAAACAAAACCTAACTCTAAGGTTTTTACCCATAACGCACTAGTTTCGTTTTTCCCCAAATCGATACATTTAACCCTAACAAATTCCTTCCCACACAACTACAGATAAGTCCCTAATGCAAGCTAGAAGTTTGGAAGGAGCCCTTACCTCAAAGTCAGCTTTATCGAGTGTTTCCGGTTCCGCGAGAAATTCCGGTAAAATCTCCGCTCGCAACGCCGCTTCCAAATTAGTGCACTAGCACCGTAGCACGGAGGTGAGCAACTTTCCCTTCTATCTCTTCGAGAAAAGAGGTTTGGATCTAGGAGAAACGGAGGGGTTTGTGTTTGGATCTCAAAAACCGTATTTCTTCGTTTTCGAATCAAAGAGGAAGAGTGGAGTTACGAAAACCTTGATCTAACCCTCACCCAACCTTGGGTCACTAGTTTTGAAGGAAAGGAAGCAACGAAAACGAAAAATGGAGGAGGATGGAAATTTGGTTTTTTCTTGCGTGACTGAGGAAGGAGATGGAAAATTCTATTTTCTCTCCTTTCAATTTCTTTCCTTTGTTTTTCCTTTCTTCCTTTTTCCTTCCTTCCTTTATATACTATTTTCTTTTCCTTTTCCTTCCTTCTAGTTTTCCTTTCTTTTTCCCTCCAAGCAAACATATATAAAAAATAAATATAACTTAACAAATATCTCAAAATCTAGATATTTATTAAATTACCGTTTCACCCGAAACGCCTTAAATTCTCCGTAAAGGATTTTCCGCAGTTAAATTCAATTTATTTATCGACGAGAAATTCTAATTGGCATCGAAATATCTTTTTGATTATAAAACTCCAAAATATTATTAACTTTGGCTTAAAAGCCTCCGAGCCAAAATCCAAAATATACCAAAAATACATAAAAGGGTACTTTAAAATTATGGGTCTTACATTACTCCCCCCCTAAAATTAGTTTCGTCCTCGAAACTATGCATCGATAAATAACTCTGGGTGTTGTTCCCTCATCTTGCTCTCCAGTTCCCAAGTCGCATCTCCAGTAATTGGGTTCCAGATCACCTTGACCAACGAAACATCCTTGGTCCTCAACCGCTTAATCTTCCTGTCATCAATTCTCACGGGTGGTACTTCGAACGACAGGTTATCCTTTAGCTGGATCGTGTCTGGTTCGATCACGTGAGATGGATCTGCGAGATATTTCCTCAACTGCGACACATGAAACACGTCATGGATATTGGACAGTATCGGAGGTAATGCAATCCGATAAGCAACCGGCCCAATTCGTGCAGAAATCTGATATGGTCCAATGAATTTCGGAGTCAACTTCTTCGATTTCAAGGCTCTACCTACTCCAGTAGTAGGTGTGACTCTCAGAAATACATGGTCACCCTGTTCGAATTCCAAAAGTCTGCGACGCTTGTCCGCGTAACTCTTCTGGCGATCTTGTGAAGTCTTCATTTTCTCCTTGATCTTCCTTACTTTAGCTGTGGTCTGTTGCACCATCTCTGGTCCGACAATCATATTCTCACCGTCTTTATACCAACACAAGGGCGTTTGACACTTGCGCCCATATAAAGCCTCATATGGTGCCATTCCAATGCTCGCGTGGAAACTATTGTTGTAAGTGAACTCAATCAACGGAAGTACATCATCCCAACTTCCTCTATCATCTAAAACACATGCTCTCAACAGATCTTCCAAGGACTGATTTGTCCTTTCAGTCTGTCCGTCCGTTTGTGGATGGTAAGCTGAACTCAATCGTAGCTTCGTTCCCAACGCTTCGTGCAATGCTCCCCAAAAATGCGATGTGAACTTCGGATCACGGTCTGATACAATGCTCGATGGTACCCCGTGTAACCTCACAATTTCAGCAATGTAGATCTCCGTTAGCTGATCTACCTTATAGGTGGTCCTTACCGGTAAAAAGTGAGCAGATTTAGTCAGCCGGTCCACTATCACCCATATAGAATCATTCTTCCTCCTTGTCTTCGGTAATCCGGTTATAAAATCCATGGAAATGCTGTCCCACTTCCATTCAGGTATATCTAAAGGTTGCAACATTCCAGCAGGTCGCTGATGTTCCACCTTCGCTTTCTGACAAGTTAGACAAGTGGATACATATTCCGCCACATGTTTCTTCATTCCTGGCCACCAATAATTCTGCCTCAAATCCTGATACATCTTTGTTGCCCCAGGATGAATACTCAGCTTACTCTTATGCGCCTCTTCTAGAATCGTTTTCCGCATATCTGTAATGGCTGGTACACAAATCCTACCATTACACCGCAAAACATTATCAGCCCCAATCTTGAACTCAGTCGTCTTCCCTTGTACTATTAGATTCCTCTTCTCTTGAATTAAGACGTCATCCTGAGAATTCGCAATGTCTTCAAGTAATCCACTCGAGATCTTAATCATTCCGAATTTCAAAATTCCCGGTCCGAACTCTACGTTCAAGTGTAGGTCTCTAAAAGCAATTCCACAGAAACAAATTCAAACATACTTTCACATTCAAACCATAATTCACAACAACCACACCAATTAACAAACATCAAGTACGAACACACCAAATACAACGAACACAAATCACGCAACATAACACCCAGATACATCAAATTTCATTTACCCATAATCATACACAATGACATTCAAATTCATTTACCACGAAACATTCATCACTATAAACAAAACCTAACTCTAAGGTTTTTACCCATAACGCACTAGTTTCGTTTTTCCCCAAATCGATACATTTAACCCTAACAAATTCCTTCCCACACAACTACAGATAAGTCCCTAATGCAAGCTAGAAGTTTGGAAGGAGCCCTTACCTCAACGTTAGCTTTATCGTGCGTTTCCGGTACCGCGAGAAATTCCGGTAAAATCTCCGCTCGCAACGCCGCTTCCAAATTAGTTCACTAGCACCGTAGCGTGGTGGTGAGCAACTTTCCCTTCTATCTCTTCGAGAAAAGAGGTTTGGATCTAGGAGAAACGGAGGGGTTTGTGTTTGGATCTCAAAACCGTTTTTCTTCGTTTTTGAATCAAAGAGGAAGAGTGGAGTTACGAAAACCTTGATCTAACTCTCACCCAACCTTGGGTCACTAGCTTTGAAGGAAAGGAAGCAACGAAAACGAAGAATGGAGAAAGGATGGATTTTTGGTTTTCTTGCGTGAACCTGAGGAAGGAGATGGAAATTTTAGGTTTTCCTTCCTTTCTATTTCTTTCCTTTGTTTTTCCTTCCTTCCTTTATATACTATTTTCTTTTCCTTTTCCTTCCTTCTAGTTTTCCTTTCTTTTTCCCTCCAAGCAAACATATATATATATAAAATAAATATAACTTAACAAATATCTCAAAATCTAGATATTTATTAAATTACCGTTTCACCCGAAACGCCTTAAATTAACCGTAAAGTATTTACCGCAGTTAAATTCAATTTATTTATCGACGAGAAATTCTAATTGGCATCGAAATATCTTTTTGATTATAAAACTCCAAAATATTATTAACTTTGGCTTAAAAGCCTCCGAGCCAAAATCCAAAATATACCAAAAATACATAAAAGGGTACTTTAAAATTATGGGTCTTACACAATCAATCACCCTTACACACAATTCCAAAACATCCACACTTGGAAATTATAACACAATCACCACGACAACATAAGTTTCGAAATGGTTTTGCAATCAATCACACTTACACACAATTCCAAAACATTCACACTTAGCAATTATAGCACAATCACTACGACAACTTGAGTTTCGAAATGGTTTCGCAATCAGTACACTTTCACACAATCCAAAACATTCACACTTGGCAATTATAACACAATCACCATGACAACTTGAGTTCAAACACTCAATCATAATCTTGAATCAAACACGACTAGCGTGCCAAGCACCCTAATGCAATGCGTCATGCATGGACTCAGAATTCCAATCAAAACCCTCCTCGAAGGGTCGTAAATCATAATTGTACCGCCTATCACAGGCCGAAGTACTATTTACCGAGGTGCTACCTATCATGGGTCAGCACGATTTACTAAAAACGTAAATCTATCACAGGCCGAAGTACTATTTACCGAGGTGCCACCTATCATGGGTCAGCACGATTTACTAAAAACGTAAATCGTAAATGTACCGCCTATCACAGGCCGAAGTACTATTTACCGAGGTGTCACCTATCACGGGTCAGCACGATTTACTAAAAATGTAAATCGTAAATGTACCGCCTATCACAGGCCGAAGTACTATTTACCGAGGTGCCACCTATCACGGGTCAGCACGATTTACTAAAAACGTAAATCGTAAATCTATCATAGGCTGAAGTACTATTTACCGAGGTGCCACCTATCACGGGTCAGCACGATTTACTAAAAACGTAAATCGTAAATCTATCATAGGCTGAAGTACTATTTACCGAGGTGCCACCTATCACGGGTCAGCACGATTTACTAAAAACGTAAATCGTAAATCTATCATAGGCTGAAGTACTATTTACCGAGGTGCCACCTATCACGGGTCAGCACGATTTACTAAAAACGTAAATC
>NC_021166.2:29035025-29069110 GCF_000331145.2 Cicer arietinum
AACCCACCACTCAAACACATCAAATTTCATTTCCTCAAAACCACACATAAATGAGTTAAATTCATTTTCCATGAAACACTCATCAATATCACCAAAACCCAACTCTAAAATTTCACCCATAAAAGCATTAAATTCATTTTCCCCAAATCAACACTTCAACCCTAACAAGTTTCTTTTCCACACAACCACATATAAGTCCCTAAATGCAAACTAAAAGTTTAGAAGGAGCCCTTACCTTAACGTTAGCTTTAGCCAGCGATTACGGGATCGCGAGTAATTCCGGTAAAATCTCCGCTCGCGACGTCGCTTCCAAAGTTAGTTCACTAGCACCGTAGAGTGGAGGTGAGCAACTTTCCCTTCTATCTCTTCGCGAAATGAAGCTCAAAAATCGGAAAAAAGTGGAGGTTTGTGATTGACGGTTTTCAAAACCCCTAACACCGTTTTTCTTCGTTTTCGAATCAAAGAAGAAGAAGGAAGCTGGGAGCTCTTTTCTTTCTCACCCACTAAGACTTGGGTTTCATTTCTTGAAGCAAAAGAAAGAAAACAAAAGGAGAAGAAAGAAGGATGAAGAAGAAGTGTCGCAAGGCAGGGAACAAAGGAAATGTCTTTGTTTTCTTTCTCTGTTCTTTTCATTCCTTTCTAATACATATATATATATATATATATTGCTAATAATAATAATATATAATATATAATATATATATATATATATAATAATTAAACCTAAACCAATAAATACTTAAATATCTAGATATTTATGAAAATCATCACTTCTCAAACCATTTTGATAAAAATATCTACTCTTGCCACAACTCAATTGACAGATACAATTTTCAGCAACCCGAGATATTTTTAACAAAATTGTCCGGTATTAAATTTTTCGTAACGTAAATAAATTATTTTCCGAAAAATAATTTTAATCCAATTTCCAAAAATATATTTTTGGTATTTAACTCACTAAATACCAAAAACTGGGCTAACAGCCTAAGAAACTCAACACAAAATACCCTAAAATTGTATAATTTAGGATTTAAAATTAAGGGTCTTACATTACTACCACTCTAAAATTAGTTTCGTCCTCGAAACTTAAAGTACGAGTAACAATCCACACTAGGTTTGTACTCTAATTCAACATACAAGTCGCAACTTGTTTCACCTGGCCTACTCGAAGAAAGTGTTGTCTACCCGTTTTCATAGGGTGCTTAATAACTCTACACACATTCATAGTCGGTAAGGCTCGCCCATTCCATTCAACATGATTTTGTCTACTATCAACAAGAGATTAAGGATGATCAGTCCCTCAATTTGTCAATAAATAGCCAACAACCATGATCGTGGCTTAGACTATCTTAACCAAACTGTAATAGCGCTTCTTGCGACTTACAACTGAGGTTATCCTAATGTACAAGCAGTCAACAATCTTCTCAAAGCCTACTGAGTTTTCCTTATTTTAACTTTGATCCTGTCGGCGAAGTACAATTTCCCATAGCTATGTCACATAGCCTCATTTGCATCTACTTGGTACAAAACATCCATTTGGTACCAAACCGAAACACTAAGTATGACACCAACACACTTGAACTTCAAGATTCATTAACTTGTAATAACTGCGATTTTGCAAACACAAGACTAAGCCAATCAAACACAAACAACGAAGGAGGTGAGTTTTGAAATCATGATGACAGTATAATACAAGTAAGAAGAACACGCGAAAAATCATAATAGAACTGTATCATTACACAAACATTCCATCAAGAAAATATCATATTAAAAAGTCAAAATCACTCAAGGAAAATCAATAAATTTCACTAAAACATCAAATTGTCTAAGAGAAATTATCACCTCCCACGATACATATTAATCACAACAAAACAATCACAATAAAATGCAATACTATGCATGAGTTTAGACTCTACTTCATAATGTGGTACCATTCTAACTCTGAAGTACTTGGTTAGGAGGCTTGATACTATGCCACCATCTCGGTGGACAGACATTTGAAATTGGCCATATCCTCGTAGATCCCCTCAACACAACCCGAGACACATATACGTGACAGTCGAGGTAAACGTGTGTTGCGTGGTAGCTCCCGGCATTTGGAATGCTACCTCCAAGTCACCTAGGAATTCCCCACCTGAATACCGCCAAGGTCTAACAATCTTGCCTTAAGGCTTGACAACAGACCGCCACGATCAGGCACATTCAGTTGTACTTCCCCAGAATCACTAGGCTTGTCAGATCATACCTATATGATGACAAAATAATCTTCACTTCACAAATTCTCAATATTTATTTTCTCCCCTCGTTGGCCTATGATAGTCCATTAAGATTGTCATCTCAAACACAAATTGGAATCACAATTATTTCACCAACTATAGAGTTACTTCAATATTCTCATCACAAATTCACAACATCACTATCATTAATTATATCTCATTATATAAACTCATGACAAATTTATAGCATCACTATCATCAATCATACATCATAATATAGGCTTGTCACAAATTTATAACATTGTTATTATTAATTATACATCATCATAATCACATAAACTTATTAAAATGAATTCACTTTTTATTATCACATCACATAAACACGTCTAATCAAACATATACATAAAATTTATTCGACATCCAATATCACAATAATATCAAATATCTCACATTTAATAAATATAAATCAAACATCACAATAATATCAAATACCACATATTTAACGAAGTTAAATTAACCAACACCTTATAAATATTTCTATTCCATATTTTAATCTCACAATTCCTATATTTTACATTAATCAATTTATCACTCAAAGGGCTACTGTTGTACGTAGCGAGTCGCGAATGAATCATTGGGAAATACGGTTTTCCCGTTCATCTCACATTATATTATACTCATGAATTCAAACGCTCTCTCACCCCTTACCTTATTTCGAAGCTTTCACACACGAGTACGATTCCACGAGCAAAAAATCTTTGTTCTTTGACTTTTGTCCTTCAATCGATCTAATTCGACAGTTTATGGGTAAACAACAAAATAAATTATGAGAAGATACTCTAAAAACTAAATTCGAAATTCGGTTAAGGAAAATTACCATAAATTAAAAAACCAATCAGTGGATAATATAGCCACTTTTTACACGGTCGTTTTGGCGTTGGTTTCATTCAAATCGGACTTACGGTGAAGGAGAACGGTGCAAAATAACGAATTATGTAAACGGAGAAATAAGATATTTTAGGGAGAAATTCGGGTTGTTAAAAATCTGGGTAATTGTGTTTAATTGAATATCTAAATGAGTAAAACAACATACTGAATATTGGAAGAAAACGAAGAAACTTTTCTGGGACAGTCACCGATGAACGGTATCAATTTTCTTCTTTTTCTCTCAACATGCGGCTGCCCTATTTTGTGTCTAGATTACTCTCTCTTTCTCATGCCCTTCATTCTTGTTATTCTCAATTAATATTTTTTATTTATTATTTAATTAGATTTTACTCTTAAATATGTATCTAATCCATAAAACAAATTTTATTTTTTATTTTTTAAATAAAACAAACAATTATCAAAACTATTTTTTTGAACACTTTTTTTTCAACTTAATTTAATTACCAACTTATTACTAATATTTCAAAAGCAATATTTTATAAAATGAAGTAATTAAAGTAATTAATCTTTTAAAATACATTAATAATCAAACCCCTCATATTCAAAATAATCCCTATAGTAATACTTATTTTTCCAAATCCTCAAATTAAAATGTTACAATCATTAGAGAATAGTCGAAATTATAAAATAAAAAAATATGACATCAACACTTTATATTAATTACTAAATCTTAATAAATATATATAAAATCACAATGTCATAACAAGTATATAAAAATAAACGAAATCAAACACAATATCAATTCTATCTCAAGATAATTATTTATAAAAAAAGTAACTAAAAATAGAAAATAGTTATAAATAATTGAAATATAACTATGTGCATACTCAACATCAGTCAAGCACATAGAAAAATATTACATTAACTTGGTACCAGTATATACACGTAAAGTCTTCTAAGATCTCATTCATTAAAATGTCACACTAAAATACTATTTAGAAAAATATATAAAATATAATATTTATTATTTAGATTGCTCATGTAGTTCAATATGTATAAAAGTAGCACATAATCTAAAGCACCCATATAACAAAAACTAATCACAAAATTTGTTAACATGTATTCTAAAACAATTTTAAAACCAAATTAATTATTTAAAATCATATTTCATTAATAAAATAGTTTATTATAAAATTTGGGGTGTTACAGTTTCGACATCTTGCCTTCTTCAGAACAACCATCCACCTTCAGTGTTTCACATAATTCAAAGAAATTTGTGAGATGTCTATTGGCGTCTTCGTTATGTTTACTAGCAAAATGAATCTCCTTCAACTCTCGGTATAGAGTGGGACTTATTTCAAACTTGTTGACTGTAACTGGTTGGTTATGGATGGGCAATCGAGCACGAATTCTATTTCAATTCTCATACTCGCCGAGAGTACGTTCAGGTGGGGTGGCCTAGCCATTTCTGTAAATATGGAGAAATCCTTCAAATCCTCTTCTTCGACCACTAACTGTCTTTCCCTTTGTCTCTTTTCTCGAACCTCTATTCGATTTGCTTTTACAGTTATTTCGATTTATGGATCAAAGAAAAATTCAGCTGAGGACTGGCCTCACATAAAAGGTTAGACAAATTATGAGTAATGAACAGTTAAAGAAAGATAAATAATTAAGTAAAAATTAAAGAGTTTTAAACCATAATTTTTAAATAAAAAAAATTAGAAATAAATTAAATTAAATTAAATTCAATAGTGATATGGCAATCCCCGACAACGGCGCCAAAAACTTGATAGCGTTTCAGCAAGTGTACTGAATCGTTGCAAGTAATAATTAAAATGGTAGTAGTGAGTGTCGAACTCAAGGATTGCGTTTTACTATCGAATTATATTTAATTACTGAAATTGAACAAAAAGTTTCCGAATTGATTGAAATCATATTTGAAATTAACAATAGTAATAAAATTGATTTTTTATAATCAGAAAAATGTCAGGGATGAGTTACACTTTGAATCCATCCTTGGTGTCTAATTTGATCCTAGTTACTGAATTCCTTTATTGAATTATTATCGAATTCTCTTTATTATTCTTGCCCTAATGTCTTTGTGACACAATCTTTAATTCCAAAGTAACCCCTTATTCCTTAGAAGATTTATGATTATAATTAAACATTATCGTACATGAATTATCTTTTTAAACTATTGCCTCTGCAACTAATTTAATTGGTTTCATGACCTGTATCTATCCCTAGACTACAAATTCATGAATTTCTCATCTCAAGAATTCGTAAAGTCCACTTCCGTTTCAAAATACGAATCGTAGAACATTTTCATGTTGATCAAGCATTAAAAAGCATTAAGCACAGAGATGAGAAAAATAATCCAATAAACTCATTCATATAGGTAGAAATCAAATCAGAAAAATAAGGGTTTCATCTTGTTACACTCATCCCTAACAAATAGGGTTTGGTTACTCATGATAGAGCTATAAAAGATAAATATTAGAGAAGAATTACAAGAAAGATTCATGAATGGTTCTTGATAAAACTCTCCAATGATGTTTGAAACGACCGTCTTTGAGTTTCTATTCTAGGCCACAAGTCTCCCAACTTCCCAATAGTCAAAAAGATCCCTAAAAAGTGAAAATTTGCGTTTTTAATGAATAATATCGCGTCCACGTGCCCCAGGCACAGAAAACACGCTTCAGGCGCTCACTGGCAGTGCTGAAAGGCAAGAAATGCGCCTCAGGTGGGCTGTTGCGCTTCAGGCACACATCATCTGTTGTTTGAGTTATACTGCATTTTCTCTTCTTTTGAGTCTAAATTTGGTTCCAATGTCTTCATGAAAGTTGTAGCTATGGATCGTAGCTTTAATTTGAAGTTGATGTGACGCCCATTGGACATCGACAACTCAAGATATGGCTGAAATACTCCACATAGGTCATGTTGAATTCTCACCAAAATTCAGCACTGCACTAAAACAAAGTAACAACGCAAAACTCCAAAAAATCTCTACTTAATAAAGGAAATAAGAACATACACATTTCATTAAATCAAAGAAATAAAATTAACAAAATATATCAAATAAATCCTTAAATTAACTAATGAATAAAAGATAAATAAGACTAAAAACAATAAAAAATATGCATATGATGAAGAGTCATCACTAAGCTACTGCTTGTTTATATATAGACATAATAGATTTAATATTTGTCAACCAGATGATGTGTGGGATAGAAAGAACTTTGAAATACGAGGTGCAACATTAATGAATAATAATCTAAACAAGGTTTGTAGCTCAATGGACATATTGAGATGGATTGGTCAGGATGTTTGGAATTCCTTATGTGATGAATCATTGCAAGTAATAATTAAAACGGTAATACCGAGTGTCGAACTCAAGGATTGCGTTTTACTATTGAATTATATTTAATTAATAAAATTGAACAAAAAGTTCCCAAATTGATTGAAATAGTATTTAAAATTAACAACTGTAATAAAATTGATCCTCTATAATAAGAAAAATGTATGGGATGAGTTTCATTTAGAATCCAACCTTGGTGTCTAATTTGATCCTAGTCACATAATTCCTTTATTGAATTATAACCGAATTATCTTTATTATTCTTACCCTAATGTCTTAGTGACAAAACCTTTAATTCCAAAGTAACCCATAATTCCTTAGTGGATTTAAGATTAGAATTAAGTCTTACTGTACAGGAATTCTCTTGTTATACTATTTCCTTTGCAACTAATTTAATTGGTTTCATGACCTGCGTCTATCCTTATACTACAAATTCATTAATTTCTCATATCAAGCATTCGTAAATTCCACTCTCGTTTCAAAATACGAATCGTAGAACATTTTAATGTTGATTAAGCAATAAAAAGCATTAAGCAACGAGATAAGAAAAATAATTCAATAAACTCATTCATATAAATAGAAATCAAATCAGAAAAGTAAACGTTTCATCTTGTTACACTCATCCCTAACAAATAAGGTTTAGTTACTCATAACAGAGATAGAAAAGATAGAGATTAGAGAAGAAATACAAGAAATATTCATTAATGATTCTTGATAAAACAGCTCCAATAGTTTTAGAAACAATCGTCTTTGAGTTTCTCTGCTAGGGCACAAGTCTCCCAACTTCCCAATAGTAAAAAAGATACATTAAAAGTGATAAAAACATGTTTTAATGAGTTCTGATGTGCGTCGCGCGCCCCAGGCGCAGGGTTTGCGCTTCAAGTGCAAATTTCAAGGATTCAGTAGTGCGGAAATTTGCCCTAGGCGCAGCTGTTGCGCTTAGGGCGCACAACTTCTTCTGTTAGACAAGTTCTGCATTTTTCTCCTCTTGTGAGTCGGAATTGGGTGTCGTTGGCTTCATAAAAGTTGTAGCTATGGATCATAGCTTTCATGTGCACTTGGTTTGACTCCAATTGGAATATCTACAACTCCAAATATAGCTTAAATACTCCACATAGGTCATATTGATTACTCATCCAAATTCAGCACTATATTTAAACATGGAAACAACGCAAAACTACAACAACAAAAAACCTCTACTTAATCAAGGAAATAAGAACATAAACATTTCATTAATCACCAAGAACTAAAATCAACAAAATATATCAAATAACTCATTAAATAAACTAATGATTTAAAATATATAAGACTAAAAACAATGAAACATATGCATATGATGAAGGGTCATCAGTGGAAGAAAAATATTATGCATTATTGAGATAGTTATCTCTGATTTTCTCTGGTTTTTCCCAACATAGTGGTATCTAGAGCTCGGTTGATTTGATTTGTGCATTTAAATGGAGGAGGAAAATAAAGGTTCGAATATGATTAATCTCAACTCTTCTAATTACACACTTTGCAAGACTCTTATGGAAGACATGTTATACAATAAATATTTGTATGATCTTAATGAGGGTGACACTATTAAACCCACAGATAGACGCTGACTGGAAAAAGATGAATATAAAGGCAATGACGTTGATCACACAGTGGTTAGATCTAAGTGTATATCCACATGTTGAAACTGAAATAGATGTTAACTGAGTCAAGGACTAGAAAAGAAGTAATATGCTATCATCATGGTAAAGCATGCCACATAAAAAGAAATTATAGATTCCTTAAGAGGGATCAATCAAGGAAAAGAGATAAAAACAAAGAGAAGATAAATGATAAAGATACAATAGTAGTTGCATCTGTTAATAATATTTACATTGTTTGTTATGATAATTCCATAAACCTTGCATGATAGGATTCAAATTGAATTGTTGATTCAGGTGCCTCATATCATGTTACTCCCTATGTGTGATTTCTTCTCATCATACAGTGCTGGTGATTTTGGCATGGTAAAAATGGAAGATGAAGGAGTATCTAAAATTATCAGTATGCGAGATGTTTGGGTTGAAACTGAGAAGAAAGAGTATGTAAGTGACTTGTTTTCAAACAAACAAAATGAAAAAAGTAATGGTTAGCGTATTGTAATTTTTTTATTTTTATGTTGACGATATTAAAAAAAATACTAATTTTAAGTAATTGTTTATTGATATACATTTATCCTTGCATGGTTTTTATAATACATTTTAACTAATATATTAATATTATTCTTATTTTTATTTAGAAAATATAAAAAAATATTAAATTTAATTAATTGATTAGTGACAAACATTTATTTTGTATAAGAATAGTACATTCCAACAACTTCTTTAGCGACTCATTTATCAGAAAAACGTAAATAAATTGAAGTGTGAAAAATTATAGTTTGTATCATAATGATTCTTATTTTTTATGTTGATGAAATTAATAAAGCACTAATTATAACTAATTCTTTATTTGCAAAATTTTGTCTCATATGATTTTTATAATTAAAATGAGAACAAAAATACTGCATAATAAATATTTTGGTGAAATTTATGTTATGCAACAGGGCGACATTTTGATGCTACTTTGTGGTTTGTTAAATGTAAGAATATGGTGCTATTTATATTTTGTAATGGTGCTGGTTTTTGGCGTCTGATGTGTTAAAGCCACACTTAAGGGATAGTATACCCCTGTCGTAGTAGTAATAAAATTAGGATGGAAATTCCATATATTGTACCCAAGTGATTAAAGTAATAATTGTCAAACTAATTACATTCCTATTTATTTAGACAAACAAATTTGTCGTTAAAATATAGTTCTGAGTGCGCAAGAATAAAAACTCTTCAACTTCAATTTGATGTGACACATGTAACAAGCACTCTTCAACTTCAATTTTATCTTATTCTTGCAAATTGCTTTAACACATTTTTTTACTTTAGCACATATTTTATTATTATTGTTTTTGCCTATAATATTTTGCGGAGCTATTCATGTGTCATGAGTTAAAAATTTCAATACGATAATATTAATTATTTGACACTCTTTGTTCATTCTTTATTATTGATAACGGTTCATAACTCTTGTTTAATATATTAAGTCATTTCGGATCTCAAGAAATACATACCCGTGGAAGTTATTTTATATCTTTGAAATAGGAAGACAATGACATATATGATTAGTCCCTATGCAATTTCTAACATCTCAAATTTTCATAATCAACTATTTTACTAATTAAATAGAATTTTAAAGAAATTAATTGGTGTTAAAATTATTTTAAAATATATATGTTGATTAATTTTATGATACTTCTTTTTATGTGTGAGTTTCTTCTGGTTTGATAATCGTATATATATTTAATTTAATAAGTAATATAAATTATAAATATTATGTTTAGTATATTAAAATAGACTCATATATCCTATTCCGACACGTCATCAAACATTTTGCCACTTCATTCAATTATTGTCAACTCAAAAAAACAAAAAATCCGATGTGGCACATCTAACAAGCAGTCTTCCACATCTAACAAGCAGTCATCCATTTTTACATACATCGAACAAGCACTCTTTCACTTTTTTGTATATTTTATTCTTGCAATTTGCTTTAGCACATTTATTTACTTTAGCAATCATTTTATTATAACAGTTTTTCCATATAATATTTTGTAGAACTATTCATGTGCCATGAGTTACAAATTATAATACAATAAATATGAGTTAATTGAAACTCGTTGCTCATCCATCATTAATGATAACGGTTCTTAATTCTCAATTAATATATTAAGTTATTATAACGGTTTCTCAAGAAATACATAGTAATTAGCGGAAGTTATTTTATATCTTAAAATAGGAAGACAGTGACTATATGATTAGTCCCTATGGAACTTGTAACATCCCAAATTTCATAATCAACTATTTTCTTAATTAAAGAGAATTTTAAAGAAATTAATTGGTGTTAAAATTATTTTAGAATATATATTGATTAAGTTTATGATTACTTCTCTTTATATGTGTGAGTTTCTTATGGTTTGAAAATCGAATATATATTTAATTTAATGAGTAATATAAATTATAAATATTATGTTATTTAATTTAATGAGTAATATGATTTAATTAGTATATATATATATATATATATATATATAAAAGGAAACATGTTATGGAATAAACAAAAATTAGCATTACAGTTTGACACATTGATACGAGAGACTTTTGGTTTGAAGAGTTTAAGGTATATTGTTTCAAGGGAACCTTTAATAAGTTTAAAACTAGAACAACAATGTGTTCTTTATTATCTCCTTTATAATTTAACTAATAATGTCTTATGTCTTTAAAAAATATTATCACATGCCAACCTACTGCTTGTTTATATATACACATAATGAATTTAATATTTGTCCACCAGATGATGTGTGGGATAGAAAGAACTTTGAAATGCGAGGTGCAACAAAAATGAATAATAATCTAAACAAGGTTTGTAGCTCAATGGACAGACCAAGTTGGATGTTTGGAATTCCTTATGTGATCATTGGGGAACTCAAGGATTCAAAAATAAGAGCATACAAGCAAAAACAAATTGAGCATCTTACTGTGGAGGTTTTTGAGGGTTCCTTCACACATGTGGCTATTTCACCATATCCCAACATATAGTTAATTTGGTTAAGTTTCCTATCTTTTCTATATTTTAACTTTTATATATGACTTAATATGTAATTGTAATGTGTACGCTTTGATGTGTGTAACTTCTATTAATTTTTAAAGAAATACATACACTAATGTTTGTGTTGTTGTTTAACTTTTACACAATATAATTATGTTGTGTTAAATTTTATTTTGTAAATTTCTATTTTGTTTTGAAAATTAATTCTTGTAATTTTGTTTTGTAAATTTCAATTCTATTGTGCAAATTAATATCACATGTTTACAAGTTTTTAATGTTGATTTTTCATTATGTTGTTAGACGAAATTGAATGACATCCCTCCTATTCATTATGATTTATTTCTCCGCACACATAAACATTGCAAGGATAAAACTTTAGTTGATAAAAGATCGGAATATGTTCATGTAATAGCTTTTAACTCTAAAGTGTATATTCTTTTTTTGTTGGTTTTATTCTATTTTAGTGTATTTTAAAATATTAATTAGCTTTATATTTATGTTGACATGAAAAATTTAAACGTATGTTAGAATAATTGATCCAAGAAACAACTTTACAAGAAACTCCCCCATCAAATGAATTAGATGTGTGGTGTGAGGTTGCAGGAATAAAAAGAGGACGAGTATATGGTCTCAGAATGGAATCTATTGTATTATTAGGAAGATCATATTATCTGTTGGGTGGACCAACTCCCCAAGTAGAATCCACCAATCTTATTATTATTATTATTATTATTATTATTATTATTATTATTATTATTATTATTATTATTATTATTATTATTATTATTATTATTATTATTATTATAAGTATTATTAAAAAGAAAAAAGAAACAAAGAAAAAAAAAGGAACAAAGTGTTTTATTGGGCTTGACCCATATGAAAGAAAAATAAAAGGGATTTGAAATCCCTATTTTAGAATAGAAAAAGTCAGCTGCACAACATCAAGAGAAAGAGAAAAAAATAGACTTCTAGGTGGTGGTAACAGATGTATAGCAAACTTGCTCTGTTTGATCTATAATTTTAGAATGTTATTTCTACCACTGAGTTTGTTATTTTAATATATAGTATGAGTAGTTTTACCTTCTCTGGTTGTTACTTTGGAATACCCAATTCAGTGGAAGATTATAAAGTTGATGTTATTGTTGATTGAGGTTCCCTATTGTCATTAGGAAGACTATGATGTACTCATTAATTATTATAGTGAAATTTTTTACTTGACTAGTTCCTATGGTTTTTATTCTCTCAATTTGATGGAAGTTTTCCACGTTAAAAATTATGTTTGTCTCGTATTTTAGTTTATGTCAATTATTATTGCTATGTGCAACTGTATTTTCTGTTTGGCCATTTATCTGCACAGGTGGGCGATAGCGTTTCAGCAAGTGTAATGAATCATTGCAAGTAATAATTAAAACAGTAATATCTAGTGTCGAACTCAAGGATTGCGTTTTACTATCGAATTATATTTAATTACTAAAATTGAACAAAAAGTTCCTAAATTGATGGAAATAATATTTAAAATAACAATAATAATAAAATTGATCCTTTATTATAATATAATATATCATTAGAGAATATTATAATATGAGAGAGCGTTTGAATTCATGAGTATAATATAATATGAGATGAACGGGAAAACCGTATTTCTCAACGATTCATTCGGGGCTCACTACGTATGGCAGTAGCCCTTTGAGTGATAAATTGATTAATGTAAAAATATGGGAATTGTGAGTTTAAAATGTGGAATAGAAATATTTATAAGGTGCTGATTGATTTAACTTCGTTAAATGTGTGGTATTTGACCTTATTGTGATGTTTGATTTATTTTTAGTAAATGTGTGATATTTGATATTATTGTGATACTGGATGTCGAATGAATTTTATGTATATATTTGATTAGATGTGTTTATGTGGTGTGATAATAAAAGGTAGATGCAATTTTGATAAGTTTATGTGATTATGATGATGTTTAATTAATAATAATTATGTTATAAATTTGTGATAAATTTATGTGATGATATATGACTGATGATAGTGATACTATGAAATTGTGATGAATTTATGTGATGAGATATGATTAATGATAGTGATGTTGTGAATTTGTGATGAGAATATTGAAGTAACCCCATAGTTGGTGAAATAATTGTGATTCCAATTTGTGTTTGAAATGACGGTCTTAATGGAGTATCATAAGTTAACGAGGGGAGAAATTAAATATTGAGAATTTGTGAAGTGGAGATTATTTTGTCATCATATAGGTAGGGCCTGACAAGCCTAGTGATTTCGGGGAAGTACAAGTGAATGAGCCTGATCGTGGCGGTCTGCTGTCGAGCCTTAAGGCAAGATTGTTAGATCTTGGAGGTATTCGGGTAGGGAATTCCTAGGTGACTTGGAGGTAGCACTCAATGAGAACATTGAATTAACCCTATAGTTGATGAAATAATGGTGATTTCGATTTGTGTTTGAGATGACAGTTTTAATGGAGTATCATATACTAACGAGGGGAGAAAATAATTATTGTATTTTTTCATCATATAGGTAGGGCCTGACAAGCCTAGTGATTTCGGGGAAGTACAAGTGAATGAGCCTGATCGTGGCGGTCTGCTGTCGAGCCTTAAGGCAAGATTGTTAGATCTTGGAGGTATTCGGGTAGGGAATTCCTAGGTGACTTGGAGGTAGCACTCCAAATGTCGGGAGCTACCACGCAACACACGTTTACCTCGACTGTCATGTATATGTGTCTCGGGTTGAGTTGAGGGGATCTATGAGGACAGGGCCAATTTGAATTGTCCGTCCATCGGGATGGTGGCATAGTATCAAGCCTCCTAACCAAGTACTTCAGAGTTAGAATGGTACCACATTGTGAAGTAGAGTCTAAGCTCATGCATAGCATTGCATTTTCTTGTGATTGCTTTGTTGTGATTAATATGTATTATGTGTGATAATAATTTATGCGATGATTTGATGTTACAGTGAAGTGCATTGATTTTCTTTGACTTTGACTGTATAGTGTGATGTTTTTCCTTGAAGAATGTTTGTGTAATGATACGGTTTGTTGATGATTAATTGCGTGTTCCTCTTATTTATATTATACTATCAACATGATTTCAAAACTCACCTCTTTCGTTGTTTGTGTTTGACTGGCTTGGCCTTGCGTTTGCGAAATCGCAGTTGTTACAGGTTAATGAGCCTCGAAGTTCAAGTTTGGGAGAAACCCCGCTCTGATAGGTGATACTGGGAATTAAGAGTTGTAATGTGTATTTTACTTATGTTATTACAAATGACTTTTTATATGAAAACTTAGTACGAGTAAGTCTTGGGAATTAAATCAAGAAATTATAGTTAAATCAAGTTCATTTATATTGTACTATTATAATTGGAAAAAAAACAAAGTTGAATTGTTACAGGTGTATTTAGAGAAACATGATATCCTAAACTAGATATTAAAGTTTTTATTCTCTTTAACAAGTTTTCTTTATTCGCTGCAAGTTTTCTTCAAATAATTTAGTATATATTATTATAAATGTTATTTTGGGGTTTAGGGTGTCACAGCGCGCCCCAGGCACATGATTTTCCCTTCAAGTGCGAATTGACAGATTCAATAGTGCGGAAATGTGCCCCAGGCGCAGCTGTTGCGCTTCAGCCGCACAACTTCTTTTGTTTGACGTTTTCTGCATTTGTCTCCTCTTTTTAGTCTGAATTGGGTTCTTATGGTTTCATGAAAGTTGTAGCTATGGATCTTAGATTTCACGTGCACTTGGTTTGACTCCAATTGAACATCAACAACTCTAGATATAACGTAAATACTTCATATAGGTCAAGTTGATCTCTGACCAAAATTCAGCACTACATTTAAACAAGGAAACCACGCAAAACTACAAAAAAATCTCTACTTAATCCAGGAAATAAGAACATAAACATTTCATTAAATCCAAGAACTAAAATCAACAAAATATATCAAATAACTTCTTAAATAAACAAATGATTAAAGATAGATAAAACTAAAAACAATGAAAAAATATGCATATGATGAAGAGTCATCAGTGGGAGAAAAATATTTCGCATTATTGAGATAGTTATCTCTGATTTTCTATGGTTTTTCCCAACAAAATGGTATCTAGAGCTCGGTTGATTTGATTTGTGCATTTAAATGGACGAGGAAAATAAAGGTCTGAATATGATTAAACTCAACTCTTCTAATTACACACTTTAGAAGACTCTCATGGAAGACATGTTATACAGTAAAGATTTATATGATCCTATTGTGGGTGACACTGCTTAACCCACAGATAAATATGACGCTAACTGGAATAAGATGAATAGAAAGGCAGTGGCATTGGTCAAACAGTGGTTGGATCTTAGCTCATATCCACATGTTGAAACTAGAATAGATGCTAACAAGATGTTAGAAAAATTAAAAGAGTTGTATGAACGAAAGAATGTGCAAACTAAAGTATTTTTGATTCGGAAGCTGGTGAATATGAAATACAAAGATGTGGATTCAATGGTAAAGCATATAAGTATTTTTCAGAATACAGTGAATCAGTTGACAACCGTAGATATTAAATTAGATGATGAGTTGTAAGCATTGTTATTGTTTAGTTTCTTACCTAGTAATTGGGAAGTCCTTGTTGTGACGTTGACCAATTCATCTCTAAGTGGAAATTTGAAAATGTCAATAAGGGAGCATGTTGAATGAAGAAGATCGAAGAAAGGAATGTGGGTTGATTGGTTCTTCCTCAAAGTCAGAAGCACTAGTTACAAAGTCACGTGGGAGATGTCAACCTAGAAACTTCCATAGATGATGCAATTCTGAAAATCATAGCGAGTCAGGAACCAAGTCGAGGACTATAAAAGAAGTGATATGCTATCATTATGGCAAAGCATGCCACATAAAAAGAAATTGCAGCTGTTAATAATATCTACATTGTTTGTTATGATAATTCCGTAAACCTTGCATGTTAGGATTCAACTTGAATTGTTGATTCAGGTGCCTCGTATCATGTTACTCCCTATGTGTGATTTCTTCTCATCATACAGTGCCGGTGATTTTGGCATGGTAAAAATGGGAGATGAAGGAGTATGTAAAATTATCGGTATGAGAGATATTTGGGTTGACACTGAGATGAAAGAGTATGTAAGTGACTAGTTTTCAAACAAACAATATGAAAAAAAATAATGGTTAGTGTATTGTAATTGTTTTTATTTTTATTTTTATTTTCATGTTGACGTTACAATTGACAAACATTTATCCTTGCATGGTTTTATAATACATTTTAATTAATATATAATATTGTTCTCATTTTCATTTAGAAAATATAAAAAAATACTAAATTTAATTAATTGATTAGTGACAAACATATTTTTTGTATATGAATAGTACACTCCAGCAACTTCTTTAGCGACTCATTTCTCATAAAAACGTAAATAAATTGAAGTGTAAAAAATTATAGTTATCGTATTATAATTGTTCTGATTTTTTATGTTGACGATATTAACAAAACACTAATTTTAACTAATTCATTATTGGCAAAATTTTATCTCATATAATTTTTATTATTAAAATGAGAACAAAAACACTGCATAATAAATATTTTGGTGAAATTTATGTTATGCAACAATGCAACATTTTGATGCTACTTTGTGGTTTGCTAAATGTGTACGGTGCTATTTATATTTTGTAATGGTGTTGGCTTTTGGCGTCTGATGTGTTACATCACACTTAAGGGATAGTATACCCACAATAATAAAATTTGGATGGAATTTCCAAATATTGTACCCAAGTGATTAAAGTAATAATTGTCAAACAAATTACATTCCTATTTATTTAGAAAAAAAAATTTGTCGGTAAAATCGTTATGAGTGTGCAAGAATAAATTAGATAAAAAATAAATTGCATTTGGTTTGACTTAAACCAATCTATTATAGTATATTAAAATAGACTTATATATTCTATTCCGACACGTCATCAAACATTGTGCCACTTCATTCAAACATTGCTAACTCAAAAAAATAATATGATGTGGCACATCTTACAAACACTCTTCCACTTTAATTTTATTTTATTATTGCAATTTGCTTTAACACATTTTTTTACTTTATCACATTTTATTATTACAGTTTTTGCCTATAATATTTTGTACAGCTAGCTATTCATGTGCCGTGAGTTACAAATTTCAATATAATAAATATGAGTTATTTGACACTCATTGTTCGTCCATTATTATTGATAACGGTTCTTAACTCTCAATTAATATATTAAGTCATTACAGTTTCTCAAGAAATACATATCTACTATAATTAGTGGAAGTTATTTTATATCTTGAAATAGGAAGACAATGACATATATGGTTAGTCCCTATGCAACTTGTAACATCTCAAATTTTCATAATCAACTATTTTATTAATTAAATAAGTTTTAAAGAAATTAATTGGTGTTAAAATTATTTTAAAATATATATGTTGATTAATTTTATGATTACTTCTATTTATATGTGTGAGTTTCTTATGGTTTGATAATCGTATATATATTTAATTTAATAGTAATATAAATTATAAATATTATGTTTAGTATATTAAAATAGACTCCTACATCCTATTTCGACACGTCATCAAACATTTTGCCACTTCATTCAAATATTGCCAACTCAAAAAAAATCTGATGTGCCACATCTAACAAGCACTCTTCTACTTTCTTTTTATTTATTTACAAGCAGCGAAAATAGTTTTTGAAACAAAAATCTAAAGTATTTAAACAACAAAATACACTGGGGCTATGAGACCTATCAAACATAGCTCATACCCCTGGGGTGTTCTCGACAGACACCTGTATAAAAGCACTGCCCCAAGAATTTTAACTCCCCCACGTCACATCAAAAAGTGGTAAATGGACCCAACAAAACAAAAGTCAAGCTGACAATATAAGATATAGGTACAGTCTTCCAAATTAAAGTAACTATAACCGCAAAAGAAAGACATTTAGCCCTTATATAGCCATCTAATCTGATCATGCTACAAAAACTATACAACTCGGGTGATCTCCACGCGCCCTGCAAGATCCTTCTGACATAGCATCGGTCAGGTATGAGTAACTACGTTCCAATCTCCAGGGTATTAACTGGTAGGATGATTCTGGTTCTCATCTAAAGGCAAAACCCATATTTCCACAATAATTGTAAAGGGTCACCAACTGAAATTAACAAATATCACATAGCATTTAAATTTCAAATGCACAAAATAACCTTTCAACTTAGCATACTCCTTGAAAGGGTTTTCATATGCCAAACATGCATAATCAAAGATGAAAAATGATGTTTTTAACCAAACAGCATTGTCGTATTCGAATACAGCATCCTTGTATGCGAATACAGTGCTAATTCATAAGTCAATAACAAAATCATCACAACTGTAATCGAATACGAGACTGGATGTAGTCAGATACGAGACAGGACAAGTCAGTGGCAAAAATTATCCTGTCGTATCCAAATATAGTGCAAGTCAATGGCAAAATTGTCCTATCGTATCCGAATACAGTGCAAGTCAGTGGCAAAATTTGTGTTGTCGTATTCGAATATAACTGTGAAAAATGCAGATTTTCAGTTTTGAATACGTTTCGAAATCATTCAACACTTACAACACAAAATCAATCATCACACTTAGCAATTACGGTACAATCACAAACAATAACTGAGTATGTATATACAATCATCACAGTATATCAAACATGACTCTTGTGCCATGCACCATAACGCAATGCGTATATGCCAAAATACATGATTCCAGAATTCCAACCAAAACCCTCCTCAAAGGGGCGTAAATCATAATTGTACCGCATATCATAGGCCTTGTGCTAATTACCAAGGTGCCACCTATCACAGGCCCGCACGATTTACTAAGTGTCGCCTATCACAGGTCTTACACTATTTTCTAGAGTGCAATCGCTCACAGATCAGCAAATTCTAGAGTGCAATCTCTCACAGATCAGCACGGTGCGATAATCTCCGTAAGGATAAGATGAACCAACAAATCAAATGGCATCATCTCATGGCCCATCCGGTCCCCACTATCACCATGGCTGATCCGGTCACCATGTACTATGAAATGCATGAGCATACTCTGACCCTTTTCACTAAAACCATTAAGTAAATGCAGCTATTAAAAGATTCCCCATTTTTAATACACATTTAACACTAATGATTTTCAAATTCAACACATAGCATACTTAAACATATATTTTCGACCATCACACATCAAATTTAATCCATAATTTACATTAAATTTAATCAATTCAAATTCCACAAAATCCACACCAAGTTCAATCATCAATCACCCATAAATTTCCACATTTTCAAACATAAATCACACCAAATTAATTTTCACAAACCACACCTCAAACTCATTAAATTTCATTTCCTCAAAACACACATAAAATGAGTTAAATTCCTTTTCAAAAAATATCACACATCCATTTCACCAAATTCCAACTCCAGAAATACACATATAGCATCCTATATGCAAGCTAAAAATTTTGAAGGAGCCCTTACCTTAACGGTAGCTTTAACAACCAACTACGGCACCGCGATTAATTCCGATAAAATTTCCACTCGCGTCATCGCTTCCAAAGTTGGCTCACTAGCACCGTAGCATGGAGATGAACAACTTTCCCTTCAGTCACTTCTTGAAACGAAGTTTAGATCTAGAAGGAAAATGAAGGTTTGTGTTTGACGATTTTGGTTTTCTTACCAACACTTTTTCGCAAACAGAAGGAAGAAGAAAGAGACGAAGGCGAGGCTGAAGGGAAAAACGTTTTTCTTTCTCACCCACCAACACTCTGGTTTATTTTCTTGAAGCAAAAGAAAGAACAAGTGATCGCGAGGCAGGGAGGGAAATGTTTTTGTTTCCTTCATTTCCTTGGCCTTGCTTATATATATATATATATATATATATATATATTACTAACTTACTAAGTAATATATATACTAACTCACCATTGTAATTAAATCAATCCAACAAATATCTAAATACTCTTACACACATCACTTCACTCACATCTCAAACTATTTTGATAAAAATATCTACTCTCGTCGCAACTCAATTGACAAATAAAATTTTCAGCAACCCGATATATTTTTAACAAAAATGTCCGGTATTAAATTCTTAGTAACGTAAATAAATTATTCTTCGACAATTAATTTTAATCGAATTTCTAAAAATATATTTTTGGCATTTAACTCACAAAATACCAAAAATTGGGCTAAAAGCCTAAGAAATTCAACACAAAATACCCTAAAATTGTATAACTTAGGATTTAAAATTAAGGGTCTTACACCACTTCATTCAAATATTGCCAACTAAAAAAAAAATCTGATGTTACACATCTAACAAGCACTCTTCTACTTCATTTTTATTTTATTCTTGCAATTTGGTTTACCATATATTTTTACTTTAGCACATATTTTATTATTATAGTTTTTGCCTATATTATTTAGTGGAACTATTCTTGTGCCATGAGTTACAAATTACAATACAATAAATAGGAGTTATTTGACACTCATTGCTCCTCCATCATAATTGATAACGGTTCTTCCTATGATTTTAACTCTTAATTAATATATTAAGTCATTTTAACGGTTTCTCAAGAAATACATACATACTATAATTAGTGGAAGTTATTTTATATCTTGAAATAGGAAGACAATGACATATTTTATCCAACTCTTTTTGCATGATGCTTTCAAACTTTTTTTCTTTTAGATAAACAAAAAGTGTGAGAATTTTTACCTACATCTAACAACCACTCTTCCGCTTTCTTTTTATTTTATTCTTGCACTTTTGCTTTAGCACATTTTTTACTTTAGCACATTTTTTTACTTTAGCACACACTTTATTATTACAATTTTTGCATATAATATTTTGTGGAACTACTCATGTGCCATGAGTTACAAATAATAATACAATAAATACGAGTTAATTGAAACTCATTGCTCATCCATTATTAATGATAACGGTTCTTAACTCTCAATTACTATATTAAGTCATTTTAACGGTTTCTCAAGAAATACATACTTGTAATTAGTGGAAGTTATTTTATATCTTGAAATAGGAATACAATGACATATATGATTAGTCCCTATGCAACTTGTAACAAACACTCAACTAATATATTAGTCCATACGCAACTTGTTATTTTATATCATTGATCGATAATTATTCTAGGAAATTTTCTCCGTTTTCATTCAAATTTCAGTATATTATTTCATTCATTTAGCTAGTCAATTAAACACATTTTTTCAGATTTTTAACTATCCTAATTTCTCTTTAAAATATATGACTTCTCCGTTTATTAAATTCGTTATTTTGCACTGTTCTTCTTCACCATAAGTCCGATTTGAGTGAAATCAACGCCAAAACGACCGTGTGAACAATGGCTATATTATACCATGATTATTTTCCGATTTATGTCAGGTAACTTGATTCAGTTTCGAAAACTGACCATTTTAGAGTGTCTTTTCATAATTTATTTTTGACGTTTAACCATAAATTGTCGAGTTAGATCGGCTGAAGGACAAGGAGTCAAAGAACAAATGCTTTTTCTTGCAAACCCGTAATCCTGTGTGAAAGCCTCAGAAAAAGTTACGGGTGAAAGGGCGTTTAATTTCATGAGTATATCATAATGTTAGATGAACGGGAAAACCGTATTTCCCAACATTTCATGTGGGGTTCGTTACGCACATCGGTAGCCCTATTTATTAATAATTGAATTAATATGAATAATTATGGTTTATAGGATTAAAATATGCTGTAAATGTGTAGTATATGTGAAAAAAGTTTAAGTTTTTATTTTTAATGTGTTGAAAATCTTATTTATGATAAATATAAAGTAAAGTATGAATTTTTATGTTATAAATGATAAACTTTTAATTTTTATGGCAAATATGAAGTAAAGTATGAATTTTTATGATATATGAAATAGAGTTTTAATTTTTATGATGAATATAAAAATAAAAATAAAAAGGTTGAATTGTATGTTATATGTGACAAAGTTTTAACCTTGATGATGTATACAAGTTGGAGTTAAATTTTGTTGTTATATATGTTAACATGCTAATCTTTATGGTGTATATCATATCAAGTATCGATTTTTGTATGTATCTGGTGAAAGTTATAATTTCTAGGATTATTTGTCTATGAATATCTGATATTCAGGACAAGGATGTGTGGCATGTTATCTTAGTGATATGTGAATAAGATGATGACTTTAAAACGTGATTTGAATGCATATGACATGATTCTTAATGGGTTGTGCGGGAATATATCACTTTGATAGTATATTATATGTCATGGCATATGCATCTTCGTGGAAGTTGTCTTTGTGGTAGGTTTTTCCTCATTGGTATGAGTCATTTTATGTGTGGAAATTGCCTTTGTGGCAAGTTTATTTTTCCCATTAGTATGGGTGATTTTCTATGTGGAAGTTGCCTTTGTGGAATGTATTATATCCGGATCATATAGTTGTTTGGAGCCTGCATAGCACTTGGTAGATCATATATTACATACTATATTACAATGTAATATAAAAACATACTATCATATTAGGAGCATGCATAACACATAACACTTGATATATGATTTTCTATATATGTAGATCATATATTAAAATATAATATAAAAACATACTATGATATCACTTTGTGTTCCATTCATGTGAATAGAAAATGCCACGACATAAAGTTCATTTTCTAAATATCAAAATCGAATATTGTTATTTCCTAATACGATTTTTTTAGTTTAAAATTGAATCTTGTGATTCCTAATTATCAAAAATTGAATCTTGTGATTTCTTATGATATTTTTGTATACAATATATACTTTATGCATCAAAATATTATGAATCAGTAAAAAACCAAATAAATAAATCTAATTCAAACTACATTTAACTAGGTCAAAACAATGTTAAATATTAATGAAAAATGATACACTATAAAAAAAAAAATAGGGGTATAGTGACGGCTAAATTTGGCACGTTATGTCAATTTCAACCGCCACTAAATACCAGAATGGTGTCTTTAATTCGGTCGTAAATTTGAATGCTTCTTAGATTAAAAGAGTTGTATGTTGGAAGTTATAGTTAGAACTACCATATTAGACATTTTTTAAAACCTTAGCTTTGTTGTTTACAACAATGGCACTTTCAACAACACATGTCTTGAAGTACGGATTGTAACACCCTAAATCCTAGAATAAAATATATCATATATCTACGAAATTTTCAGTGGATAAATTAAAATTCTTCTAAAGAAAAAAAAAAACTTATGTGGATTATTTTGAATATCACATTTCTCAAAAATCAAAAGGACTAATTTAAACTTTTTTCTCTAATAAAATAGTGCAATCTCAATAAGCTTGATTTAAGTATAATTACTTAATTTAATTTTAAAATCTTACTAGTACTTATAAGGTTTTTATACAAAAGACATTTCAAATTAAATATGTAAAATACAAACCAGTCAAACACAAACAACGAAGGAGGTGAGTTTCGAAATCATGATGATAGTATAATACAAGTAAGAAGAACACACAAACAATCATAATAGAATTGTATCATTACACAAACATTCCTCTAGAAAATATCACATTAAAAAGTCAAAATCACTCAAGGAAAATCAATAAATTTTACTATAACATCAAATCGTATAAGAGAAATTATCACCACACACGATACATATTAACCACAACAAAACAATCAAAATAAAATGCAATGCTATGCATGAGCTTATACTCTACTTCACAATGTGATACCATTCTAAATCTGAAGTACTTGGTTAGGAGGCTTGATATTATGCCACCATCTCGGTGGACGGAAATTCAAATTGGCCCTGTCATCATAGGTCCCCTCAACTCAACCTGCGACACATATACGCGTCAGTCGAGGTAAACATGTGTTGTATGGTAGCTCTCGATATTTGGAGTGCGACCTCCAAGTCACCTAGGAATTCTCCACTCGAATACCTCCATGGTCTAACAATCTTGCCTTAAGGCTCAACAACATACCACCATGATCAGGATCATTCAGTTGTACTTCCCCAGAATCACTAGGCTTGTCAGGCCCTACCTATATGATGACAAAATAATCTCCACTTCACAAATTCTCAATATTTAATTTCTCCCCTCGTTAGCTTAGACTACTCCATTAAGAGCATCGTCTTTAGGAATCATCACTATCTCATCAAGTATAGGGTAATTCAATATTCTCATCACAATTTTATAATATCATTAATCATACATAATCATCATCATATATACTCATCACAATGTTATAACATCACTATCATTAATCAAAAATCATCATTATCATAACGTAAACATATATTGTACCAAGCATCCATATTTTATCATCACATCACATAAATTCGTCTAATCAAACATATGCACATAATTTCATTCAACATCCAAACATCACAATAATGACAAATATCAACTACCACACAAGTATCGAAAATTAAATGAATCAACACCTTATAAACATTTCTATTTCACATTTTAATCTCACAGATCTCATATATCACATTAATCAATTTGTCTCTCAAAGGGCTACTGCCGTACGTAGCGAGCCATGGATGAATCATTGGGAAATACGGTTTTCCTGTTCATCTCACAATATATTATACTCATGAATTCAAATGCTTTCTCACCCCTTACCTTATGTCAACGCTTTCACACACGAGTACGATTCCACGAGCAAACCATCTTTGTTCTTTGACTTGTTGTCCTTCAATCGATCTAACTCGACAGTTTATGTGTAAACGTTAAAAATAAATTATGAGAAAATACTATAAAAACTAAATTTCGAAATTTGGTCAAGGAAAATTATCATAAATCAGAAAACCAATCAGTGAATAATATAGTCACTTTTCACACTATCATTTTGGCGTTGGTTTCACTCAAATCGAACTTACGGTGAAGAAGAACGGTGCAAAATAACGAATTCTGTAAATGGAGAAATCAAGTAATTTAGGGAGAAATTTGGTTTGTTAAAAATCTGAAAAATTGTGTTTAATTGAATAGCTAAATGAGTAAAACAACATATTGAAATTTGAACGAAAACGGAAAAACTTTTCTGGGACAGTCATCAATGAACGATATCAATTTTCTTCTTTTTCTCTCAATGTGCAAGTCCTATTTTGTGTCTAGGTAACTATCTCATTCTCATGCCTTCATTCTTGTTATTTTCAATTAATATTTTTTTTATTATTTAATTAGATTTTACTCTTAAATATGTGTCTAATCCATAAAAAAATTTACTTCTTTCTTCTATTTATTTTTATTTTTTAAATAAAACAAACAATTATCAAAACTATTTTTTTAACACTTTTTTTTTACATGTAAAATCACCTAAAATATTTTTATTTAAAATATTACACTAAAATACTATTATTTTAAAAAAAATATAAAATAATAAAATATAATATTTATTATTTACATCACACATTTAATCTAATATTTATAAAACTAGCACATCATAGAAAGCACCTATATAATGAAAATTAATTCCAAAATCTACCAACTTATATTATAAAATAATTTTAACATCAAATTAATTTTTTAAAATCCTATTTAATTAATAAAATAGTTTGTTATAAAATTTGGGGTGTTACAATTCTCCCCTTGTTAAAGAAATTTCGTCCTCGAAATTTATAGTGAACATTACACAAATTAATATCTAGCTAACTATACACTCGAAGTTCAAACTTAGTCTATAAACATTTTTAAGACTTTCACTACTTATTTAAGCACAATATGTGAAAAATCAATTAGTTTAGCATAATATGCTAACATGACACCATAAATCAATTAAGCACATCATATTCAACAACAACATAACACATATATCAAATACGCTTTCAAGTTCAACTAACTCCTCAAACAATATTGTATTAGTTTTACTCTCCTTAAAGAATGTCTAAATCCAAACAATAATTACTCTACAAATTTCCCAAAAGCTAGACATATAGAAAAATATTTAAAATATTACACACCTTCAAGAATTACAAATAGAAATGCATATAACAACTCAATGACATACAATCACTTAATCTTTGAAATATTTGGGTGTATAATCATAGTGAAATGAGATAAATATTATGATATATAGTTAAACACACTCAAAGTCCAACTTAATTTTCAAAGTCTTATAAACAAAACTCATTTATAGAACTCATACATTAGTTCTAGTCCTTATGAAATGAGGGAATATAGAACAAAAAGATAGTAATACAGTGTCCTTATTCATTTTAAGCAAATTACTTAAAAGATCAAACATATTTAATTGAATGTTTAATTTAAGTACACATCACCAAACTAATATTTGTGTCACGTAATCAATTATTAGCATTCAGAATTGATGTCACATAAGACTCATAATCACTCAAAGTTGTATTAGAGGTGAACATGATTTTTAACTGTTTCAAAAATAGATTTAACAAGTATTTCTAACAATAATAACAATATGTTATTATTGCTTTTTTTATTGACGGTGAGTCATCGGGGTAGTGTAAGACCCTTAATTTTAAATCCTAAATTATACAATTTTAGGGTATTTTGTGTTGAATTTCTTAGGCTTTTAGCCCAGTTTTCGGTATTTAGTGAGTAAATGCCGAAAATATATTTTTGGAAATTGGATTAAAATTATTTGTCGAGGAATAATTTATTTACGTTGCGAAGAATTTAATACCGAACAATTTGTTAAAAATATCACTCGTTGATGAAAATTTATCTGTCAATTGAGTTGCAACGAGAGTAGATATTTTTATCAAAATAGATTGATGAGGGGAGTAAAGTTATGTGTGTAAGAATATTTATAAATTTGTTGGTTTGGTTTAATTTTAATATATATATATATATATATATATATATTTTATCTGTCAATTGAGTTGCAACGAGAGTAGATAAGTAGGAAGGCAGAAAGGAATCAAAGGAAACAAAAACGGAAAAAACAAACTCTCCATGCTCACGAACCCTTCTTCTTCTTCCTTCTTCCATTTTCTTTTTCCTTCTTTTGCTTCAAGAAATGAAACCCAAGGCTTGGTGGGTGACAAAGCAAAGAATTTCTCAGCTTTATTCTTCCTCTTTGATTCGGGAACGAAGAAAAACGGTGTTAGGGGTTTTCAAAACCGTTAAACGCAAACCTCCACGTTTCTTCTAGACCTAAGCTTCGTTTCGAGAAGAGATAGAAGGGAAAGTTGCTCACCTCCACGCTACAGTGCTAGTGAACAAACTTTGGAAGCGACGTCGCGAACGGAGATTTTATCGGAATTACTCGCGGTACCGTAATCGCTCGTTAAAGCTAACATTAAGGTAAGGGCCCCTTCCAAACTTTTAGTTTGCATTTAGGGACTTATCTGTGGTTGTGTGGAAAAGAATTTTGTTAGGGTTGAAGTGTGGATTTGGGGAAAATGAATTTAATGCTTTTATGAGTGAAATTTTAGAGTTGGGTTTTGGTGATATTGATGAGTGTTTCATGGAAAATGAATTTAATTCATTTATGTTTGGTTTTGAGGAAATGAAATTTGATGTGCTTGAGTGGTGGGTTGAGATAATTTTGTGGTTGTCGTGTTTGACGTGTTCATAATTAATATTTATAAATTTTGAGATCTGTTTGTGTGGATTTTGTGGAAAAATGAATTGAGGTGATTTGGTGTGAATTGTTGATTGAATTTGAAAATATGTCTGAGTATGCTCTGTGTGGAATTTGAAAATCATTAGAGTTAAACGAGTATTAAAAATGGGGAATCTTTTAATATCTCTGTTTACTTAATGTTTGTAGTGAAAATTGTTAGAGTTAAATGAGTATTAAGAATGGGGAATCTCTTAATATCTGTATTTACCTAATGATTATCGTTAAAATTGTTAGAGTTAAACGAGTATTAAAAATGGGGAATCTTTTAATATATCTGTTTACTTAATGATTGTCGTGAAAATTGTTAGAGTTAAATGAGTATTAAAAAGGGGGAATATTTTAATATCTGCATTTACTTAACGGTTGTCGTGGATAGAGTCAGAGTATGCTCATGCATTTCATAGTACATGGCGACCGGATAGGCCATGGTGATAGTGGTGACCGGATGGGACACAAGATGATTCCATGTGATTTGTTGGTTCATTTTATCCTTGCGGGGATTGTCGCGTCATGTAAGGTCTGCGATAGACTACACATTTTTGGTAAATCGTGTTGACCCGTGACAGGTGGCACCTCGGTAAATAGTACTTCGACCTGTGATATGTGGTACATTTACGATTTATGTTTTTAGTAAATCGTGCTGATCCGTGATAGGTGGCACCTCGATAATTTAGTACTTCGGCCTGTGATAGGCGGTACAATTATGATTTACGGCCCTTCAAGGAGGGTTTTGGTTTGGAATTTTGAGTCCATGCATTTTGGCATATACGCATTGCATTAGGGTGCTTGGCATGCGAGTCGTGTTTGATTCAAGATTATGATTAAGTGTTTGAACTCAAGTTGTCATGGTGATTGTGTTATAATTGCCAAGTGTGAATGTTTTGGATGTGTGTGAAAGTGTGACTGATTGCGAAACCATTTCGAAACTCAAGTTGTCGTAGTGATTGTGCTATAATTGCTAAGTGTGAATATTTTGAAATTGTGTGTAAGTGTGATTGATTGCAAAACCTTCTCGAAACTCAAGTCGTCATGGTGATTGTGCTATAATTGCTAAGTGTGATTTTTGGATTTGTGTGTAAGTGTTGATTGATTTCAAAACCCTTTTAAAAGCTGAATTCTGCTGAATTTTGCTGTTTTTCTGCTGTTGTCTGATGTGTATTCGAATACAGACTGTTGTATTGGAATACAGACATGTTGTTTTGCTACTGACTTGCTGTGTAGTCGAATACAGAAGGCAGTATTCGAATACATACATGCTGTTTTTGCTGTTGAATGCTGAAACAACCTTGTATTCGAATATAGAGATGCTGTATTCAAATACAACATTGTTGTTTTGTTAAAAACTTCATTTTTCAACCTTGTTTATGAATGCTTGGCATATGGAAACCCTTTTAAGGTGCATGCTAAGTTGAAGGATTATTTTGTGCATTTAAAAACTTAAATGTTATGTGTTAATTGTTAATTTCGGTTGGTGACCCTTTACAACTATTGTGGAAATCTGGGCTTTGCCCTCAGATGAGAACCACGACCATCCTACCGGTTAGTACCCTATAGATGGGAAGGTAGTTGGACACACCTGACTGGAGCTGTGTCAGGAGGATCTTGTGGGGCGCGTGAAGATCATCCGGGATGTATAGTTTTTTGGTAGAATGATCAGATTAGGTTGATGTATAGGGACTAGACGTCTTTCTTTTTGGGTTGTGTTTATTTTAATTTGGAAGACTGTACCTATACTAATATTGTCTGCTTGACATTTTATTATGATGGGGTCCATGTACCACTTTTTGAAGTGTAAATACTTTGTATTCGTATTTCAAAAACTATTTCGCTGCTTGTAAATTGTGTTGACTTATTTGTCGTTGTGTTACGACTTAAATATTTATCCAAAAGTATTTCCTTATTTATTTCTTTGTTATTATGAATTTTTTTTTAAAAAAATACACTCGCGTTGTTAAAAATCTGGGTGTTACAATTGTGGTATCAGAGCTTTGGTTTTGGATTTCTTTGGGGCTGTGGATCCCTTGGTTTAGGTTGTAGGTCAACCTGCAGGTTGGGAGACGTTATCTGATCTTGTGTCGGGGTAATTGGTCTGAGTTGTCAGATCAGGGATAGTTATTATGTGTTGATATAGTCGAAAGTTAGTTTTGGAATTATCCGAAGTGGTGTTGACACTCTCCTTGATGTTGGTTTTGGGGAAACACTACTTCCAAGAAGGAACGATGTTGCAAGAGTGAACGTCAATAGGGATTATCAAATGGTTGAAGCTACGAATAACATGGATGTTTCTGTCATTGCACAGACAACTACAAAAGAAGAGGTAAAGAGAGATATGTGCTATTGAGTCAAGAGGATTGAAAGGTTTTCATCGTTTTCATCCTCCAAAGTTCAAGAAGTGGAAAAGATCTTCGAGATGACGGATTGTCAGGCAGAGTTGAAGCAAATCCTGTCGGCATGGAATTTATGAAATGGTTCCAAGGACACAGAAGCTATGTGTTGGTGTTAACTGGAAGATGATGAGTATGGAAGGATTAACATTAGACTAATAAGGGATTTCAAGTAAAGATCTAAGTGGAAGACTTTTATTAAGAAAAGTATTAGATGTTTTCCTGGTAAATTTCAGGATGAAACTAGATGAAGTTTGATAACTGTCAAAGAGATGTGAACATCATGGAATTGTTTAGAAGACGAGGCTTCCTTTTGGAATAGCATTTGGTGCTTAGGTTTCCAGGAAGAGGCCTGTATTGAAATTAAGTGGCACTGCACGTTAGGGGTAAATACACCCTTGGTTAGATAAAATACGCTTTGAGGAATAGTCGATACCTTGAGGGGTAAAGTCGAGCATTCGAGTTAAACTAGATTGTGACTCAGATTATTAAGTATGAATCTCATGACGATTATAGGAGTGAGGATATATATTTCTTCAATAAGTAACAAATCTCTGTGTGGATTAGGAGATGGAAAGTATGGATAATGATATTGGGTGAAACTATAGACACGTAAGTGTGAATTTTGAGTGATGTTCGGAAAAACATAAGGAGTTAAGATTTGATGTATTGAACCGCGTGTTACTATTAAGTGGAATTGAAAGTACATAGTATAAGAATACTTCGAGATTGTAGTAATGTAAGTTTTGAGAGTCTATTAAAGGATGGAAATTACTAGGAGAATGTTAATATTTTGATAGGTCGGAGGGATTATTCGAGATTTGATTTAGGACCCTAAGATGATTGGTTTTTAAGTTGATGATTTAAAATCCACAAGGTTGGATGGAGGACCAAGTGACGCCTTAAACTTGTATAATTTATGTAGATGAGGTAGGCAAGGGATAATAATTCAGGTTATGGATGATAGTGTTTGAAGATCTACTAAAAATGTAACAAATGATTTATGGTATAGTTGTTGGTCTTGGGAAATCAAGCATTATGAGTGTTTCAGTTACTAGATAGACGAGGAAGATATGTGGATCTTGGAGATATTTTACTGCCAAGTTATGAGGATGAGGTTTAAAGATAATTGTTCTTTAAGAGATGCTTATTGGAAACATGTGAGAAATAGCTCTTTAGAACGTTCGATTGTTAAGATTCTTTTAGTTTGTATCTCGGTGAATGTTGAGAAGGATTAAGAATCCAGCGAGTGAACCAAATTTTGGGAAAATGTGCCAAGAAAACTTGTTGGAGCAGCACATAGAGATGTAGCTTATGACAATTAAAGATTCAGGAAAGGAGTTATCTCACCTATAATTAAGACATTGTTATTATAAGGATATGCCAATGATACAAAGGCACTCCTTGAGCGCATCTCATGAGGGTTGTTATTGGGTTCGTCAATCAAAATAGTTAAATGTTTGTTTGGTAGGGGAGAATTGAGCATGAAATGGAAAGGTTTGGTGGGTACTAGTAAGGCTTGATTTATTGAAATCACTATAAGGAGGAAACAAGAAGTATGATGACAGATGAGCTAAGCAAATAAAGGACTCTAGATGTTGACCACAGGGACGGTTGAATGACGGTAGAGGTGAAAAGTGTTTGAAATACATTTTAGATGTAGATTATTTCATAAGAAGCATGAATTTGATGTGTTAGGCATGAGACAAATATAGCTCTTAACTAGTGAATGAAATTCAAGTTAGATTTTTGTTGGAGATGTAACTTTTCAAATGAAGTACTAAACTAAAAGGAAGTTTGTGTGTCCTAAGTAGTATAGTTTTTGGTATGATTTCGAAAATATTTGAGGAAGCTTGGATTACCAAGCAGATGTGGGGATGTAATTATTAAAGTTATATTTAGACCAACATTTTTAGGTGTACACTACAGTTTGACGTAGTTGTACAACTAAAGAAAAATCGAGGATTTGTGGACAATAGAGAAATTTAGGAATTCTCGGCGGTAGTGATTGTTTTGTGCTTAGTGTGATGGTGTCATACACAGTGTTTCTGTTTGGTACCAAATGGATGTTTCGTACCAAGTGGACGTATATGAGGCTTTGTGACATAGCTATGGACGACTGTACTTCATCGATAAGATTAGTTATAGGAAAATATGGGAACTCAGTGAACCTTGAGAAGTTTGTTGATCGCTAGTGCATTAGGATAACCTTAAGTGCAAGTTGCGAGGAGCGCTATTACAGTTCGATTAAGATAGTCCAAGCCACCATCATGGTTGTTGGCTATTTATTGACAAATTGAGGGACTGATCATCTTTAATCTCTTGTTGATAGTAGACTATCTTAAAGTACACTTTAGGTATTTTATATGTTTTGGATTTTGGCTCGGAGGCTTTTTAGCCAAAGTTAATAATATTATGGAGTTTATAGGATCAAAAAGTTATTTTGACACCGTTTAGAATTACTCGTCGATAAATAAATTTAAATTAAGTGCGGTAAATCCTTTACGGAGAATTTAATGCGTTACGGGTGAAATGGTAATTTAACAAATATCTAGATATTTTGAGATATTTGTTAAGTTATATTTAATATATATATATGTTTGCTTGGAGAGAATAGAAAGAAAGGAAATTAGAAGGAAGGAAAAGGAAAAGAAAAGGTTATATAAAGGAAAGAAGGAAATAGAAAGGAAGGAAAAACAAAGAAAGGAAAAAGGAAGGAAAGAAAATCCAAAACTTCATCTTCTTCCTCTCCCTGCGTGCGCGACCCATTTTCCCTCCTTCTCCCATTTTCATTTTCGTTGCTTCCTTTTCTTCAAAACTAGTGACCCAAGGTTGGGTGAGTGTTAGAACAAAGGTTTCGCAACTTCACTCTTCCTCTTTGATACGAAATCGAAGAAAAACGGTATTTGAGATTCAAACACAAACCCCTCCGTTTCTTCTAGATCGAAGCTTCATTTCTCGAAGACTTAGAAGGGAAAGTTGCTCACTACCGTGCTACGGCGCTAGTGGACCAGTTTTGGAAGCGGTGTTGCGAGCGGAAAATTTACCGGATTTACTCACGGTGCCGGAAACGCACGTTTGAGCTAACGTTAAGGTAAGGGCTCCTTCCAAACTTTTAGTTTGCATCTAGGGCCTTATCTGTGGTTGTGTGGAAACGAATTTTGTTAGGATTGGAGTATTGTTTTGGGAAAAATGATTTTACCTCATGTATGTAAGATTTTGAATAAATGAAATTTATTATGTTGATTTGTGTTCATCGTATTTGGCATGTTCATACTTGATGTTTGTTGATTGATGTGTTTTGGTGTGAATTATGAATTGAATGTGAGAATTTGTTTGAGTTTGTTTTGTGTGGAATTTGAAAACCATTAAGTTAAATGAGTATTAAGAATGGGGAATCTCTTAATGTCTTGTTTACTTAATATGTGTTTGTTGTGAAAAATCGTTTAAGTTAACTGGGCGTTAAGAATGGGTAATCTCTTAATGTCTCGGTTACTTTATGTTTGTTTTTTTTTAAATCGTTTAGTAAATGAGTATTAAGAATGGGGAATCTCTTAATGTCTCGTTTACTAAATATTTTGTTTTGAAAATCGTTTAAGTTAACTGGGCGTTAAGAATGGGGAATCTCTTAATGTCTCGGTTACTTAATGTTTGTTTTTGAAAATCGTTTAGTAAATGAGTATTAAGAATGGGGAATCTCTTAATGTCTCGTTTACTGAATATTTTGTTTTGAAAATCGTTTAAGTTAACTGGGCGTTAAGAATGGGGAATCTCTTAATGTCTCGGTTACTTAATGTTTGTTTTTGTAAATCGTTTCAGTAAATGAGTATTAAGAATGGGGAATCTCTTAATGACTTATTTACTGAATGTTGTTTTGAAAAATCGTTTAAGTTA
>NC_021166.2:29073556-29078680 GCF_000331145.2 Cicer arietinum
TATATATATATGTTTGCTTGGAGAGAATAGAAAGAAAGGAAATTAGAAGGAAGGAAAAGGAAAAGAAAAGGTTATATAAAGGAAAGAAGGAAATAGAAAGGAAGGAAAAACAAAGAAAGGAAAAAGGAAGGAAAGAAAATCCAAAACTTCATCTTCTTCCTCTCCCTGCGTGCGCGACCCATTTTCCCTCATTCTCCCATTTTCATTTTCGTTGCTTCCTTTTCTTCAAAATTAGTGACCCAAGGTTGGGTGAGTGTTAGAACAAAGGTTTCGCAACTTCACTCTTCCTCTTTGATCCGAAATCGAAGAAAAACGGTATTTGAGATTCAAACACAAACCCCTCCGTTTCTTCTAGATCCAAGCTTCATTTCGCGAAGAGTTAGAAGGGAAAGTTGCTCACTACCGTGCTACGGTGCTAGGGGACCAATTTTACTCACGGTGCCGGAAACGCACGTTTGAGCTAACGTTAAGGTAAGGGCTCCTTCCAAACTTTTAGTTTGCATCTAGGGCCTTATCTGTGGTTGTGTGGAAACGAATTGTGTTAGGATTGGAGTATTGTTTTGGGAAAAATGATTTTACCTCATGTATGTAAGATTTTGAATAAATGAAATTTATTATGTTGATTTGTGTTCATCGTATTTGGCATGTTCATACTTGATGTTTGTTGATTGATGTGTTTTGGTGTGAATTATGAATTGAATGTGAGAATTTGTTTGAGTTTGTTTTGTGTGGAATTTGAAAACCATTAAGAATGGGGAATCTCTTAATGTCTCGGTTACTTAATATTTGTTTTTTTGAAAATCGTTTAAGTTAACTGGGCGTTAAGAATGGGGAATCTCTTAATGTCTCGGTTACTTAATATTTGTGTTGTGAAAAATTGTTTAAGTTAACTGGGCGTTAAGAATGGGGAATCTCTTAATGTCTCGGTTACTTAATATTTGTTTTGAAAATCGTTTAAGTTAACTGGGCGTTAAGAATGGGGAATCTCTTAATGTCTCGGTTACTTAATGTTTGTTTTTTTTTTAAATCGTTTAGTAAATGAGTATTAAGAATGGGGAATCTCTTAATGACTTATTTACTGAATGTTTTGTTTTGAAAATCGTTAAGTTAAATGAGAATTAAGAATGGGGAATCTCTTAATGACTTATTTACTGAATGTTTTGTTTTGAAAATCGTTAAGTTAAATGAGAATTAAGAATGGGGAATCTCTTAATGACTTATTTACTGAATGTTTTGTTTTGAAAATCGTTAAGTTAAATGAGAATTAAGAATGGGGAATCTCTTAATGACTTATTTACTGAATGTTTTGTTTTGAAAATCGTTAAGTTAAATGAGAATTAAGAATGGGGAATCTCTTAATGACTTATTTACTGAATGTTTTGTTTTGAAAATCGTTAAGTTAAATGAGAATTAAGAATGGGGAATCTCTTAATGACTTATTTACTGAATGTTTTGTTTTGAAAATCGTTAAGTTAAATGAGAATTAAGAATGGGGAATCTCTTAATGACTTATTTACTGAATGTTTTGTTTTGAAAATCGTTAAGTTAAATGAGAATTAAGAATGGGGAATCTCTTAATGACTTATTTACTGAATGTTTTGTTTTGAAAATCGTTAAGTTAAATGAGAATTAAGAATGGGGAATCTCTTAATGACTTATTTACTGAATGTTTTGTTTTGAAAATCGTTAAGTTAAATGAGAATTAAGAATGGGGAATCTCTTAATGACTTATTTACTGAATGTTTTGTTTTGAAAATCGTTAAGTTAAATGAGAATTAAGAATGGGGAATCTCTTAATGACTTATTTACTGAATGTTTTGTTTTGAAAATCGTTAAGTTAAATGAGAATTAAGAATGGGGAATCTCTTAATGACTTATTTACTGAATGTTTTGTTTTGAAAATCGTTAAGTTAAATGAGAATTAAGAATGGGGAATCTCTTAATGACTTATTTACTGAATGTTTTGTTTTGAAAATCGTTAAGTTAAATGAGAATTAAGAATGGGGAATCTCTTAATGACTTATTTACTGAATGTTTTGTTTTGAAAATCGTTAAGTTAAATGAGAATTAAGAATGGGGAATCTCTTAATGACTTATTTACTGAATGTTTTGTTTTGAAAATCGTTAAGTTAAATGAGAATTAAGAATGGGGAATCTCTTAATGACTTATTTACTGAATGTTTTGTTTTGAAAATCGTTAAGTTAAATGAGAATTAAGAATGGGGAATCTCTTAATGACTTATTTACTGAATGTTTTGTTTTGAAAATCGTTAAGTTAAATGAGAATTAAGAATGGGGAATCTCTTAATGACTTATTTACTGAATGTTTTGTTTTGAAAATCGTTAAGTTAAATGAGAATTAAGAATGGGGAATCTCTTAATGACTTATTTACTGAATAAAGTATTGTATGAACTTTTCGCATATTGAAAATCCTGATAAGGTGCATGCTTAGTTGAAAAGTTACTTTAGCATTTAAAACTTAAATGTTTTGTGTTAACTGTTATTTTCGGTTGGTGACCTTTACAATTATTGTGGAAATCTGGGCTTTTCCCTCAGATGAGAGTCAGGACGATCCTACCGGTTCGTACCCTACGGACGGGAATGGAGATGGGGACGCTTGACTGCAGCTACGTTAGGAGGATCTCACGGGGCGCGTGGAGATCACTCAGGGTGATTAGTTGTTTTGTAAAATGATCAGACTAGGTCGTCACAGAGGGAACGAATGTCTTTCTTTTGGGGTTGCATTTATTTTTAAACTGGAAGATTGTACTACTTTTGTTATGTATATATTTTGAATTCATGGATGAAGAATTTTTCCGCTGCTCGTAAATTCTGTTGACTTATTTGTCGTTGTATTACGACTTAAATATTTATCCAAACGTGTGTTACCTTATTTATTTTCCTGTTTTATATTAATTCCTTTTGAAAAACAAAATACACTCATGCTTTGAAAAACGGGGTGTTACAAGTCTTACCGGCTATGGTAGTGTGTAGAGTTACTAAGCACCCTATGAAAAGGCGTAGGCAACAATTTCTTCGAGTAGGCCGCGTGAAACAAGTTGTCACTTGTACGTTGAATTTGAGTACAAACCTAGTGTGGATTGATACTCGTGCTTTAAGTTTCAAGGATGAAACTTGTTTTTGGAGGGTAGTAATGTAAGACCCTTAATTTTAAATCCTAAATTATACAATTTTAAGGTATTTTGTGTTGAATTTCTTAGGCTTTTAGCCCAGTTTTCGGTATTTGGTGAGTAAATGCCAAAAATATATTTTTGGAAGTTGGATTAAAATTATTTGTCGAAGAATAATTTATTTACGTTGCGAAGAATTTAATACTGAACAGTTTGTTAAAAATATCACTCGTTGCTGAAAATTTATCTGTCAATTGAGTTGCAACGAGAGTAGATAAGTAGGAAGGCAGAAAGGAAACAAAGGAAACAAAAACGGAAAAAACAAACTCTCCATGCTCGCGAACCCTTCTTCTTCTTCTTCCTTCTTCCATTTTCTTTTTCCTTCTTTTGCTTCAAGAAAAGAAACCCAAGGCTTGGTGGGTGAGAAAGCAAATAATTTCTCAGCTTTATTCTTCCTCTTCGATTCGAGAACGAAGAAAAACGGTGTTAGGGGTTTTCAAAACCGTTAAACGCAAACCTCGATGTTTCTTCTAGATCTAAGCTTCGTTTCGAGAAGAGATAGAAAGGAAAGTTGCTCACCTCCACGCTACGGTGCTAGTGGACCAACTTTGGAAGCGACATCGCGAACAGAGATTTTATCGGAATTACTCGTGGTACCTTAATCGCTCGTTAAAGCTAACGTTATGGTAAGGGCTCCTTCCAAACTTTTAGTTTGCATTTATAGACTTATCTGTGGTTGTGTGGAAAAGAATTTTGTTAGGGTTGAAGTCTTGATTTGGGGAAAATGAATTTAATGCTTTTATGGGTGAAATTTTAGAGTTGGGTTTTGGTGATATTGATGAGTGTTTCATGGAAAATGAATTTAACTCATTTATGTTTGGTTTTGAGGAAATGAAATTTGATGTGCTTGAGTGGTGGGTTGAGATAATTCTGTGGTTGTCGTGTTTGACGTGTTCATAATTAATATTTATAAATTTCGAAATCTGTTTGTGTGGATTTTGTGGAAAAATGAATTGAGGTGATTTGGTGTGAATTGTGGATTTAATTTGAGAATATGTCTGAGTATGTTCTGTGTGGAATTTGAAAATCATTAGAGTTAAACGAGTATTAAAAATGGGGAATCTTTTAATATCTCTGTTTACTTAATGTTTGTAGTGAAAATTGTTAGAGTTAAATGAGTATTAAGAATGGGGAATCTCTTAATATCTGTATTTACCTAATGATTGTCGTTAAAATTGTTAGAGTTAAACGAGTATTAAAAATTGGGAATCTTTTAATATATCTGTTTACTTAATGATTGTCGTAAAAATTGTTAGAGTTAAATGAGTATTAAAAAGGGGAAATCTTTTAATATCTGCACTTACTTAACGATTGTCGTTGATAGAGTCAGAGTATGCTCATGCATTTCATAGTACATGGCGACCGGATGGGCCATGGTGATAGTGGTGACCGGATGGGACACGAGATGATTCCATGTGATTTGTTGGTTCATCTTATCCTTGCGGGGATTGTCGCATCGTGTAAGGTCTGTGATAGACTGCACATTTTTGGTAAATCATGCTGACCCGTGATAGGTGGCACCTCGGTAAATAGTACTTCGGCCTGTGATAGGCGGTACATTTACGATTTACGTTTTTTGTAAATCGTGCTGACCCGTGATAGGTGGCACCTCGGTAATTTAGTAATTCGGCCTATGATAGGCGGTACAATTATGATCTACGGCCCTTCAAGGAGGGTTTTGGTTTGGAATTCTGAGTCCATGCATTTTGGCATATACGCATTGCATTAGGGTGCTTGGCATGCGAGTCGTGTTTGATTCAAGATTATGATTGAGTGTTTGAACTCAAGTTGTCATGGTGATTGTGTTATAATTGCCAATTGTGAATGTTTTGGATGTGTGTGAAAGTGTGACTGATTGCGAAACCATTTCGAAACTCAAGTTGTCGTAGTGATTGTGCTATAATTGCTAAGTGTGAATATTTTGAAATTGTG
>NC_021166.2:29078981-29091867 GCF_000331145.2 Cicer arietinum
ATGTTTTGAAATTGTGTGTAAGTGTGATTGATTTCAAAACCTTTTCGAAACTCAAGTCGTCATGGTGATTGTGCTATAATTGCTAAGTGTGATTGTTTGGATTTGTGTGTAAGTGTTGATTGATTTCAAAACCCTTTTAAAAGCTGAATTTTGTTGTTTTCTGCTGCTGTCTGATATGTATTCGAATACAGACATGCTGTTTTGCTATTGACTTGTTGTGTAGTCGAATACAAAAGGCTGTATTCGAATACATACATGCTGTTTTTGCTGTTGAATGCTGAAATAGCCCTGTTATGTGTTAATTGTTAATTTCGGTTGGTGACCCTTTACAACTATTGTGGAAATCTGGGCTTTGCCCTCAGATTAGAACCAGGACCATCCTACCGGTTAGTACCCTATAGATGGGAAGGTAGTTGGACACACCTGACTGGAGCTGTGTCAGGAGCATCTTGCGGGGCGCGTGAAGATCATTCGGGATGTATAGTTTTTTGGTAGAATGATCAGATTAGGTTGATGTATAGGGACTAGACGTCTTTCTTTTTGGGTTGTGTTTATTTTAATTTGGAAGACGATACCTATACTAATATTGTCTGCTTGACATTTTATTATGATGGAGTCCATGTACCACTTTATTAAGTGTAAATACTTTGGATTCGTATTTCAAAAACTATTCCGCTGCTTGTAAATTGTGTTGACTTATTTGTCGTTGTGTTACAACTTAAATATTTATCCAAAAGTATTTCCTTATTTATTTCTTTGTTATTATGAATTTGTTTAAAAAAAAAAAAAAAATACACTCGCGCTGTTAAAACTCGGGGTGTTACAGGTAGCTAGTCCATCTTACTCATGTAGTCAACTACTTAAGGTAACTAAAACTGCAGTCATTCAAATTCAAATATGGATAATTAAAAGTATGTTTAACGTGGTTCAGGAGTGCGAAAACAGCGCCAAAACTCATACTCCTTACCTCAAGTTAAAACCCAATTAATTACACATTTCCAATAATTTATTTGTAATTTAAAAATAATTATAACAACAAAAGAAATGACACTTGCATCAATATGAATCGCCAATTAAAATAAAGAAATATATAATTATTTCAGTTTTAAACACTCTCAATTACCTCAAAAACTATTCACGAATTTCCAACTCTTAGAACGCATGAAACACAAACACTTTCACCTTCACCTAATCACATATACATGCATATAAGTAATTGAATAATTGGCATCATGTCGTAAAATATTCTCATAGAAATCCAACAACAAGAAATTTATCACAATTAAAGTAATAATTCACCTTTTTTTTTAATCAATCTTTATCATTTAACAAAAATTGAAACAAAGATTTTTCAATTACCAAGTAAAGTAAGCAACTATTTTTACTCAAAGTTAATATAACAATCATAAAATTAAAATATATCTCGTAGTACATAAATCATTTTAGTGGTTAATCAATACTCTAAAATTTGATTTTAAACACTTAAATTATTTTAAGAGGAACACTTAAATAAGACTAAAAACAAAAAAAAAAACAAAAATATGCATATGATGAAGAGTCATCACTAATCTACTGCTTGTTTATATATACAAATAATAGATTTAATATTTGTCCACCAGATGATGTGTGGGATAGAAAGAACTTTGAAGTATGAGGTGCAACAGTAATGAATAATAATCTAAACAAGGTTTGTAGCTCAATGGACATATTGAGATGGATTGGTCAGGATGTTTGGAATTCCTTATGTGATCATTGGAGAACTCAAGGATTCAAAAAGAAGAGCATACAAGCAAAAAAAACTCGGGCATCTGACTATGGAGGTTTTTGAGGGTCCTTTCACACCTATGGCTCTTTCACACCTGTAGCTCTTTCACCACATCCCAACATATAGTTAATTTGATTAAGTTTCCTATCCTTTTCTATATTTTAACTTTTATATATGATTTACTATTGTGTGTGCTTTGATATTTTGATATGTGTAACTTCTATTAATTTTTAAAGAAATGCATACACTAATGTTTGTGTTGTTTTTTAACTTTTACACCATATAATTATGTTGTGTAAATTTCAATTTTGTTTTGCAAATTAATTCTTGAATTTTGTTTTGTAAATTTCAATTCTATTGTGCAAATTAATATTACATGTTTACAAGTTTTTAATGTTGAGTTTTCATTATGTTGTTTGATGGAATTGAATGACAGCCCTCCTAGTCATTCAAATTTGTTTCTCCACACACATAAACCTTGCAAGTATAAAACTTGAGTTGACAAAAGATTGGAATATGTTCACGTAATAGCTTTTACCTTTAAAGTGTATATTCTTTTTTTTTTTTTTGGTTTTATTCTATTTTAGTGTGTTTTAAAATATTAATTAGCTTTTTATTTATGTTGACATGAAAAATTTAAACGTATGCTGGAATAATTGATCCAAGAAACAACATTACAAGAAACTCCCCCATCAAATGAATTAGATGTGTGGTGTGAGGTTGCAGGAATAAAAAGATGACGAGTATATGGTATCATACTGGAATCTATTGTATTATTAGGGAGATCATATTATCTATTGGGTGGGCTCACTCCTCAAGTGGAATCCACCAATTTTATTATTATTATTATTATTATTATTATTATTATTATTATTATTATTATTATTATTATTATTATTATTATTATTATTATTATTATTATTATTATTATTATTATTATTAGTAGTAGTAGTAGTAGTAGTAGTAGTAGTAGTAGTATTAATATTCTTATTATTATTAAAGAAAAAAAAGGAACAAAATGTTTTATTGAGCTTGACCCATATGAAAGAAAAATAAAAGGGATTTGAAATGTCTATTTTAAAATAGAAAAAGGCAGTCGCACAGCATCAAGAGAAGGAGAAAAAAATAGACTTCTGGTGGTGGTAACAAATGTATAGCAAATTTGCTCCGTTTGATCTACAATGTTAGTATGTTATTTCTACCATTGAGTTTGTTATTTTAATATATAGTATAAGTAGTTTTACCTTCTCTGAGTGTTACTTTGGAATACCCAATTCAGTGGAATGTTATGAAGTTGTTGTTGTTGTTGATTGAGGTTCCCTATTGTCATTAGGAAGACTCTGGTGTACCCATTAATTATTATATTGAAATTTTTTACTTGATTAGGTCCCGTGGTTTTTATTCTCTCAATTTGAGGAAATTTTTCCACATTAAAAATTGTGTTTGTCTCGTATTATATTATCTGCCAATTATTATTGTTATGTGCAACTGTATTTTCTATTTGGCAATTTATCTACACATATGGGTGATAACGTTTCAGCAAGTGTAATGAATCATTGCAAGTAATAATTAAAACGGTAATACCGAGTGTTGAACTCAAGGATTGCGTTTTACTATTGAATTATATTTAATTACTAAAATTGAACAAACAGTTCTCAAATTGATTGAAATAATATTTAAAATTAACAACTGTGGTAAAATTGATCCTTTATAATAAGAAAAATGTATGGGATGAGTTTCATTTTGAATCCAACTGTGGTGTCTAATTTGATCCTAGTCACTGAATTCCTTTATTAAATTATAACCGAATTATCTTTATTATTCTTGTCCTAATGTCTTAGTGACAGAACCTTTAATTCCAAAGTAACCCATAATTCCTTAATGGATTTAAGATTAGAATTAAGTCTTACCATACAAGAATTCTCTTGTTATACTATTGTCTTTGCAACTAATTTAATTGGTTTCATGACCTGCATCTATCCCTAGACTACAAATTCATGAATTTCTCATATCAAGCATTCGTAAAGTCCACTCCCGTTTCAAAATAACAATCGTAGAACATTTTAATGTTTATCAAGCAATAAAAAGCATTAAGCAAAAAGATAAGAAAAATAATTCAATAAACTCATTCATATAAATAGAAATCAAATCAGAAAAATAAACGTTTCATCTTGTAACACTCATCCCTAACAAATAGAGTTTAGTTACTCATAACAAAGATAGAAAAGATAGAGATTAGAGAAGAAATACAAGAAAGATTCATGAATGATTCTTGATAAAATAGCTCCAATGGTGTTAGAAACAATCGTCCTATGAGTTTCTCTGCTAAGGCACAAGTCTCCCAACTTCCCAATAGTCAAAAAGATACCTTAAAAGTGATAAAAACGTGTTTTCATGATTTCTGATGTGCGCCGCGCGCCCCTGGCGCAGGGTTTGCGCTTCAAGCGCGAATTTCACATATTCAATAAGGCAGAAATTTTCCCTAGGCGCAGCTGTTGCGCTTCAGGTGCATAGCTTCTTCTGTTAGACGATTTCTGCATTTTTCTCCTCTTGTGAGTCTGAATTGGGTTTCGTTGGCTTCATGAAAGTTGTAACTATGGATCGTAGCTTTCATGTGCACTTGGTTTGACTCCAATTGGAATACAACTCTATATATAGCTTAAATACTCCACATAGGTCATGTTGATTTATCACCAAAATTTAGCACTACATTAAAACATGGAAACAACGCAAAACTACAACAACAAAAAATCTCTACTTAATCAAGGAAATAAGAACATAAACATTTCATTAAATCCAAGAACTAAAATCAACAAAATATATCAAATAACACCTTAAATAAACTAATGATTAAAGATATATAAGACTAAAAACAATGAAACATATGCATATGATGAAGAGTCATCAGGGGGAGAAAAATATTCCCCATTATTGAGATACTTATCTCTGATTTTCTCTGGTTTTTTCAAACATAGTGGTATCTAGAGCTCGGTTGATTTGATTTGTGCATTTAAATGGAGGAGGAAAATAAAGGTCCGAATATGATTAAACCCAACACTTCTAATTACACACTTTGCAAGAATCTCATGGAAGACATGTTATATAGTAAATATTTGTATGATCCTATTGAGGGTGACACTGCTAAACCCACAGATAGACGATGACTGGAAGAAGATGAATAGAAAGGTAGTGGCGTTGATCAGACAATGGTTGGATCTAAGTGTATATCCATATGTTGAAACTGAAATAGATGCTAACCAACTCGAGAACTAGAAAAGAAGTAATATGCTATTGATAACCCTTCATCATATGCATATTTTCCCACTGTTTTAGTCTTATTTATCCTGAATCATCAGTTAAATTAAGGATTTATTTGATACATTTTGTAGATTTTTGTTCTTTGAATTAATAAAATGTTTTTTGTTTTTATTTCGTTGATTAAGTAGGAATTTGTCGTAATTTTACATTGCGTTATGTTTTAGTGCAGTGCTGAATTTTGGTGAAAAATCAACATGATATATGTGGAGTATTTCAGCCATATCTGGAGTTCTAGATGTCCAATTAGTGTCACTCCAAGTGCTAATGAAAGCTAAGATCCATATCTACAACTTGCATGACGACACCGGGACCAAATTCAGAAGCAAAAGATGAGAAAAAAGCAAAATACATCAGACAGCAGATGTTGTACGCCTGGAGCGCGCCTGGAGCGCATTTCTCGTGTTTAAGTTATGTCAACGCGCACCTGGGGCGCGCGACGCACACCAGTAACCATAAAAACGCAGATTTCTACTGTTTTAGGGATCTTTTTCACTATTGGGAAGTTGGGAGACTTGTGCCGTAGCATACAAACTCAAAGACGGTCGTTTTTAACATCATTGGAGCAGTTTTATCAAGAATCATTCATGAATCCTTCTTGTAATTCTTCTGTAATCTCTATCTCTTTTATCTCTGTCATGAGTAACTAAACCCTATTTGTTAGGGATGAGTGTAACAAGATGAAACCCTTATTTTTATGATTTGATTTCTAGTTATACGAATGAGTTTATTGAATTATTTTTCTCATCTCTGTGCTTAATGCTTTTTATTGCTTGATCAACATTAAAATGTTCTACGATTTGTATTTCAAAACGGAAGTGGACTTTACGAATGCTTGAGATGAGAAATTCATGAATTTGTAGTCTAGACATAGGTGCAGGTCATGAAACCAATTAAATTAGTTGCAAAGCAATAATTTACAAGAGAATTTCTATACGGTAATGCTTAATTCTAATCTTAAATCTACTAAGGAATTAGGGGTTACTTTGGAATTAAAGGTTCTGTCACTAAGACATTAGGGTAAGAATAATAAAGAGAATTCGGTAATAATTCAATAAAGGAATTCAATAACTAGGATCAAATTAGACACCAAGGTTGGATTCGAAGTGAAACTCATCCCTGATATTTTTCTCAATTTATAAAAGATCAATTTTACTACTGCTGTCAATTTTAAATATTCTTTCAATCAACTTGAGAACCTTTTGTTCAATTTTAGTAACTAAATATAATTCAATAGTAAAACACAATCCTTGTGTTCGACACTCGGTACTACCGTTTTATTATTACATGCAACGATTCAGTACACTTGCTGAAATGCTATCAATATCAGAGTATGACCATAGTAGTGAGTTGGTGTTTGTGCAATGATGGAGCAAGGTCGAAGGAGAGTTTTATCATAGCTACGGTTGGTGTCAGTGTTTACATATGTAAATAAGAAATACATACATGCCAAATCCTATAAGCTCTCTTGAGACTTCCCAAGGTGTTCATTAAGAGAAATACATTGTTTATGAATGTGGAGGAGACCTCCCCAACCCTAGTTATCCCATCTTCTTAATCCTTGAGTTCGACACTCGGTACTACCGTTTTATTATTACATGCAACGATTCAGTACACTTGCTGAAATGCTATCAAGTTTTTCGCGCCGTTGCCGGGGACTGCCATATCACTATTGAATTAGTTTATTTACTGAATTGAAATTTTTTGCTCTACAATAAAATTTCTTTTTTTATTTTATTTCTAATTAAAAAAAAACAAATTTGGTTTAAAACTCTCTTATTTTTACTTAATTATTTATCTTTCTTTAACTCTTCAGTACTCACAATTTGTCTAACCTTGTATGCGAGGCCAGTCCTCAGCTGAACTTATCTTTGATCTAGAAATTGAAAAAACAGCGAAAGCACATAGAAAGGAAGCTCGAGAAAGGAGACAAAGGGAAAGACATTTAGTTGTGGAAGAAGAGGTTTTGGGTGATTGTGTCATATTTACTGAAATGGCCGACCCACCACCACCAGAACGTACTCTCGGAGAATATGGGAATCGAATTAGAAATCGTGCTCGATTACCCATTCATCACCAACCGGTTACAGTCAATAAGTTTGAAATAAGTCCTGCTCTATACTAAGAGTTGAGGGAAATTCATTTTGCCGGTAGACATAACGAAGACGCTAATAGACACCTCAAAAATTTCTTTGAATTATGTGAAACAGTGAAGGTGGATGGTTTGTCTGAGGAAAGCAAGAAATTGAAGCTATTTCCATTCTCTTTGATAGATGATGCTAAGGAGTGGTTTCTTTCATTCCCCGCCGACAACATCACCACATGGGATGATCTTGAGGATAAGTTCTTGGAACAATATTTCCCCCCAGCCATGTTCGTTAGAAAGAGGCAAGAAATCACCGGTTACAAACAGAAAGAGAGGGAATCTCTTCGTGACACTTATAGGAGATTCAGAAACTTGTGAATTTTGTGAGTAATAACAACAGGCAGAATAACCCCAACTCTAATACGTACAATTCTGGTTGGAGAAATCATCCGAATTTTTCTTGGAGAGATCAACAAGGTAGATCTCAGGGTCAACAAGAAGCTCAACCAAACCAATTCCCACCCAGAAAGGCTGCTTGGGAGAGCGCTATAGAAAAACTAGTTACAAGCACAAGTTCGTTCATTGAGGAGTCAAGAGCCGTCCAGAAAAATCACTCTGCATCAATAAAAAATCTTGAGACTCAAATGGGTCAACTTGCTCAACAAATGGCACAAAGAACGTCTGGAAATCTGCCTAGTGACACAGTGCTGAACCCAAGAAACAATGTTAATGCAGTGACCACGAGGAGTGGCAAGGTGAGAGAACAAGTACCACCTGAAGCCGAACAGAGTAGAAGTACCTTGACTCCAACTCACCGGGAGGAAATGGTCACACCAATATCGGTTGAAGAGCGCATCGCTATTGAAAAGGAGGAAGAACCCGTGGTACAAAAAGGGGAACCACTGCCAAAACCAGAAATTCGACTTCCATTCCCTCAAAGATTAAGGAGGGAAGAAACTGAAAAGCAATTTGGTAAGTTTCTTGATGTTTTTAAAAAATTACAGATTAACATCCCTTTTGCAGAAGCACTAGAGCAGATGCCGACATATGCTAAGTTCATGAAGGATATTCTGTCGAAAAAAAGAAAAATCGGCGGTGAAATAGTTATGCTTACTGAAGAGTGTAGTGCTATACTACAAAGGAAGTTGCCACCGAAGCTCAAGGACCCTGGAAGCTTCTGGGAAGGCTTTGTGCGATCTTGGGGCTAGTGTAAGTCTTATGCCCCTTTCAATATACAAAAAATTGGGCATTGGAAAAGTCAAGGACACACAGCTGATGTTACAGTTTGCAGACCGCTCGATGAAACACCCCTATGGAGTGGTGGAAGATGTGTTGGTTAAAGGGGACAAGTTCATTTTTCCAGTAGATTTTGTGGTACTAGATATGGAGGAAGACAACGACATTCCTTTGATTTTGGGGAGACCGTTCTTAGCAACAGGGAGAGCTATGATTGATGTAGCAGATGGCACCTTAACCTTGAAAGTAAATGAGGAAACCGTCACTTTTAACATTCTAAAAGCCATGGAACACTCAAAAGAAATAAAGCATCAAACACCCACCCTGCCATTAGAAAGTCAATGAAGCATCAAACACCCAGCCTGCCATTAGAAAGAGTTTTATGTGTACCCCAAGATGTCGTTCAAGAAAGTGAAGACCCAAAAATGAAAGAGGTGTTGGCCATGTTAGAAGCATCGCCATCCTACTCCCCCCGTTTTCCTACTAGGTGGGAGAACTTGAAAGGGAATGAAGACAACTCCGCGGAGAAAAAGACACCACTGATTGAACTCAAGCAGCTGCCTCTTCATTTGAAATATGTATTCTTGGGTGAAGAAGAAAAAAATCCAGCCATAATATGTGCAAGCTTAAGCGAGTTACAAGAAGAAAAGTTGTTGAGAATTCTGCGGAAGCACAAGGGCGCTATCGGTTGGTCCATTGATGACTTGAAGGGAATAAGTCCGACTTTTTGTATGCACAAAATCCTCATGGAGGACAATCACAAACCGGTAGTACAACCCCAAAGGAGATTGAACCTAGTAATGAAAGAAGTGATCAGGAAAGAGGTGGTAAAGCTACTAGAAGCCGGCCTCATATACCCAATTTCAGATAGCTCTTGGGTGAGTCCCGTCCAAGTGGTACCAAAAAAGGGCGGAACGACTGTCATCACAAATGAAAAGAACGAGTTAATTCCTACTCGAACGGTTACAGGCTGGAGAGTGTGTATTGATTACAGGAGATTGAACAGTGCCACGAGGAAGGATCATTTCTCGCTCCCTTTCATTGATCAGATGCTTGAGCGGTTAGCCGGACATGAGTATTACTGCTTCCTAGACGGCTATTCAGGATACAATCAGATAGCTGTACCACCCGAGGATTAAGAGAAAACTGCATTTACATGTCCATATGGGGTATTTTCTTATCGAAGAATGCCATTTGGAATGTGTAATGCGCCGGCCACATTTCAAAGGTGCATGATGTCCATATTTTCTGATATGATTGAGAAACATATCGAGGTATTCATGGACGACTTTTCTGTATTTGGCTCATCCTTTGATAATTGTTTGATTAATCTATCTCTTGTATTAGAAAGGTGTGAAAAATCTAACTTGGTCCTAAATTGGGAGAAATGTCATTTTATGGTAAGAGAGGGAATTGTTTTAGGCCACCAAATCTCCTACAAGGGGATCGAGGTAGACAAGGCCAAAGTTGAAGTGATTGAAAAACTTCCCCCCTTACCAACGAGAAAGGCATTAGAAGCTTTTTAGGCCATGCTGGATTTTATAGAAGGTTTATAAAAGATTTTTCAAAAATTGCAAAACCACTTACAAACTTACTTGCAAAAGACACACCTTTCAAATTCAATGAGGATTGTATGCATGCTTTTAACAATTTGAAAAACCAGCTGATAACTGCCCCCATCATCACTGCACCTGACTGGTCACTACCTTTTGAAATCATGTGTGATGCAAGTGACAGTGCTATTGGGGCAGTTCTGGGACAAAGAAAAGACAAGATGTTGCATGTGATCTACTATGCTAGTCATGTTTTAAATCAGGCACAACACAATTATACTACAACTGAAAAAGAATTATTAGTTGTAGTCTATGCTTTTGATAAATTTCGGTCTTATTTATTAGGATCGAAAGTTATTGTTTACACTGATCATGCTGCCTTGAAGTATTTGTTTACTAAGCAGGAATCAAAACCACGGTTGCTTAGATGGATTCAATTACTACAAGAATTTGACATTGAGATCCGGGATAAAAAGGGGTCAGAGAACACTGTGGCTGACCACCTATCTCGATTGGAGAAGGTTGAGGAGAATGAGGACATTAGACCGATTCGAGATCAATTTGCTGATGAGCACATATTTGCCATTACCACGGTACCTTAGTTCGCCGACTTTGCTAATTTCAAGGTGGGGGGTACAATCCCATCTGATTTCACTTACCAACAACGAAGGAAGTTTATCCACGATGCCAAATTCTATGTATGGGATGAACACTTTCTGTACAAAAGAGGAGTGGATGGGCTGTTGCGAATATGTGTGCCCGAGGAGGAACAAGAAAAGGTAATGTGGCACTGCCACAACTCCGAGTACGGGGGTCATTTCAGTGGTGACCGAACTGCAGCAAGAGTTCTACAATCGGGGTTGTTCTGGCCTTCATTATTCAAAGATACATTCAACTATGTGAAGAAATGCGATCGATGCCAGCGCACCGGTAACATCTCAAAACGGGATGAGATGCCACAAAATACTGTATTAGAAGTAGAAGTGTTTGATGTGTGGGGTATTGATTTCATGGGTCCATTCCCATCGTCATATAACAAAGTTTATATTTTGGTGGCGGTGGATTATGTCTCAAAATGGGTTGAAGCAATAGCTACTCCAACAAATGATTCGAAACAGGTTATCACCTTTCTCAAGAAGAACATATTCGCTCGCTTCGGTGTGCCTCGAGCCTTGATTAGTGACGAAGGCACCCATTTTCTAAACCGGAATATGGAATACCTTCTAAAGAAATATAATGTGCGTCATAGAGTGGCACCCCCATACCATCCACAAACAAGTGGGCAAGTTGAAGTCTCCAACAGGCAGCTTAAACGAATCCTAGAAAAGACAGTAACTGCCTCACGAAAAGATTGGTCAACGAAACTTGATGATGCACTTTGGGCCTACCGAACAGCTTTTAAGACCTCCCTGGGTATGTCACCGTATCAAATTGTGTATGGTAAAGCTTGTCACCTACCTCTCGAACTTGAACATCGAGCATTTTGGGCGACGAAGTACTTGAACTTTGACTCAGGAAAGGCGGGAGAGGCGAGAATTCTTCAACTTCACGAGTTAGAGGAATTCCGGAATTTTGCTTATGAGAATGCCAAGATATATAAAGAAAAAACAAGAAATGGCATGACAAAAAAAAAATCAAATTCAAAGAATTCCAAGAAGGAGAACTAGTTCTCCTATTCAACTCAAGATTGAAGTTGTTTCCCGGAAAACTAAAGTCAAGATGGTCGGGCCCTTTCAAGGTAGCCAAGGTATTTCCACACGGTGCTGTCGAATTGAAAGATATACACTCCGATCGGAACTTCAAGGTCAATGGACAAAGACTCAAATCGTATTTCGGGGAAGAATCAAAACTTTCGATGGAGTCCATCCATCTGGTTGCCATTTGAAGAATGAATTGTCAAGCTCAGGACACTAAACAAGCGCTTATTGGGAGGCAACCCAACTTCATATCCTTTGCATTTTAGTTTGATGTCACTTCATTTACTTTCAATTTTAGTTTTGAATTACTAATTTTATTCATTCTTGATGTTTAGTATAAGCAAGAAATCATAAAAATGTGTTGGGGATTGTTTTTTTTTAGTTGAGAGGGAGAAAAACGCGCTTGAAGCGCAAGCCGTGCGCCTGAAGCGCATTTCAGGAAATTTTGCTCTGTGAACGTGCGCCTGGAGTGCGCCTGGGGTGCTTGAAGCGCATTTAATAGAATTGGCCTCTGCCAACGCGTGCCTGGAGCGCTTGAAGCGCATTTACCAGGTTTGGCCTCTGCCAACGCGTGTCCTGGAGCGCTTGAAGCGCATTTAACAGAAGTCCTGGCAATGCTGGGTTTTTAAACATTACAAGTAAGTAAACCTTCTCTCTTTCACAAACACCATTATCATTGAAGGTCAAGCTCCCTCCCTTCACACAATCTCGAAAATTGTCTCATCCTCAAGTAAGTTTCCCTCTCCTATCCAACATCATCCCATCCTCAAGTAAGTTTCCCCAAACCTCTAATATCAACTCATTCTTGTTTACTGATGCATGTGGGTTTTTCTCTTTTAAATTTGAATCTATGCTAAATGTTGTACATTATGCATGCACGCATGTTTGTTTAATGAGATCGAATGGGGTTAATGGTTGCGAGATTGGGGGTTGTTCATTCATTATTATGCCTGCATTCCAACTGTTTGATAAAATGTCACAACCATTATTATGCTTGCATTCCAACTGTTTGATAAAATGTCACAACCATTATTATGCTTGCATTCCAACTGTTTGTTAAAATGACACAACCAATGCAAATGCATTATTATCACTTAGAATTTTGGTGGACAAACTCATGGCCATGTATGATGTTATTTTTCCAAGGTAGACCGTGCCTAAATTAAGTAGCTCTAACTTGAAATATTCTGAAACTTGGGGGTGATTACTTGTTTTTCAGGACCGAATGGCAACC
>NC_021166.2:29092969-29094839 GCF_000331145.2 Cicer arietinum
CACCTCACCAGTATACCGGCGACCATAGCGGAACATGAGCAGATGATCTAAACGAGGATCCTTGAATTGCTAAACTAGAGAAGTTTTCTTTCTTTTGTTTTGAATTTTTTTCTTTCGATTTTTTTTCTTTTCTTGTTTTTCTTTGTTTTGGTCTAGTCTATTTGCTTTTCTTTGCGTCGTCTTGTTTTCTTTGTTTGATGATGTAACAGTCGTATTGACTTGCACTTAATCTTAAAATTTCTGTTTGTGATTTTGCAAGTTAAATTTCATTTCTTAGATTATGTTATTGCTCAAGTCGACAAGTCTTCCTAATGCATGCATTCTTGATTACTAAATGGTTGTAGAAGGCTAATATGCCATCAATTTTTCAAAAATACAATTTTAACTTTTCAGAAACATGTTGGCTTTATTTTGATTGTTCATACTCTCTCTTATTATCCTAGCTGTGAGCTTTTGAGCCTAAACACTTAAATTCTTTGTTGTGTGATTATCCAGACATGTGTTATCCCTCTAGAACTTGCACTAATTCTGACTTGCATCACATGTAATTTATGCATACATTGAGGCAATTTTATTGGTCGTTTGAGCCTTTCTAACTACCCAATGAAAATTTTACCCTTTGCTAGCCCTTTTGAGCCTTGCCCTTTTATTTCGGTTACTAGCCACATTACAAGCAAAACACCTGACTTTAATTAAATCACCTTACTTGGAGTTGGGTAGAAAAAAAAAATTTTGGTCTTGATAAAATTCTAAGTTTGGGGTTGCTCATGAGATAGCAACTTTTTAAGTTTGGGGTGATGATTCTCACAAAAATAAAATAAAAAAGAAAAAATAAAAAGAAGAAAAATAAAATGAAAGAAGAAAGAAGAAAAACAAAAACAAAAACAAAATATATCTTCTTGGTTCTTCTGTCAATGTCTGAGAATCTCCATAATGAAAAGGTGTAGAAAAAAAAATGGTAGAATAATCTGGAAATGTATGCCTAACTCCAAGTGGTAAATCCTATTATCCTAAAATGTCCTACCCTTATCTAAGCCCCATTACAACACGAAAGTCCTCCAAAAATGAATGTGTTTACTGCATTGTGATTGCTAACTAGAATTTTTTTCAAGCCTATGGTAGCGTGATGCATGTTCTAGGATTTGAGTGATAAATTCATAAACCTTTCTAAACACTTGAGAGAAATTTTGGTGAGATTGTGTGAAGAGAGAGTTGAATTTGATGAATGAATGCCAAGGTGTACAAATCTTGTTGTCTGTATTTTTGAAAACAACCATAGAGCATGATGAATGTTTTGCAGTAGCAAGAACTTTGAAATTTGAGTTTGATGTAATTTGAGAAATTGAATTTAAGTGTGCATTTAACAGGACCAAATATGAAATTAATTGTTGCTTGGGGACAAGCAATAGATTAAGTTTGGGGTTGTGATGACTCTTCATCATATGCATATTTTCCCACTATTTTAGTCTTATTTATCCTCAATCATCAGTTAAATTAAGGATTTATTTGATATATTTTGTTGATTTTTGTTCTTTGAGTTAATAAAATGTTTTTTGTTTTTATTTCGTTGATTAAGTAGGAATTTGTCGTAATTATACATTGCGTTTTGTTTTAGTGCAGTGCTGAATTTTGGTGAAAAATCAACATGACATATGTGGAGTATTTCAGCCATATCTGGAGTTCTAGATGTCCAATTAGTGTCATTCCAAGTGCTAATGAAAGATACGATCCATATCTACAACTTTCATGAAGACACCGGGACCAAAGTCAGAAGCAAAACATGAGAAAAATGCAAAATACATCAGACAACAGATGCTGTGCGCCTGGAGCGCGCCCTGCGCACCTGGAGCGCATTTCTCGTGTTTCAGTT
>NC_021166.2:29095259-29098984 GCF_000331145.2 Cicer arietinum
GGGACCAAATTCAGACGCACAAGATGAGAAAAATGCAAAATACATCAGATAGCAGATGTTGTGCGCCTAGAGCGCGCCCTGCGCGCCTGGAGCGCATTTCTCGTGTTTCAGTTCTGTCAACAAGCGCCTGGGGCGCGCGACGCGCACCAGCAACCATAAAAACGCAGATTTTTACTATTTTAGGGATCTTTTTCACTATTGGGATGGTGGGAGACTTGTGCCCTAGCATAGAAACTCAAAACGGCCGTTTTTAACATCATTGGAGCAGTTTTATCAAGAATCATTCATGAATCCTTCTTGTAATTCTTCTCTAATCTCTATCTCTTTTATCTCTGTCATGAGTAACTAAACCCTATTTGTTAGGGATAAGTGTAACAAGATGAAACCCTTATTTTTATGATTTGATTTCTAGTTATATGAATGAGTTTATTGAATTATTTTTCTCATCTTTGTGCTTAATGCTTTTTATTGCTTGATCAACATTAAAATGTTCTACGATTTGTATTTCGAAACGGAAGTGGACTTTACGAATACTTGAGATGAGAAATTCATGAATTTGTAGTCTAGACATAGGTGCAGGTCATGAAACAAATTATATTAGTTGTAAAACAATAATTTACAAGAGAATTTCTATACGGTAATGCTTAATTCTAATCTTAAATCTACTAAGGAATTAGGAGTTACTTTGGAATTAAAGGTTCTGTCACTAAGACATTAGGGCAAGAATAATAAAGAGAATTCGGTAATAATTCAATAAAGGAATTCAATAACTAGGATCAAATTAGACACCAAGGTTGGATTCAAAGTGAAACTCATCCCTGATATTTTTCTCAATTTATAAAAGATCAATTTTACTACTGCTGTCAATTTTAAATATTATTTCAATCAACTTGGGACCTTTTGTTCAATTTTAGTAACTAAATATAATTCAATAGTAAAACGCAATCCTTGAGTTCAACACTCGGTACTACTGTTTTATTATTACTTGCAACGATTCAGTACACTTGCTGAAACGCTATCAGCTATCATTATGGCAAATCATACCACATAAAAAGAAATTACAGATTCCTTAAGAGGGATCAATCAAGGAAAAGAGATAAAAACAAAGAGAAGATAAATGACAAATATACAATAGCAGTTGCATCTGTTAATAATATCTACATTGTTTGTTATGATAATTACATAAACCTTGCATGTTAGGATTCAACTTGAATTGTTGATTCAGGTGCCTCATGTGACACCCTAAACCCAAATGAAATAAAAGTAAAATGCACTAATTTTTAAAGAGATTCGTAGCGGTTCCAAAATAGAGTATATAATTTTTTTAAAAAAAAAACTTTAAGATTCAGGACGTCACATTCACAGTTACACAAAATGCTTGCATAAAAATTTTCAATAAAAAAGAATCCTTTAGTATCAAATATAGTTGATGTTTATTAAATAAATATTTTTGATATAAAAGCAAGTTCTAAACTTAGAGACAATTAATTTCTACCTCTGAATAACCGATAAAAAATAATACAATTGATCAATCAAATTTACAAAAATCTAAATTGTTCAAAACTCAACAAAATACGATAAATTACTCCCACCCAATATCACCTATTCAGAGCGTGGATCCCCAATCGATAACCTGAAATAACTGCGCTCTCGCAAGCACCAAACACAAGCAACGAGGGGTGAGCTTCGAAAGCATGTAATAGTATAAAATAACTGAGAAGAACATGTAAAAAATATTAAATATCGTATCATATCAAATCACAACCAACAAGAATAATCAAGGTAAAACATTGATACAATCCACAACATCAAGTAAGTAAATACACAAATCAAGTAATGTTATGCATGCTCTTATACTCTAGACTCCTCCTCTTTCTTTGGTACCATTCTAACTTTGAAGTACTTGGTTAGGAGGCTTGATACTATGCCACCACGCAAGTGGATGGACAATTCAAATTGGCCATGTCCTCATAGATCCCCTCAACTCAACCCGAGACACGTATACGTGACAGTCGAGGTAAACGTGTGTTGCATGGTAGCTCTCGACATTTGGAGTGCTACCTCTAAGTCACTTAGGAATTCCCCACCCGAATACCTCCAAGGTCTAACAATCTTGCCATAAGGCTCAACAACAGACCGCCGCGATCAGGCTCATTCAGTTGTACTTCCCCATAATCATTAGGCTTGTCAGGTCCTACCTATATGATGACCAAATAATCTCCACTTCAAAAATTATCAACAACTACTTTCTCCCCTCGTTGGCCTAGGTTACTTACTCCATTAAGAGAACCATCATTGGCACGGGTCAAATTTGTCACTATTCAATTAAACACAATATGCATTTCATGATATTCATCAAGGTGGTACTATCATAAGTCAAGGAGTACACATCGTCATTGCAGATTTCCATAGTCATACATTACATTTAGAATTTATCATCATAATACGTCATCTCAAACAATAAAGGGTATTCACTCACATATAATAATAATCCTATATCATTCATACACACCACATCAATTGCAAGGCAAATAATTACAATTCATCACATTTTATATCATATATCAATATCAAGGACAGATATAAACAAAGCACATAATGCATCAAATATACTATTCTACAATAATTCAACTATCGCATGATCTTCAAGAATCAAATCAAACATTCTATAAAGGTTTCTAATTCATACTTTAACCTCACAAAATTCAAGTTTGCTCATTAGTCAATTATTACTCAAAGGGCTTCTGCCATACGTAGCGAGCCTCGAATGAATTGTGGGAAATACGGTATTCCCGTTCATCTCACTTAATTTATACTCATGCATTGGAACTCACTCTCACCCCATACCTCAATTTGACGCTTTCATAAGATAGAAGGACCATAATGATTTTCAGCAACCATGAGATGTCGACAACACGTCCAAACGAGTCCAAAAGCATCGACGAATTTGCAGAGTCAATGAAACATGGCTGATAATTTACGCGGACTATAAAAATCAATGTCACATAATTAATAAAAATATTAAGAGAATAAACATATTCGAAACGAAGTGAAACAAGTTATCAGAAAAGGCCTCACCGAAGTGTTGGAGCACCGACAGGGTCCGACATCAACTTCCCCAAAACAGACGAATGATTAGTGCTTCTTGAAGGTTTCGACAAGAGGAATGTAAAAACGATATCAGTTTTTCAAGATGATGAATGTGTTGTCCGGAATTCAAGAAAACAGCCACGACAATGGTGGAAACACATTTTTTAAAATGTAACGGTTGGCGATTTCGAGCATAGGTAACGAAAGAGGGTGTTTCGTGGAGTTCAAATATGGTCTTGGTTTTCGTTGGTGATAGTCGTGGTGGCCGAAATCTTGATCAAAAGGTGGTGATGTGATTTTTGGTAACGAGGAATAGGGCGTTTAAGTTTGCAATTCAAGTTGAAAATGAAAGAAGAGATCACAACTATCACAAATGTGGTCTCGGTTTTGCACAACACCCACTATAACGATCATAATTGAAGAGAGAACATAGAGAAGAAATAGGAATGGCGGAAAGCGTATATACAAAGAAGAAGAAGAAGAAGAAGATGGCTCGGTCTTCCTTTTATTTTTTATTATCTTATTTTATGTTTTCATTATTATTATTATTATTATTATTATTATTATTATTATTATTATTATTATTATTATTATTATTATTATTATTATTATTATTATTATTATTATTAATTGTT
>NC_021166.2:29100406-29123873 GCF_000331145.2 Cicer arietinum
TTTTTCATCCAAATACTCACATTAAAATACTACCATCAGTGAGTATTCAAAATTATAAAACAAATAAATATAACATCTAAACTTTATATTAATTACTAAATTATAATAATATATATAAAATCATAGTATCATAACAAAGATATAAAAATATAGGAAATCAATTGCAATTGTACTAGCATCTCAAGATGAATATTTATCAACTAAATAACTAAAAATATAAACCAGTTAGAATAAAATTGAAGTATAACTATGTGAACACTTAACATCATTCAAACTCACAAAAAAATATCACATTTACTAGATACATGCATATACACGTTAAATTGCCTAAAATCTTATTATTTAAATTATTAAACTAAAATAGTATTATTTTTTATAAAAATATATAAAATAATATAATATTTGTTATTTATATCACGCATTTAGTCTAATATGTAATTAGTAGATCATAGAAAGACCATATATAAAGAAAATTAATTTCAAAATTAATCAACATTATATTTTAAAATAATTTTAACACCAAATCAATTATTTAAAATTCTATTTAATTAATGAAATAATTTATTATAAAATTTGGGGTGTTACACCTCATATCATGTTACTCCCTATGTGTGATTTCTTCTCATCTTAGTGATTTTGGCATGGTAGAAATGGAAGATGAAGAAGTATGTAAAATTATCAGTATGGGAGATGTTTGGGTTGAAACTGAGAAGAGAAGAAAGAGTATGTAAGTGACTAGTTTTCAAACAAACAACATAAAAAAATTAATGGTTAGCGTATTGTAATTGTTTTTATTTTCATGTTGACAATATTAAAAAAAAATACTAATTTTAAGTAATCGTTTATTGATAAACATTTATCCTTGCATGGTCTTTATAATACATTTTAATTAATATATTAATATTATTCTCATTTTTATTTAGAAAATATAAAAAAATACTAAATTTAATTAATTGATTAGTGACAAATATTTATTTTGTATATGAATAGTACTCTCCAACAACTTCTTTAGCGACTCATTTCTCAGAAAATAAATTGAAGTGTGAAAAATTATAATTTGTATCATAATTGTTCTTATTTTTTATGTTGACGAAATATGAAAGCACTAATTTTAACTAATTCTTTATTTGCAAAATTTTGTCTCATATAATTTTTATAATTAAAATGAGAACAAAAATACTGCATAATAAATATTTTGGTGAAATTTATGTTATACAACAGGGCAACATTTTGATGCTACTTTGTGGTTTGTTAAATGTAAGAATATGGTGCTATTTATATTTTGTAATGGTGCTGGTTTTGGGCGTCTGATGTGTTAAAGCCACACTTAAGGGATAGTACACTTCTACCGTAGTAGTAATAAAATTAGGATGGAAGTTCCAGATATTGTACCCAAGTGATATAAAGTAATAATTGTCAAACTAATTACATTCCTATTTATTTAGACACACAAATTTGTCGTTAAAATGGTTCTGAGTGTGCAAGAATAAATTAGATAAAGAACAAGCAATTCAATTTATGAAAAACTAAGGCATTTGGTTTGACTTAAATCAATCTATTATAGTATATTAAAATAGACTCCTATATCCTATTCTGATACGTCATCAAATATTATGTCACTTCATTCAAACATTGTCAATTCAAAGAAAATCTGATGTGACACATCTAACAAGCACTCTTCAACTTCAATTTTATTTTATTCTTGCAATTTGCTTTAGCACATTTATTTACTTTAGCACACATTTTATTATAATAGTTTTTCCATATAATTTTTTGTAGAACTATTCATGTGCCATGAGTTACCAATTATAATACAATAAATATGAGTTAATCGGAACTCATTGTTCATCCATCATCAATGATAACGGTTCTTAATTCTGAATTAATATATTAAGTCATTATAACGGTTTCTCAAGAAATACATAGTAATTATTAGTGGAAGTTATTTTATATCTTAAAACAGGAAGACAATGACATCTATGATTAGTCCCTATGGAACTTGTAACATCTCAAATTTCATAATCAACTATTTTCTTAATTAAAGTGAATTTTAAAGAAATTAATTGGTGTTAAAATTATTTTAAAATATATATTTATATGTGTGAGATTCTTATGGTGTTAAAATCAACTTCTCTTTATATGTGTGAGTTTCTTATGGTTTTATAATCGTATATATATTTAATTCAATGAGTAATATGATTTAATTAGTAATATAAATTATATATATATATATATATATATATATATATATATAAGGAAATAGCATGTTATGGAATAAACAAAAATTAGCATTACATTGGGCACCGTTGATTGATAACTGTTCCAGGAAAAGTTTCTCCATTTCCATTCAAATTTCAGTATGTTGTTTCATTCATTCAGCTAGTCAATTAAACACACTTTTTCAGATTTTTAACCATCCCAATTTCTCTCTAAAATACCCGACTTCTCCGTTTATGAAATTCGTAATTTTGCACCGTTCTTCTCAGTTTCAAAAATTGATCATTTTAGAGTGTCTTTTCATAATTTTATTTTTGATGTTTACCTATAAATTGTCGAGTTAGATCGACCGAAGGACAAGGAGTCAAAGAACATATACTTTGTCTTGCGGACTCGTATTCCTCTGTAAAAGTGTCGAAAAAAGGTAAGGGTAAGAGGACGTTTAATTTCATGAATATATTATAATATGAGATGAACGAGAAAACCGTATTTCCCAACATTTCATGCGTGGTTCGTTACACACGGCGGTAGCCCTATTTAGTAATAATTGAATTAATAGAACTAATTATGGTTTGTAGGATTAAAATATGTTGCAACTGAGTGGTATATGTGAATAAAGTTTAAATTTTTATTTTTAATGTGTTAAAAGTCTTATTTATGATAAATATAAATTAAAGTCTGAATTTTTATGTTATAAATGATAAAATTTTAATTTTTATGGCTAATATGAAGTAAAGTATGAATTTTTATGTTATATGTAATAGAGTTTTGAGTTTTACGTACAATGAATATGAAAAAAAGGTTGAATTGTATGTTATATGTGACAAAGTTTTCACCTTGATGATATATACGAGTTGGAGTTGAATTTTGCTCTTATATATGTTAACATGTTAATCTTTATGGTGTATATGATATCAAGTCTTGATTTTTGTGTGTATATGGTGAAATTTATAATTTCCATCATTATTTGTTTATGAATATGTGATACTCATGCTAAGGATGTGTGGCAAATGATCTTAGTGATATGTGAATAAAATGATTTTAAAACGTGATTTGAATGCATATGACATGATTCTTAGTGGGTTGTGTGGAAATATATCTCTTTGATAATATATCATCATGTCATGGCATATGCATCTTCGTGGAAGTTGCCTTTATGGCAAGCTCTCCCCCATTGGTGTAGGTGATTTTTTGTGTGGAAGTTGCCTTAGTGACATGTATTATATCCGGATCATAGTTATTAGGAGCATGCATAGCACTTGGTAGATCATATATTACATACTATATTACAATGTAATATAAAAACATACTATTATATTAGGAGGATGCATAGCACTTGGCATATGATTTTCTATGTAGATCATATTACAATGTAATATAAAAACATACTATTATATCACTTGGTGTTCCATTCATGTGAATAGAAAATACCACAACACAAAGTTCATTTTCTAAATATCAAAAATTAAATCTTGTTATTTCCTAATACGATTTTTTTAGTTTAATTTATATTCATTATCCATCATATGAGTGATTTTATAAGTAGTTGTCAAGAAAATCAAACTTTATTAATGATTTACCAATTGTGTTTGATTGACAATGGATAAATATTTTACACTAACAATATATAAATTAAATTATTTTTATTATATTATTGTTATTTTATTTTGTATTAATTTTGTAATAATAACTGTATTATTTATATAATATCTTTTTTTTATTTTATGTATTCTAAATAGAATGGATTTAGTTTTTTTTTAGAAAGGTTAACTAATTCTTATTACTTACCATAAGTATGGTAAATGGTTGTGTCCAATATATGTGAATGTTGTAAATCTCTGACACCAAACTTAATTCCTAATAATCAACACTTGAATCTTGTGATTTCTAATGCAAATTTTGTTTATCCAATATATACTTTATGCATAAAAATATTTTGTTCCAGTAAAAAACCAAATAAATAAATCTAATTCAAACTACATTTGATTAGGTCCAAACAGTGTCAAAAATTAATGGAGAGTGATACACTAAAAAAAAAATAGGGTATAGTAGCAACTAAATTTGGCAAGTTATGTCAATTTCAACCGTCACTAAATACCAGAATGGTGTCTTCACTTCGGTTGTAAATTTAAATGCTTCTTAGATTAAAAGAGTTGTATGTTGGAAGTTATAGTTCGAACTATCATATTAGACATTTTTTTAAACCTTAATTTTGTTGTTTAAACCAATGGCACTTTCAACAACACATGTCTTGAAGTACGGATAAATCATAATGTCTTGTGTGTTAGTTTAACGACCCGTAAAATTACTCTTTAATTATTGCAATATTAGATCAAATGTTGAAATCTTAACATTAAAACTATAATATTTTAAAATTAATCTCTGTTAAGAAATTTTCATATTTAATCATATTATAAAATATTAAAAACTTTAATCATTGAATATAATATACTTAATTTATTTCATAATAAAGGATAAATTAACAAAACCTAATGTTTAATCACATTATGACATCAATTATTTAAAAACAATTTTTATTAACACACACTATACAATATGATTTTATATTTAATGGATGATTGCAATTATAATTAGTGTTTCTTATTTGAGAAACAATTATAATTAGAGTTTTAAACACTGTTGTTATCATGAGGATGTTTTGTAGTATGTGGAGCGAGGAAATCACATCCTAACGATCTACGTATAAAACAATTATTTAGTTGTCTAATTTTAGTGTTTGTACATAGTTAAAAGAACCAAAATAACAACAAATAATGCTCAACAAAACAAATTTTTGTATGTAGATGGAAATGTGTTGGAAAATGTCAATTAATTATCTATCGTAACACTTTACAAAATTCAAAATAGTTAATTCATGTGCAAGTAATAAAACTAAAATAGTCACGACAAACTGTGTTCGGCACAACCAAACTTGTGTTTGTGGATGCGTATAACTTACTATGGATACAACTTTACAAGAATTAAAATAGTTAAATCATTTATATTATACAACCTAGATAACTTACTATATTACGAGACAAGGCGTTAATGCCACTATATATAAAGCTTATCAAACCCATTTGTCAAACACTCGTCACCACATATATCAATATTGATCATAAAAAATAAATAACACCATGAAGATCTTTAATCTCTTTTGCATCATCCTCACATTTGGTTTTCTTGGAAATGTAGTTTCAAGTGTTGATTCTCTCCCATATGAAGCTATCTTCAACTTTGGTGACTCTATAAGTGATACTAGGAATGCTATGGCTTTCCATCGTGACCATCCCATGCCTAACGATAGTCCTTATGACTCAACATACTTCAAACATCCAGCTGGACGTTTGTCGAATGGACGACTTATCATAGACTTTATAGGTATTTTTACTCAAACATGCTCCATCTATTAAAGTTGTTTACATTCTTCAAAATCAAAAAATAACATTGGTTAATTTTTTATCTATAATTCACTTATTTGTGGCCATTCAAATTGTAGCTGAGGCATATGGACTGCCATTTTTGCCGGCCGTAAAAAATATTACCAAAGACCAAGACATTAGGAAAGGAGTGAATTTTGCAGTTGTTGGTTCCACTGCACTTGAAGAATCGTTTTTCACAAATCGTGGAGTTATGGTACCAGCGACAAATAACTCACTAAGTGTTCAACTTGGATGGTTTAAGGAGCTAAAATCATCCCTCTGTAAAAACATAGAAGGTTTTACTATAACTCCTTCATTATTAGTAGTATTTTTTATAATTATCACATTTCCTTGATTAATGTACTTGTGTTAAATAAATTATGTTTTCTCAATATTTTTAACATAATTGTTGTTCCACTATGTAACAGAGTGTGATGTCTACTTCAAAAAATCAATGTTTCTTGTTGGAGAGATAGGTGGAAATGATGTAATTCAGTATGCTTTCGGTCAGAAAACTATTACAGAAATTCGAGAAATTGTCCCCCATCATAGTAGAAGCAATTGCAAATACTATCTCTGTATGTTATGTCAAATTTAAGTATTTGAATGATTGATCTAACCATTAGAAATTAGATTTAATTAAAGATATAATCGAATGAATCATGGCCATGAGTACATATAACAAATATTTTGTTTTATTTTCTTTCCATTTATTAGGCGTTAATTGAAGAAGGAGCGACTGAGCTTGTGGTTCCTGGGAACTTTCCAATAGGGTGTAATGCTGCTTTTTTGACAATGGTCGATAGTAAGAAGAAAGAAGACTTTGATGAATTTGGGTGCTTGATAGATTACAATAATTTAGTCGAATACTTTAACGAGCAACTCAAAAATGCCATAAAGACATTATAACAAAAGAATTCTCAAGCTAAAATAATATATTTTGACTACTACAATGATGCAAAACGTTTATATCAAGCACCACAACAATATGGTGTGTGTTATTCTTACTTTCTTTAATCCAAAAATAATTATTTGTCAATTTTTTGTTAAATTCATTTAAACTTTCACTTTGTTTTACGTACATTGAAGGCTTTACTTCTGACAAAAATGAGATTATGAAAGCATGATGTGGATTAGATGGGCCATACAATGTCAATTTTAATATTCCATGTGGAGGGTCAGGTACAAAAGTTTGTTCAGACACCTCAAAACTAATAAATTGGGATGGAGCTCACTTAACTGAAGCTACTTATAGGATGATAGCAAAGGGATTAGTTGAAGGCCCTTTTGCAAATCCTTCTCTTCAAACTCCACCTTTCAAGATAGCTTAGAAATGAGAATGTTGGGGGAAAAAAATAAAAGAATCTTTAATGAATTCAAAATAGGAGAAGACTTTATCTATGTAAAAAAGAACACCAAATTTATTCCATAAATAAAGTCTATATAACCAACAATAGTATTAACGGGTCTCATTAACTTTGTCGCAATATGTGTATATACATTTGAAGTTCACGTTTTTAATGTCTGTGGCAATGGTGTGTGTACAATGTAAAAGATCGGTTATATTTTAGTTGAAGTGAAGTTACCTATTGGGTTAAAAGTCAACTTTCATTTGCCATTGGTCATTTCATCATGACATCAAATTATCAAATTATTTTCTCTCTTCAGTTACTTAAAAAGTCATATAAGCAACAATAATATTAACAGATCTAATTAACTATGTCGCAATATGTATATATACATTCGAACATTTAGTAACTAATTCTACAAACTACTTGAGACAAGTCAATGATTATTTAGATTGGTCGGAATCCTGCTGCCAAGGAAATTTAAATCTATTAACAGAGAAGGGATGTTTTATGGATTAAGTTTTAAGAAGCACCCGATTATTCATTTCATATTGCTTCAATCTCATTGGGTGTGTAGAGAGATGCTGAGATAAAAAAACCAGAATGTTAGCAAGAGTAGTTGAAATTCAGACTAAGATTATTACAAAGGAATTATTTTTATCGAGGATTCTATTATACACCATCACATCTAAACCTGTCACCCCTAATCAACATAAAAATACAATTTTGCAATTTTATTATCTATAGAATGTTCAAAGTTCACGTTTTTAATGTATGTGGCAATGGTGTGTGTACAATGTAAAAGATCGGTTATATTTTAGTTGAAGCGAAGTTACATATTGGGTTAAAAGTCAACTTTCATTTGCCATTGGTCATTTCATCATGACATCAAATTATCTAAGCATATTTAGATTATCTAAAATGAATCAAGTGTAAATTGAAAAAATCAAATGTTGTTATTTTAACAAATTCATAATTAGATATAATGTACTTGCTATATCTACTTTTAATTTATTATTGACTGATTGAGATTATTCATTCTAGTCTCTTAGGAGTCTATCTTTTTGAAGCATATCAACTATTGTTACGGGAGAAGAAGAGAGCAAGCTGAGACAGAAGAAAAAAAAGGAGGCAATAGTTGGTAAGAAAAAGAGATAGAGTTGAAAAATGGAGAAATTTGAAAACTTACGATTTTATCCACAAAACATTGACACAAAGATACAATTACCCTCGATTTAGATGATTTGACAGAAAACTAGATAAGGCTAGTGATGGTTTTATCCATAAAGCTATCAAATGTAACATAGACAAGTACAAAATAATTGAATTAAATTTAAAATATGAAGTTAAAAATTTAAAATTTAAATATGCAATTAGTCACTATAAAATGCAACAAATTTGATTTTAGTCCTTAAAGATAATTTATTTTTATTGAAGTCCCAGCAAAATGCAAGCGTTTTTGTTTTAGTCTCAAGTACTTAACACTGTTAATTTTTAATAGTTGAATAATTAATGACTTTAAATTTAATATGGAATTAATTCCTACAAAAAAAAAAATTTAATTTTAGACGCTTCAAACTAAAAATAAAATCATTTAAGTCTCTACAAAATATTAGAAATTTGATTTTACTTCCTACATAATAAAAAATTGTTTTAGTCATACAAGAAATTTGACCTACATAATAATAATAATAATAATAATAATAATAATAATAATAATAATAATAATAATAATAATAAAAATAATAACAATAATATCAATAATAATAATAATAATTCATTTTAGTATCATGTACGATCTTTGTAATTAAGGCTTAAAGATATGATTGGTCCCTATAAATACTTGGTTTAGTCCCTGCCCGTTTTTTTGTTTGATTATTGTACTTGTAAATATTTTTGTTATTTTTTTTTGTTGATATTTGCTTTTTTGTTTTAATCCCTTCAAAATTGATCTCTACAATTCCTAATTATATCTCTAATAGAGGAACTAAAATTAAATATTATATATATATATATATATATATAAATATATATAATGCATAGATTCATTTTAATAAAAATTAATTTTAGAGGGACTAAAACAAAAGAGCAAGGACAGAAAATAAACAAAAATATATTTACAGAGACAAAAAACTTAGATATTTGGAAGTGCTCTCCATTTATAACTGAAAAATTGCACATTCATAGAAAAACAATGACAAATAACTATAGAAGGTAAGATCCTATAACCTAAAACTATAAGTTATTTGTTCATTTATTGAATTTAAGTTTTTGGATTCTTACTCAAATGGTTTATTATATTTTCTTCTTGGAAGATATTGAATTTTAAAAATTGTTAATTATAATGTATAGGCTTTGCTTAATGATATTACAGAATATGGACATTCGCCATCGTCGTAATTGGATGTATAATAGGCTAAATCATAGTTGAAAGGGGAACAGTGATGCATTTCTAAAAGAGTTAAATGAATTTGTATCCTTTGCAACCCAACAACTAGACTTATCAAATAGATAAATTAGATGTCTTTGTTCTATTTGCAAAAACATTAATTTCTTAGACTTTGAAGTGGTTAAGGTTCATATTTTAAGGAAGGGGTTTAAACCTGATTACTGGTATTGGACATCTCATGGAGAAAGTGATCCAAAGTTACATGTAGAAATTAAAAGAAAAAAATATGCACTAGAGCGGCATAAAAACCACTTTAATAGATTCGAGAGCATGGTTTATGATGTTATTGGACTACCGTATCAAATGGATTCTCAACGATATTTTAATCAAACAGTGGCACTTATGAAGGAGACACATCCTCCAAATAATCTGGTTCCTAAAGATTATTATAGGACTAAGATTATTGGAGATATCATCAAAAGTAATTTTAGTCAGTCATGGCCCTCATGGAAAAAAATACACATTGATACGAGAGACTTTTGGTTTGAAGAGTTTAAGGTATATTGTTTCAAAGGAACCTTTAATAAGTTTAAAACTAGAACAACAATGTGGAGAACAACAAGGGAACCTTATGTCTTTAAAAAATATTACCACATGTTAACCTGCTGCTTGTTTATATATACACATAATGGATTTAATATTTGTCCACCAGATGATGTGTGGGATAGAAAGAACTTTGAAATACGAGGTGCAACAATAATGAATAATAATCTAAACAAGGTTTGTAGCTTAATGGGAAGACCAAGGTGGATTGGTCAGAATGTTTGGAATTACGTATGTGATCATTGGGAAACTCAAGGATTCAAAAAGAAGAGCATACAAGCAAAAACAAATTGAGCATCTGACTGTGGAGGTTTTTGAGGGTCCCTTCACACATGTGGCTATTTCACCACATCCCAACATATAGTTAATTTGGTTAAGCTTCCTATCTTTTCTATATTTTAACTTTTATATATGATTTAATATGTAATTGTAATGTGTATGCTTTGATGTGTGTAACTTCTATTAATTTTTAAAGAAATACATACACTAATGTTTGTTTTATTGTTTAACTTTTACACAATATAATTATGTTGTGTTAAATTTTATTTTGTAAATTTCATTTTTGTTTTGCAAATTAATTCTTATAATTTTGTTTTGTAAATTTCAATTCTATTGTACAAATTAATATCACATGTTTACAAGTTTTTAATGTTGAGTTTTCATTATGTCGTTAGACGAAATTGAATGACATCCCTCCTAGTTATTCTGATTTATTTCTCCGCACACATAAACATTGTAAGGATAAAACTTTAGTTGATAAAAGATTGGAATATGTTCATGTAATAGGTTTTAATTCTAAAGTGTATATTCTTTTTTTGTTGGTTTTATTCTATTTTAGTGTATTTTAAAATATTAATTAGCTTTATATTTATGTTGACATGAAAAATTTAAACATATGTTGGAATAATTGATCCAAGAAACAACTTTACAAGAAACTCCCCCATCAAATGAATTAGATGTGTGGTGTGAGGTTGCAAGAATAAAAAGAGTACGAGTATAAAGTCTCAGAATGGAATCTATTGTATTATTAGGGAGATCATATTATATGTTGGGTGGACTCACTCCCCAAGTAGAATCCACCAATCTTATTATTATTATTATTATTATTATTATTATTATTATTATTATTATTATTATTATTATTATTATTATTATTATTATTATTATTATTATTTATTATTGTTATTATCAGTATTAATATTGTAATTATTATTAAAGAAAAAAAAAAGAAAGAAAAAAAAAGGAACAAAGTGTTTTATTGGACTTGACCCATATGAAAGAAAAATAAAAGGGATTTGAAATCACTATTTTAGAAAAGAAAAAGTCAGCCGCACAACATCAAGAGAAGGAGAAAAAAATAGACTTCTAGGTGGTGGTAACAGATGTATAACAAACTTGCTCTGTTTGATCTACAATTTTAGAATGTTATTTCTATCACTGAGTTTATTATTTTCATATATAGTATGAGTAGTTTTACCTTCTCTAATTGTTACTTTGGAATACCCAATTCAGTGGAAGATTATAAAGTTGTTGTTATTGTTGATTGAGGTTCCCTATTGTCATTAGGAAGACTATGATGTACTCATTAATTATTATAGTGAAATTTTTTACTTGACTAGGTCTTGGGGTTTTTATTCTCTCAATTTCAGGGATGTTTTCCACGTTAAAAATTATGTTTGTCTCGTATTTTATTTTCTGTCAATTATTAATGTTATGTCCAACTGTATTTTTCTGTTTGGCCATTTATCTGCACAGGTGGGTGATACCGTTTCAGCAAGTGTACTGAATCGTTGCAAGTAATAATTAAAACGGTAATACCTAGTGTCGAACTCAATGATTGCGTTTTACTATCGAATTATATTTAATTACTAAAATTGAACCAAAAGTTCTTAAATTGATGGAAATAATATTTAAAATTAACAACAATAATAAAATTGATCATTCATAATAAGAAAAATGTCAGTGATGAGTTTCACTTTGGTGTCTAATTTGATCCTAGTTAATGAATTCCTTTATTGAGTTATTACTAAATTATTTTTATTATTCTTGCCCTAATGTCTTATTGACGGAACATTTAATTCCAAAGTAACCCCTAATTCCTTAGTGGATTTAAGATTAGAATTTAGACTTACAGTCCATGAATTCTCTGGTTAAACTATTGTCTTTGCAACTAATTTAATTGGTTTCATGACCTGCATCTATCCCTAGACTACAAATTCATGAATTTCTCATATCAAGTATTCGTGAAATCCACTCCCGTTTTAAAATACGAATCGTAGAACGTTTTAATGTTGATCAAGCAATAAAAATCATTAAGCACAAAGATGAGAAAAATAATTCAATAAACTCATTCATATAAATAGAAATCAAATCATAAAAATAAGGGTTTCAACTTGTTACACTCATCCCTAACAAATTAGGGTTTAGTTACTCATGACAGAGATAGAAAAGATATAGATTAAAGAAGATTACAAGAAAGATTCATGAATGATTCTTGATAAAACTACTTCCAAAGGTGTTAGAAACGATCATCTTTGAGTTTCTCTGTTAGGGCACAAGTCTCTCAACTTCCCAATAGTAAAAAAGATACCTAAAAAGTGATAAAAATGTGTTTTAATGAGTTCTGATGCGTGTTCTGCGCCCCAGGCACATGATTTGCCCTTCAAGCGCGAATTGACAGATTCAATAGTGCAGAAATGCGCCCAAGGCGCAGCTGTTGCGCTTCAGCCGTACAACTTCTTCTGTTTGACGTTTTCTGCATTTGTCTCCTCTTTTTAATCTGAATTTGGTTTCGGTGGCTTCATGAAAGTTGTAGCTATGGAACTTAGCTTTCATGTGCACTTGGTTTTACTCCAATTGGACATCTACAACTCCAGATATAGCTTAAATACTTCATATAGGTCAAGTTGATTTCTCACCAAAGTTCAGCACTACATTAAAACAAGGAAACATCGCAAAACTACAAAAAAAAAATCTCCACTTAATCAAGGAAATAAGAACATAAATATTTCATTAAAACCAAGAACTAAAATCAACAAAATATATCAAATAACTCCTTAAATAAACAAATGATTAACGATAGATAAGACTAAAAACAATGAAAAATATGCATATGATGAAGAGTCATCAGTGGGAGAAAAATATTTCGCATTATTGAGATAGTTATCTCTAATTTTCTCTGGTTTTTCCCAACAAAGTGGTATCTAGAGCTTGGTTGATTTGAATTGTGCATTTAAATGGACGAAGAAAATAAAGGTCTGAATATTATTAAACTCAACTCTTCTAATTACAGTAAAGATTTATATGATCCTATTGAGGGTGACACTGCTAAACCCACAGATAAATTTGACGCTAACTGGAAGAAGATGAATAGAAAGGCATTGGCGTTGATCAAACAGTGGTTGGATCTTAGTTCATATCCACATGTTGAAACTAGAATAGATGCTAACAAGATGTTAGAAAAATTAAAACAGTTGTATGAACGAAAGAATGTGCAAACTAAAGTATTCTTATTCGGAAGCTGGTGAATATGAAATACAAAGATGGGGATTCAATGGTAGAGCATATAATTATTTTTCAGAATACAGTGAATCAGTTGACAACTGTAGATATTAAATTAGATGATGAGTTGTAAGCATTGTTATTGTTTAGTTGTTTGCCTAGTAATTGGGAAGTCCTTGTTGTGACGTTGACCAATTCAGCTCCAAGTGGAAATTTGAAAATGTCAATAGTTAAAGGGAGCATGTTGAATGAAGAAGATCGAAGAAAGGAATGTGGATTGATTGGTTCTTCCTCAAAGTCAGAAACACTAGTTATAGAGTCACGTGGGAGATGTATGTAACACCCCAAATTTTATAATAAACTATTTTATTAATTAAATAGAATTTGAAATAATTAATTTGATGATTAATATTATTTTAGAATATATGTTGATAAATTTTGTGGCTAATTTTCGTTATATGGATGCTTTCTATGATGTGCTAGTTTGATACATGTTATATTAAGTGAGCGATATAAATAATGAATATTTTATTTTATTATTTTATATACTTTTTTAAAAATAATAGTATTTTAGTATAATATTTTAAAGAATAAGATTTTATGCGATTTTAAGTGTATATGTGAGTTGGTAATTAATGTGATATCTTCTTGTATGTTTGATTATTGGTAAAGTGTGCGCATATTTATATTTTAATTATTTCTAAGTATCTCTTATTTTAATTATTTACTTTATAAATAATTATCTTTAGATATTAGTAATGTTGTGTTTGAGTTTCTTTATTTTTAAATACTTGTTATGGTATTGTGATTTTATATATATTTATTATGATTTAGTAGTTAATGTAAAATATTGATGTTATATTTATTTATTTGATAATTTTGACTATTTTCTAATATGATGGTATTATTATAATGTGAGTATTTTGAGAAATTAGTATAATTGTAGAGATTATTTTGAATGTGAGAGTTTTAATTATTAGTAATATGTTTTTTTTTTATATTCATTATTTTAATTATTCTAATTGATAAATTATTAGTAATAATTGGAAAATTGGAGGGATATTAAAAAGGAGATTAAATTATTATTAATTTTGTTTTAGCAAAATAATAATAATAATAATAATAATAATAATAATAATAATAATAATAATAATAAGGGGTTAAATGAGTTAGATTAGTAATAACTAATATATATATATATATATATAAAAGGTCAAGTATAACCCAAATAGACTACAATTTAAAAGCTGAAGAGCAGTCGTACTTGGAAAAGAAGAACTAGCCGCACTTGGAGGAAAAAAATAGAAAATTGGCACCGGTGATCGATAATTGTCATAGAAAACTTTCTCTGTTTTCACCCAAATTTGAGTATATTGTTTCTTATATTTAGTTAGTCAATTAAACACGATTTTCCAAATTTTTAACGACCCCAATTTCTCTCTATAATACCTGACTTCTCCGTTTGTAGAATTCGTTATTTTGCACCGTTCTTCTTCACCGTAAGTCCGATTTGAGTGAAACCAACGCCAAAATGACCATGTGAAAAGTGGCTATATTATCCACTGATTGGTTTTCTGATTTATGGTAATTTTACTTGACCGAATTTTGAATTTATTTTTTAGAGTATGTTCTCATAATTTATTTTTAACGTTTACCCATAAATTGTCGAGTTAGATCAATTGAAGGACAAAGAGTCAATGAACAAATGTTGTTTGCTCATGGAATTGTATTCGTGTGTGAAAGCATCGAAATAAGGTAAGGGGTGAGAGAGTGTCTGAATTCATGAGTATAATATATTGTGAGATGGACGGGAAAACCGTATTTCCCAATGATTCATCCGGGGCTCGCTACGTATGGCAGTAGCCCTTTGAGTGATAAATTAATTAATGTGCAAATAAGAAAATTGTGAGATTAAAATATGGAATAGAAATATTTATAAGGTGTTGATTGTAACACCACAAATTTTATAATGAACTATTTTATTAATTAAATAGGAATTTAGATAATTAATTTGGTGTTAAAATTATTTTATAATATATATTGATTAGTTTTATGATTAATTTTTCTTATAGGCATGATTTCTATGATGTGCTAGTTTTATAAATATTAGATTACGTGAGCGATATAAATAATAAATATTATATTTTACTCTTTGATCTATTTTTTTGAAAAATAATAGTATTTTAGTGTAATATATAGTTTAAAGAAAAAGATTTTATGCAATTTTACGTGTATATACGTGTACCCAATTAATGTAATATTTTGTGTGTGTTTGATTGATAGTAAGTATGCACGTAGTTATATTTCAATTATTTAGAACTACTTTCTATTTTTAGTTATTTTTTTTATAAATAATATCTTGAGATAGAATTGATATTGTGTTTGATTTCTTTTATTTTTATATGCTTTTTTATGACATTGTGATTTTATATATATTTATTATCATTTAGTAATTAATATAAAATATTGATGTTATATTTATTTATTTTTTGATTTTTACTATTTTCTAATATGATGATGTGAGTATTTTGAATAATAAGTATAATTGTAGAGATTATTTTGATTATTAGTAATATGAGGAAGATAGTTTTAATTATTAGTAATATGTTTTTTTTATATTAATTATTTTAATTATTCTAATTTAAGATATATTAATTATGAATTATTAGTAATGTTTTAAAAATTTAATGATGTTTGATAGAGTATTAAAAAAAATGAGATTAAGTAACAATTAATTTTGTTTTAGCAAAATAAAAATAATAATAGTAAAATATAAATTAAATAAGGGACAAATGCACTTGACCCATTTATGTTAACCCTAATTTTGTTAATAAAAAAAAAAAAAAGGACAAGGAAGGAAGCTGACGGCCATCACTAGTAAAACCAAGAGAAACCAACAACAAGCCTATCGTTTGGCACCGGTGATCGATAACTGTTTCAGAAAACTTTCTCAGTTTTCACCCAAATTTCAGTATGTTGTTCCATTCAATTAGTTAGTCAATTAAACACAATTTTTCAAATTTTTAACCATCCAAATTTCTCTCTAAAATCCCCGACTTCTCCGCTTGTTAAATTACTTAGTTTGAACCGTTCTCTTTCACCGTAAGTCCGATTTGAGTGAAACCAACGCCAAAACGACCGTGTGAAAAATTGCTATTTTACCCACTGATTTGTTTTCTGATTTATGATCGATTGGAAGACAAAGAGTCAATGAACAAAGGATGTTTGCTCGTGGAATCGTAGTCGTGTGTGAAAGCGTCAAAATAAGGTAAGGGGTGAGAGAGCGTTTGAATTCATGAGTGTAATATATTGTGAGATGAACGGGAAAACCGTATTTCCCAACGATTCATCTGGGGCATGCTACGTATGGCAGTAGCCCTTTGAGGGATAAATTAATTAATGTGAAAATACGGAATTTGTGAGATTAAAATATAGAATAGCAATATTTGTAGGGTGTTGATTGATTTAATTTATTTGAATGTGTGGCATTTGATATTATTGTGATATTTGATTTAATATCGTTAAATGTTGGGCATTTGATATTATTGTGATATTTGATTTAATTTCGTTAATTGTGTGACATTTGATATTATTGTGATGTTTCATATTATTGTGATATTGGTTGTTGAATTAATTTTATGCATATGTTTGATTAGATGAGTTTAAATGATGTGTCAAGAATTAGAATAAAATTATACTTATCGAAACTTGAAATATATTGGTAATATATAAGATATATTTATATTAGATTACTAAACAACCAAATCCTATAATTACTCATATATAACTAAATCCCTACTAGTACTCCTATATAATTGAATCCCTATTAGTACTCATATATAACCGAATCCCTACTAGTACTCCTATTCAACTAAATCCCTATACTTGAGGGATATTAAATGGAAACATATTTTGACATGATGTTATAATAAAAATAGATGTGTTGTGATAATTTTATGTAATGATGATAATGTATGATTAATAATGGTGATGTGATAAATTTGTGATGAATATATGTGTTGTTGTATGATTGATGATAGTGATTCTATAAATTTGTGATAAGTTTATGTGATGATAATGATGATGTGAGATTAATTATAGTGATGTTATAAATTGTGATGAGAATATTGTGATTTCAATTTGTGTTTGAGATGACAGTATTAATGGAGTATCATATACCAACGAGGGGAGAAAATAAATATTGAGAATTTGTGAATTGGAGATTATTTTGTCATCATATAGGTGGGGCCTGACAAGCCTAGTGATTCCGGGGAAGTAAAACTGAATGAGCCTGATCGTGGCGGTCTGCTGTCGAGCCTTAAGGCAAGATTGTTAGACCTTGGAGGTATTCGGGTGGGGAATTCCTAGGTGACTTGGAGGTAGCACTCCAAATGTCGGGAGCTACCACGCAACACATGTTTACCTCGACTGTCGCGTATATGTGTCTAGGGTTGAGTTGAGGGGATCTATGAGGACAGGGCCAATTTGAATTGTCTGTCCACCGGGGTGGTGGCATAGTATCAAGCCTCCTAACCAAGTACTTCAGAGTTAGAATGGTACCACATTGTGAAGTAGAGTCTAAGCTCATGCATAGCATTGCATTTTATTGTGATTGTGTTTGTTGTGATTAATAGGTATCGTGGGTGGTGATAATTTCTCTTAGATAATTTGATGTTATAGTGAGATTTATTGATTTCCCTTGAGTGGTCTTGACTTTTTAATGTGATATTTTCTTGATGGGATGTTTGTGCAATGATACGGTTCTATTATGATTGTTTGCGTGTTCTTCTTACTTGTATTATACTGCCATCATGTTTTCAAAACTCACATCATGTTTTCAAAACTCACCTCCTTCGTTGTTTGTGTTTGACTGGCTTGGTCCTGCGTTTGCGAAATCGCAGTTATTACAGGTTAATGAATCTCGAAGTTCAAGTTTGGGAGGAACCACGCTCTGATAGGTGATACCGGGAATAAGGGATTAAGTTGTATTTTACATTTTTAATTTGAAATAAATTTTTGTATGAATATCTAAGAAGTACTAGTAAGTTTCTAAATTAAATCAAGTAATAATACTTAAATAAAGCTTATTGAGATTAAACTATTTTAACGGAGAAAATAAGTTTAAAGTATTCCTTTTGATTTTTGAGAAACGTGATATCCTAAATTAAAAATTAAAGTTTTTATTTTCTTGGAAACATATTTTTATTTATCCGCTGCTAATTTTATAGAAATATGATATAAGTTATTATATATATTATTTTGGGGTTTAGGGTGTCACATTGATTGATTTAATTTCGTTAAATGTGTGATATTTGATATTATCGTGATATTTAACATTATTGTGATATTTGATATTATTGTGATATTTGATATCATTGTGGTATTTGATTTCAAATGAATTTGGTGCATATGTTTGATTAAATAAGTTTATGTGAATGCAATGTATAATGTAAGTCTATTTGATGATGATGTGTGATTTATGATATAAATTTGTGATAAGTTTATGTGATGATAATGATGATGCTTGATTGATGATAGTGATTCTATAAAATTGTGATGAGATATGATTAATGATAATGATATTGTGAATTTGTGATGAGAATATTGAAGTAACCCCATAGTTGGTGAAATAATTTTGATTCCAATTTGTGTTTGAGATGACGGTCTTAATGGAGTATCATAGGCCAACGAGGGGAGAAAATAAATATTAAGAATTTGTGAAGTGAAGATTATTTTGTCAACATATAGGTAGGGCCCGACAAGCCTAGTGATTTCGGGGAAGTACAACTGAATGAGCCTGATCGTGGCGGTCTACTATTGAGCCTTAAGGCAAGATTGTTAGACCTTGGAGGTATTTGGGTGGGGAATTCCTAGGTGACTTGGAGGTAGCACTCCAAATGTCGGGAGCTACCATGCAACACACGTTTATCTCGACTGTCACGTATATGTGTCTCAGGTTGAGTTTAGGGGATCTATGAGGATAGGGCCAATTTGAATTGTTCGTCCACCAAGATGGTGGCATAGTATCAAGTCTTCTAACCAAGTACTTCAGAGTTAGAATGGTACCATATTGTGAAGTAGAGTATAAGCTCATGCATAGCATTGCATTTTACTGTGATTGTTTTGTTGTGATTAATATGTATTGTGGGTGGTGATAATTTCACTTAGAGGATTTGATGTTATAGTGAAATTTATTGATTTTCCTTGAGTGATTTTAACTTTTTAATGTGATATTTTCTTGATGGAATGTTTGTGTAATGATACGGTTCTATTATGAATGTTCGCGTGTTCTTCTTACTTGTATTATATTGTCATCAAGATTTCAAAACTCACCTTCGTTTTTTGTGTTTGATTGGCTTGACCCTGCGTTTGCGAAATCGCAGTTATTACAGGTTAATGAATCTTGAAGTTCAAGTTTGAGAGGAACCACACTCTGATAGGTGATACCAGGAATAAGAGCTTAAATTGTATTTTACTTATTTAATTTGAAACGAATTTTTGTATGAATATCTAAGAAGTACTAGTAAGTTTTTAAATTAAATCAAGTAATAATACTTAAATCAAGCTTATTGAGATTACACTATTTTAATGGAGAAAATAAGTTTCTTATTTTATTTTTGAGAAACATGATATCCTTTATTAAAAATAAAAGTTATTATTTTATTGGAAAAAAAAATTTAATTTATCGGCTACAAATTTTATCTGAATATTATATAAATTATTTTGGGGTTTAGGGTGTCACAATGTCAATCTAGAAACTCCCATAAACGCTGCCATTCTGAAAATCGTAGCAAGCAGGAACAAAGTCGAGGACTAGAAAAGAAGTGATATGCTATCATTATGGCAAAGCATGCTACATAAAAAGAAATTGTAGATTCCTTAAGAGAGATCAATCAAGGAAAAGAGATGAAGACAAAGAGAAGAAAAGTGATAAAGATACAACAACAATTGCATCTGTTAATAATATCTACATTGTTTGATATGATAATTCCGTAAACCTTGCATGTTAGGATTCAACTTGAATTGTTGATTCAGGTGCCTCCCTGTGTGTGATTTCTTCTCATCTTACGGTCCTGGTGATTTTGGCATGGTAAAAATGGAAGATGAAGGAGTATGTAAAATTATCGGTATGAGAGATATTTGGGTTGACACTGAGATGAAAGAGTATGTAAGTGACTAGATTTCAAACAAACAACATGAAAAAAAAAATAATGGTTAGTGTATTGTAATTGTTTTTATTTTTATGTTGACGTTATTAAAATAACACTAATTTTAAGTAATCGTTTATTGACAAACATTTATCCTTGCATGGTTTTTATAATACATTTTAATCATTTTTAAGTACCAAAATATCTCTCAAGATATTTAAGTACTCTTAAAATTATTTTTTTTTCAACCTATATTTTGAAATCAAATCAAATCAAATCATGTATATAAAATTAGATACAAAATTTTCTAACTCACCAAGACTCCTAAAATGGTTATATTTTTTTTTCCTGATTTCTGAAAACTATTTTTATAAAACAAATCTTCTAGATTATTATTATTTTTTTTTAAAAAAAAAACAGAACATAGTAAAATTTGGTGTAAATTATTTTTATCTTGTGTGACTAATCTAAATTTTAAATAAAATCATCATAAATATATATATATATATATATATATATATATATATATATATATATATATATTATTTTAAGAATCAACACAACTCCAACACAATCTAATTCTCTAAAATAAGTTACAATAATTCACACATAAAATATTTCCTTTTATTAAATAAATCAAATTTAATCCCTTCACAATTCTTTATTTCTAAAAGTTTAACTATAAAATTTCAAACAACATTGAATATTCAAGAATTACTATTGCTAATAATATGAATTTTATACTATTTCAAAATCATGACGAATGTCCTAAATTGATTTCAAAAGCAATATAAAAACATTAATCATTTAGATACAACCATCAACACTTTCAAGTGATTTAAAATTAAATCTCACGCTTTAAAATTAATTTTTTTTAACTTATTTTTTTAATTTTTATTTTCGTTCACTTTCTCAATTAGTAGACATTTTGATATGTTGACATTTTATCAATTAATATCAGATTCCAAAGGAAATATCCCAACACACTCAGTATTCAATATTCACATTTGCCCCTCTAAACCAACATATCAACAAATCTTTTTGATTTTCTTAAAAACAACACATAGGAAAATATGGTGTAAATAAAACAAACAATTATCAAAACTATTTTCTTAACACTTTTTTTTTAAAAACATAATTTAATTATAAACGTATTACTAATATTTCAAAAGCAATACTTTATAAAATAAAGTAATTAAAGTAATTAATCTTTTAAACTAAATTAATAATCAAAACCCTCATATTCAAAATAATCCCTATAATAATACTTATTTTTCCAAATACTCAAAGTAAAATTTACCATCGTTAGAGAATAGTCGAAATTATAAAATAAATAAATAGAATATCAACACTTTATATTAATTACTAAATCTTAATATATATATATATATATATATATATATATATATATATATATATATATATATATATATACACACTCATATAACACATATATAATAAAAATATTACATTAATAGGGTACGCATATATACATGTAAAATCGCATAAAATATTTTTCTTTAAAATATTACACTAAAATACTATTATTTTAAAAAATATATATCAAATAATAAAATATAATATTTATTATTTATATCGCACATTTAACCTAATATTTATAAAACCAGCACATCATAGAAAGCACCTATATAATGAAAATTAATCCCAAAATTTACCAACATATATTATGAAATAGTTTTAACATCAAATTAATTATTTAAAATCCTATTTAATTAATAAAATAGTTTATTATAGAATTTGGGGTGTTACACCGATAAATCATAATGACATGTGTGTTATTTTAAAGACCCGTAAATTTACCCTTTAATTATTGCAATATTAGATCAAATGTTGAAATCTTAACATTAAAAATATAATATTTTAAAATTAATCCCTCTAAAGAAATTTTCATATTTAGTCATATTATAAAATATTAAAAACTTTATTCATCAAATATAATATATTTAATTTATTTCATAATAAAGGATAAATTAAGAAACCTAATGTTTAATCACATTATGACATCAATTATTTAAAAACAATTTTTATTAACACACACTATGCAATATGATTTTATATTTAATGGATGATTGCAATTATAATCAGTATTACTTATTTGAGAAACAACTATAACTAGAGTTTTAAACACTATGTTGTTATCATGAGGATGTTTTGTAGTATGTGATTAAGTCTCAGCCAAACGCAAGTGTTTTCGTTTTAGTCTCAAGTACTTAACACTGCTAGTTTTTAACAGTTGAATAATTAATGACTTTAAAATTAAATATGCAATTAGTGGCTACAAAAAACAAGAAATTTGATTTTAGACGCTTCAAAATAAAAATAAAATTGTTTAAGTCTCTACAAAATATAAGAAATTTGATTTTACTTCCTACATAATAAAAAATTGTTTTAGTCATACAAGAAATTTGACCTACATAATAATAATAATAATAATAATAATAATAATAATAATAATAATAATAATAATAATAAAAATAACAAAAATAATAAAATAATAATAAAGTAATAATAATAAAAATAATAATAAAATAATAATAATAATAATAATAATAATAATAATTCATTTTAGTCTCATGTACGATGTTTGTAATTAAGGCTTAAAGATATGATTGGCTCCTATAAATACATATTTTTTTGGTTTAGTCGCTTCACGTTTTTTGTTTGATTATTGTCCTTGTAAATACTTTTTTTTTTGTTGGTATTTGCTCTTTTGTTTTAATCCCTATAAAATTGATCTCTACAATTCCTTATATCTCTAAAAGAGTGACTAAAATCAAATATTATATATATATATATATATATATATATATATATATA
>NC_021166.2:29123932-29125127 GCF_000331145.2 Cicer arietinum
TATATATAGATATATATATATATATATATTGCATAGATTCATTTTAATAAAAATCAACTTCAGAGGGATCAAAACAAAAGAGCAAGGACCGAAAACAAACAAAAATATATTTGATGGACCTCTGTTGTCAATTGTGTATGTTTAGCATGATAATTATTATCCATATAATTTAAGCGTGAAACATGAATTTTCTTTTTCCTGATTATTATACATCATGCATTGCTAAAAGTGTGTTTTATATGTATCTTTGACTTGCTGTTTTTATTTTTGGAAGTTGAATTTCAAATTCTTGTCTCAGTTACCAATTTGTTTACCTTTGTTGTAAGTAAGTGATACATGTTCTTGTCTCGGTTACCAATCTGTTTACCTCTGGTTTTGATTCCTGAAGTAGACTTAGGCTTAGAGGGCTTAAGCAATTTTGTTGATTGTATTTAACACAAATATCTTAATGTGAAAATTGTGGCATGAAAACCATGGAAGCAGAAATTTTTAGAAATTATTGTAACTTATTTTATAATTCAATTATTTTTATTTTTTATTGACATTGTAGATATTTGAATGTGCTCTCCATTTATAACTGAAAAATTGCACAGTGATAGAAAAACATAGACAAATAACTATAGAAGGTAAGCAGCAAGGCATGGCTGACTTATTTTAGGAGCAAAACAGCAACTGATTTTCCCGATCCAATTTTTGAGCAGCAACTTTGGCAGCTTTATTACCCTCTAGCTTTTGAAGTTTGCCATCTTTATTACCCTCCAATTTTTGAAGTTTTCCGGCTTTTATTTTTACCACGAACATCTAGTTGTGGTGCGGCAGCTGGTTTGTTTTGGCAGCTCGTTTGCTGTGTGGGTGGTTTATTGGATTGAATCTGAAAAAATGAGGTTAATTAGTTTTTTAGTTTATTGAATCTGAAAAAATGACAAACCATACAGAATAAATGTGGCAAACCTTTTCCGGCAATGTGACTGACTCGTTTCTGGGAATCTTCTTATCATTCCCCTTAGACTTTGTCTGAATCTAAATAAATGTGAAATTAAAGTTAACAGCGGAAAAAATCAGCAATTAAATATAATCAATCATAATCATATGTCGTGCAATTAAATATACATATCAATTAAACCTACATTTCAATTAATTAAACATACCTTATCAAAGGCAACAAGATGTGTGGGCCATGCCACGTAACTACCAA
>NC_021166.2:29125329-29139536 GCF_000331145.2 Cicer arietinum
ATGTGACTGACTCGTTTCTGGGAATCTTCTTATCATTCCTTTTAGACTTTGTCTGAATCTAAATAAATGTGAAATTAAAGTTAACGGCGGAAAAAAATCAGCAATTAAATATAATCAATCATAATCATATGTCGTGCAATTAAATATACATATCAATTAAACCTACATTTCAATTAATTAAACATACCTTATCAAAGGCAACAAGATGTGTGGGCCATGCCACGTAACTACCAATTGCTTCGCCCAAATAATTCATATTTGCATCGTTGTCCGGTATAGGCAACAATGCATTTGGTTCCAAAGAAATAACTGGTGATACTTTGACATGGTCCGTAGGGATCAGTGTGTTGTGCAATACTTCTCCCCAAAGTATTGTACAATGTTCCTTTTCCGACCTTGCGATGAGTAGGGGAGAATAAGTACAGCACGCAAGGAGTGACACCATAAATCAATGGTTAATACATAAGTATGTGAAACAATTAGGTTGAATAAATTTCTTATTTTATTAAGTAATTAATTACCTCGGGAAGACATTTGTGACCAATGTTGCAACTCGCGTTTTCACTCTCCATTTGTATTTCATGTTGGAGCTAATCCAGAAGTTGCTTTTCTTTATTTGTCTTCACCAAGAGTGCCACTTGCTCTGATAGGAATTTGAGCTTCTCTAATACTTCCTCATTAGATGGATTTTGGCGCTTCTCTTGTGAAAAATAGCTTTTAGGAGTTACGCCAAATCCTTTCCCCCTCACGCGACTGGAATATTCAGGAACATTAAACACTTTACCGAGAATGTCCCTGCAACTAGCTTTGTTGTCCTCTTGATTTTCCGAACCTTGTTCGAGATTATCCTAAAATAAACGTAGGATTAAAAAGATAAGTTCAATATCATTTTTAAAATACAATATTAAAAAATATTAAAGTGATAATATACTTACACAAAGTTCTATTACTTTTTGAATATTTTCGTTATCAACTACTTCATCTTTATTTACTCGAGCTTCCTTCCCCAAGATATGACGATCCAACGATTGATCGGATTGAGTGTCTTGTAGCTATTCGTTAAGATCATAAACAAAATATTAGTTAGAAACTATAGTTTATAATGTACCACATTATATAAAAGTGATGTTTAATTACTTACAAGTTTTTGCTCTAGACGTGCATATCCCATACGAGATTTTTTGTAAGGGTGCGTCGGATTTTTTGCCCTCTCGCGATTTGCCTTACTTATATTCTATATAAAAAAAATAACAATTGTGTAAAAATTTAAAATACGCTATGAATATGAATAATAAAACACAAATGCTAATAAATTAATCACTTACCACAAACGTGGAGTCTGAACGTTTTGCTACAAATGCGCTCCATTCTTCATTTGATATATAATGTTTATATATTTTTGGAGCTTCAGCATTCATATTTCCTTCACGATCTTTTAGATAGCAATTTGAGAGGCGAGATCTAAAATCCCGGTGTATTTTCCCGGCAACTCTCAACATGTAAGCCTTTCTCACCTCGTCAACAGCAAAAGCAAAAAATTATAAGTAACAAAAAAGTGGATCAAAAAATTATTGTATATCAGTCTACATTATATCTTTCGCATCCTTCAACGCCTTATCTCTCCAATCGTCAATTGTGATGTGGATATTCTGACGAACAACAACCCCAATATAACTTGCTGTTAGGGTCAATTGGCTCACCACTCTCATTCCATCAAACCTAATAAACTCATATAGTAAGTACATGCTTTCAAAAAAGATAAAAAAAATAAACAACAAACAAAGTACAGTACACCTCAAATTTTATGCCACTATTCCTTGCTTTTATGACATTTTGCATGATGGTTGCACCACGTTTTACTTCATTTTCATAAGTCTTAGGGTTGACAACTTCCTCATTTTGACGATCTAAATCCTTGTTGGTATCCATTTATCTACAACAAGTTCAACATGCAGTTCAATATAACTTCAACAAGTTCAACATGCAGTAGTCTATGTACGTAGCAGTATAAAATCAACATGCATTTTAGTGACAACAAAAAATTAATAAATACAATACCTGAATAGTGAGAAGAAATACGTAGGGTTCGTAGGAGAAGGAACATCGAGAATGCGCAGAAATACATACGATTCGTAGGACAGAGTATGGTTCGCATAAATATGTAATGAGGGTTACGTATTTCAATGAGAAGAGATGGTTCGTAGGGATCATAACACAGATGAAGATGGTTAGTAATGGAGATGATAGTGGCAATATGGTTCGTAGGGATAATAATACAGATGACAGGGTTCGCAATGAGAAGAACAATGAAGTGGAGGAGGACACTAGCGTAGTGAATTTTACGTAATGAAGAGGAAACTGAAGCGGTTTTCAGTTATATATAAAACGCTATTACAACCCTCTTTCGTAAGAGCACTGTAAAAAACCTCCTTATTTTATTTTTTAAAACCCTATTCTAGCACTTTTTTAGAAGCCTTTACATCGCTTTTTCGAAAGAGCGTTGTAAAAGACCTCCTTATTTTATTTTTAAAAGCCTTTTACAGCGCTTTAGCAACAAACGCTTTAAAAGACCTCTTTGTTTTCTTATGTAATAGGGATGTTTAAATGCCTTATACAGCGCTTATTGCCAAAGCGCTGTAAAAGACCTCCTTATTTTATTTTTAGAAGCCTTTTACAGAGCTTTAGCAACAAGCGCTTTAAAAGACCTCTTTGTTTTCTTATGTAATAGGGCTGCTTAAATGCCTTATACAGTGCTTATTGCCAAAGCGCTGTAAAAGACCTCCTTATTTTATTTATAAAATTTGGAAATTATATTTTTAAAAGCCTTTTACAGCGCTTTGGCAACAAGCGCTTTAAAAGACCCTTTTAACTTGGTATAAAACAAAGCTTTGTGACCTCATTATATTTTTTTAAAGGATTTTATAGCGCTTATGGACAAAAGCGCTGTAAAATTATAAGTTTATATTCAGTTCAGTTTAAGTAAAATACCTATATTTGGATTTTTTTTTTTCCAAATAATTACTTAACTACCTATATATATATATATATATATATATATAAATGCTAAATTACATGATCAGCTCATATTGGGATGATCAATTCAAGTTCAAGATAAATTCACAGTACTCAAACAAAGCTTTTTCAAGTTCAATATAAGCCGAAAATCAGTTATGGTAGGTCAAACATACACTTAAATTACATGAACTTAGTATCAAATACAATTCAAGCTAAATAATAAAATGCTCAATTTTGGCAGATCAAACAATTAAATTAAATGAACTCAGTTCAGATTACATGGCTTATATAAAACAATTAAACACATTAAGATGCCCTTCCTCTTTTCCTGGTGGGATTCACATTTGTTTGTCTGTTAACGATACGAAATGATGGATTAATCCAAATTCCCTCATCATGATCATCTCTAAGATATAAACCATCATCAGTTGAATCAATTTCATGTGGTTGTGATGTTATAAATAAAAGATCATTACCAACATCTTCATCATTATTGTTATCATCACTTATTTTATTGGTCGATAGGACAACAGACCATTTATCCTCAGCAAGATCAGTGACATAAAACACTTATTGAGCTTGTGACGCTAAAATAAAAGGCTCATCTTTGTATCCCACCCTATTAAAATCGACAAGCAAGAACCCTGACTCATCAATCCGAACGCCATTATTATTGTCGACCCACTTGCAACCAAATATGGGAACACGAAACATTGTGCAATCTAACTCCCATATGCACTCGATAACCCCAAAACATGATAGATTTGCATATATTAGGTTTTTGTCTTTTGCACTTGAGACATGCATCGCTTCAGCTACGAGAGTGATTCCGCTATTTTGCATAGTGGTTTGATCATCTTTTTCTTTGGTATAAAATGTGTAGCCGTTAATTACACAACCGGTGTATGAAAAGACATGTAAACTCGGACCATTTGCTAGCCACCTCAATCTCTGTGAAATTGATATGGGGTCTATATCAAACTTTAACTTTATGTTATTATTTAACCATGTTATAAAACTTCACTTGTGCTCTCGAGTTATCCAATTTTGATTCCTATTCATGTTCAAACTAGATAATTAATCCATGTGTATTGTAACTTACGGTTGAACCTCATCATCATTGTGCAGAACATACAATTGTGCCTACTCCCATTCTGTCCTTGATATAGTCATTAGTCTCTTTCCAATTATCCATTCTCTTGATATTCTTCCTGAATGACGAGACATGGGAAGCCCTGTGGATTCAAAATTGGACAAATATTCAGTACAAAATTCAGCAGCTTCTTCAACAATGTATCGTTCAGCAATACAACCTTCTGGTCGACTTCTACTTTTTACATACCCTTTTAATATTTTCATATATCGTTCTATTGGATACATCCATCTCATATAAGTTGGCCCACAAAATTGTGTCTCCTTAACAAGATGAACAGTAAGGTGAACCATTATATTAAAAAACGAGGATGAGAAATACATTTCAAGCTCACACAAAGTAACAACAATTTCCCTATGCAATGTCGGTAATTTATAAGGATCGATCACTTTACTACAAATTTTCCTGAAGAAGAAACATAATCTAGTTATGGCTCGTCGAACGTTTTCAGGTAAAATGAAACGTATACCTATCAGTAGAAAATGCTCCCTTAGAATATGACAATCATGGGTCTTCAAACCTTTTAACTTGAGGTCTTTCATGCAAAATAAATTTTTAATGTTTGAAGAGTATCCTTCTGGAACTTTAACTTCGTGTAGAAATTTACATAAGAAATTTTTTTCCTTTCTAGATATAGTATAAGCGGCTGAAGGTAGATATGTGTGATTTCCTTTCTTTACGGGACCCAATTCATTTGATATTCCTATATCGACCAAGTCCAATCTTGCATTGATGCCATCTTTAGACTTTCGTGGAACATTGAGTAACGTATCAATAACACTATCAAATACATTTTTGAATATGCATCACATCGAGGAAATGTCTTATATACAATGACTTCCAATATGGAAATTCAAAGAAAATTGACTTTTTCATCCACCTAGTTTTGACCAGCTCTCCTGCAAAAGGTTTGCCAAATTTATTGGTCAAACCTTGTACTTTTTTTCAAGTATTTGATATCCAATCGGTGCTAAAGGAGCTTTACCTTCCTCTGATTTTCCATTGAATGCATTTCTCCACGCACGATACTGATGACTATAAGGTAAAAATCTACGATGTCCAAGAAATACATTCTTCTTACAATGTTTCAACCGCATCCAATTTGTACTCTATTCACATATAGGACATGCACACTGACCTTTAATGTTATATCCTGATAAATTGCCATATGTTGTAAAATCATTAATTGCGTCGAACAACATAGCCCTCAAATTGAAACATTCTTTCTTATACCCATCATAAACTTCCACACCTGTCTGCAACATATCTTTTAAATCTTCAATTAAAGGAGTCAAGTATACATCATATACTTATGATTCATACATAACCATGGAGGTATGTTATAAATCAACAAAAGCACAGGCCACATGTTGTGTGAGATGCTTTGAAGACCATGTGGATTCATTCCATCAGTAGAAAGTGCAAGTCGTAGATTTCTTGACTCTATCCCGAATTAAGGATACTCGTGATCAGTTTTTGCCCATTGTGGAGAATATGTAGGGTGTCGAAACTTTCCATCTCTAATTCTTTCATATGCATGTCATGTCAACTGTTTTGAATCTTCTTCACTACGACACATGTGCCTAAATCTTGGTATTTATAGGAAAATACCACACGACTTTTGCTGGAGTTGATTATTTCTTCTTATATCGAGAGACATTGCATTTCGGGCACGCCTTTAATAATTCATATTCGTTTCAAAATAAAATGCAATCGTTAGGACACGCATGAACTCTTTCGTACTCATGCTAATAGAGCACAAAATTCGTTTAGCCTCGTAGGTTCGACTGGGAAGTTCATTATCATCTGGAAACATATCTTTTAAGAGTGTTAATAATTATGTGAAGCTTTTATCAGACCATCCATTACTCGCTTTTAAGTTGTACAACTTTAATATCATCGACAGTCTTGTGAATTTAGTACAACCATTATATAATGGTTTCTCTACATCACTCAACAAACTCTCAAACATTTTAGGACAATCCCGAAGATCTTCTTCAACTGCTTTTGCAATATCCTCAACTCGGTCTGGCTCATATGCATCTGTGTCGAAATCAGTTGAAGCATATGTATCTGTGTCGAAATCAGAAAAAATGCTTTAAAAGTCATGTAACATCAGGTGGGAGCGCTACATTTTATAGCGCTTGTGTTTAAAGCGCTGTAAAAGCTATGGGAGAGCGCTTCAATTTAAAGCGCTTTTACAAAATGCGCAGTAAAAGAGTTGTAAGCATTATGTGCAAGCGCTATGTGACCCTATATGACCCTACGACAGCGCTTGTCAAAAAAGCGATGTTGTATCCTCCGTTATTTTAAAAAAATTCTACAACAGCGCTTGTATTTAATAAGCGCTTTAAAAGACGCGCTATAAAATGTCATTTTTGGCATAGTGTATATTAAAATAGACTCCTACATTCTATTCTGACACATCATCAAACATTTTGCCACTTCATTCAAATATTGCCAACTCAAAAAAAAAATCTGATGTTGCACATCTAACAAGCACTCTTCTACTTTCTTTTTATTTTATTCTTGCAATTTGCTTTCCCATATTTTTTTACTTTAGCACATATTTTATTATTACAGTTTTTGCCTATATTATTTAGTGGAACTATTCATGTGCCATGAGTTACAAATTACAATACAATAAATATGAGTTATTTGACACTCGTTGCTCCTCCATCATTATTGATAACAATTCTTCCTATGATTATAACTCTTAATTAATATATTAAGTCATTTTAACGGTTTCTCAAGAAATACATACATACTATAATTAGTGGAAGTTATTTTATATCTTGAAATAGGAAGAGAATGACATATATGATTAGTTCCTATACAACTCTTTTTGCATGATGCTTTCAAACTTTTTTTCTATTAGATAAACAAAAGGTGTGAGAATTTTTACATACATCTAGCAAGCACTCTTCCACATTATTATTACCATTTTATTATTACCACATTTTTTTACTTTAGCACACACTTTATTATTACCATTTTTGCATATAATATTTTGTGGAACTATTCATGTGCCATGAGTTATAAATTATAATACAATAAATTTGAGTTAATTGAAACTCATTGCTCATTCATCATTAATGATAACGGTTCTTAACTCTCAATTAATATATTAAGTCATTTTAACGGTTTCTCAAGAAATACATACTTGTAATTAGTGGAAGTTATTTTATATATTGAAATAGGAAGACAATGAGATATATCATTAGTCCCTATGCAACTTGTAACATCCCAAATTTCATAATCAACTATTTTATTAATGAAAGAGAATTTTAAAGAAATTAATTGGTGTTCAAATTATTTTAGAATATATATTGATTAATTTTATAATTACTTCTCTTTATATGTGTGAGTTTCTTATAGTTTGTTAATCGTATATATATTTAATTTCATGAGTAGTATAAATTATTAATATTATGTTATTTAATTTAATGAGTAATATAATTTAATGAGTAATATATATATATATATATATAAGGAAACAATATGTTATGGAATAAACAAAAATTAGCATTACAGTTTGGCACCGTTGATCGATAATTGTTAAAAGAAATTTTCTCCGTTTTCATTCAAAGTTCAGTATGTTATTCCATTCATTTTGCTAGTCAATTAAACACAATTTTTCAGATTTTTAACTTTTATGGCGAATATGAAGTAAAGTATGGATTTTTATGGCGAATATCAAGTAAAGTATGGATTTTTAAGTTATATGAAATAGTTTTAATTTTTATGATGAATATGAACAAAAAAAGTTGAATTGTATTGTTATATGTGACAAAGTTTTAACCTTCATGATGTATACAAGTTGGAGTTAAATTTTGTTGTTATATATGTTAACATGTTAATCTTTATGGTGTATATCATATCAAGTCTCGATTTTTGTGTGTATGTGGTGAAAGTTATAATTTCCATGATTATTTGTCTATGAATATCTTATATTAAGTATAAGGATGTGTGACATGTGATCTTAGTGATATGTGAATAAGATGATGACTTTAAAACGTTATTTGAATGCATATGACATGATTCTTAGTGGGTTGTGCAGGAATATATCTATTTGCCTTTGTGGTAGGTTTTTTCTCATTGGTATGAGTCATCTTATGTGTCGAAATTGCCTTTGTGGCAAGTTTATTTTCCCCAGTAGTATGGGTGATTTTCTATTTGGAAGTTGCCTTAATGGCAGGTATTATATCCGGATCATATAGTTGTTTGGAGCTTACATAACACTTGGTAGATCATATATTACATACTATATTACAATGTAATATAAATACATACTATTATATTAGGAGCATGCATAAGACTTGACATATGATTTTCTATATATGTAGATCATATATTACAATGTAATATAAAAACATACTATTATATCACTTTGTGTTCCATTCATGTGAATAGAAAATACCACGACATAAAGTTCATTTCCTAAATATAAAAAATTGAATATTGTTATTTTCTAATACGATTCTTTTAGTTTAATTTCTATGCATTATCAATGATATGAGTGATTTATAAGTAGTTATCAAGAAAGTCAAACTATATTAATGATTTACATATTGTGATTGATTATATTTTACACTGACAAAATATAAATTAAATTATTTTTATTATATTATTGTTATTTTATCTTGTATTAATTTTTTATTTTTAAATAATAACTATTTTATTAATATAATATCTTTTTGTTATTTCATGTATTTGAAATAGAATGGATTTAGTTTTTTTAGAACGGTTAATTAATTCTTATTACTTACCATAAGATATAGTAAATGGTTGGTGTACAATATATGTGAATGTTGTAAATCTCTGACACCAAACTTAATTCCTAATTATCAAAAATTGAATCTTGTGATTTCTAATGCTATTTTTTTATACAATATATACTTTATGCATAAAAATATTATGTATCATTAAAAAACAAATAAATCAATCTATTTCAAACTACATTTAACTAGGTCAAAACAGTGTTAAATATTAATGAAAAGTGATACACCGTAACAAAAAAAAAATATAGGGGTATAGTGACGGCTAAATTTGACACGTTATATCAATTTCAACCGCCACTCAATACCAGAATAGTGTCTTCAATTCGGACGTAAATTTGAATGCTTCTTAGATTAAACGAGTTTTATGTTGGAAGTTATAGTTAGAACTACCATATTAGACATTTTTTAAAACCTTAGTTTTGTTGTCTTGAAGTACGGATTGTGACACCCTAAATCCCAAAATAATATATATAATAATTTAAATCATATTTTTATAAAATTTCAGCGGATAAATTAAAACTCTTCCAAAGAAAAAAAAAACTTATGTGGATTATTTAGAATATCACATTTCTCAAAAATCAAAAGGACTACTTTAAACTTTTTTTCTCTAATAAAATAGTGCAATCTCAATAAGCTTGATTTAAGTATAATTACTTAATTTAATTCTAAAAACTTACTAGTACTTATAAGGTTTTTATACAAAAGTCGTTTCAAATTAAATAAGTAAAATACAATTTACAACTTTCATTCTCGGTATCACCTATCAGAGCAGGGCTTCTCTCAAACTTGAACTTCAAGACTTATTAATCTGTAATAACTGCGATTTCACAAACGCATGGCCAAACCAGTCAAACACAAACAACGAAAGAAGTGAGTTTCAAAATCATGATGATAGTATAATACAAGTAAGAAGAACACACAAACAATCATAATAGAACAATATCATTACACAAACATTCCTCAAGAAAATATCACATTAAACCGTCAAAATCACTCAAGGAAAATTAATAAATTTCACTATAACATTAAATCGTCTAAGAGAAATTATCACCACACACGATACATATTAATCACAACAAAACAATCAAAATAAAATGCAATGCTATGCATGAGCTTAGACTCTACTTCACAATATGGTACCATTCTAAATCTGAAGTACTTGTTAGGAGGCTTGATACTATGCCACCATCTCGGTGGACGGACAATTCAAATTGGCCATGTCCTCATAGATCCCCTCTACTCAAACCGAGACACATATACACGATAGTCGAGGTAAACGTGTGTTGCATGGTAGCTCCCGACATTTGGAGTGCGACCTCCAAGTCACCTAGGAATTCTCCACTTGAATGCCTCCAAGGTCTAACAATCTTGCCTGAAGGCTCAACAGCAGACCACCACGATCAAGCTCATTCAGCTGTACTTCCCTGGAATCACAAGGCTTGTCAGGCCCTACCTATATGATGACAAAATAATCTCCACTTCACAAATTCTCAATATTTATTTTCTCCCCTCGTTAGCTTAGACTACTCCATTAAGAGCATCGTCTTTAGGAATCATCACTATCTCATCAAGTATGGGGTAATTCAATATTCTCATCACAATTTTATAATATCATTAATCATACATAATCATCATCATCATATATACTCATCACAATGTTATAACATCACTATCATCAATTAAAAATAAAAAATCATCATTATCATCACGTAAACATATATTATACTATGGATCCATCTTTTATTATCACATTACATAAATTCGTCTAATCAAACATATGCACATAATTCCATTCAACATCCAACATCACAATAATGACAAATATCAACTACCACACAAGCATCGAAAATTAAATCAATCAACACCTTATAAACATTTCTATTTCACATTTTAATCTCAAAGTTCTCATATATCACATTAATCAATTTATCTCTCAAAGGGCTACTGCTGTACGTAACGAGCCCCGGATGAATCGTTGGGAAATACGGTTTTCCCGTTCATATCACAATATATTATACTCATGAATTCAAACACTCTTTCACCCCCTTACCTTATTTCGACACTTTCACACACGAGTACAATTCCACAAGCAAACTATCTTTGTTCTTTGACTTATTGTCCTTCAATCAATCCAACTCAACAGTTTATGGGTAAATGTTAAAAATAAATTATGAGAAAATACTCTAAAAACTAAATTTCGAAATTCGGTCAAGAAAAATTATCATAAATCAGAAAACCAATCAATCAATAATATAGCCAATTTTCACACTATCGTTTTGGCGTTGGTTTCACTCAAATTGGACTTACGGTGAAGAAGAACAGTGCAAAATAACGAATTCTGTAAACAGAGAAATCGGTTATTTTAGGGAGAAATTCGGGTTGTTAAAAATCTAGAAAATTGTGTTTAATTGAATAGCTAAATGAGTAAAACAACATACTGAAATTTGAATGAAAACGGAAAAACTTTTCTGGGACAGTCATCGATGAACGGTATCAATTTTCTTCTTTTTCTCTCAATGTGCAAGCCTTATTTTGTGTCCAGGTTACTCTCTCATTCTCTCTCAATCTCATGCCCTTCATTCTTGTTATTTTCGATTAATATTTTTTTATTATTTAATTAGATTTTACTCTTAAATATGTGTCTAATCCATAAAACAAATTTTACTTCTTTCTTCTATTTATTTTTATTTTTTAAATAAAACAAACAATTATCAAAACAATTTTTTTAACACTTTTTTTAAAAACATAATTTAATTATCAACGTATTACTAATATTTCAAAAAACAATATTTTATAAAATAAAGTAATTAACGTAATTAATCTTTTAAAATACATTAATAATCAAAACCCTCATATTCAAAATAATCCCTATAAAAATACTTATTTTTCCAAATACTCAAATTAAAATATTACCATCGTTAGAGAATAGTTGAAATTATAAAATAAATAAATATAACATCAACACTTTATATTAATTACTAAATCTTTATAAATAAATATGTATATATATATATAAAATCACAATGTCATAATAAATATATAAAAATAAAGGAAATCAAACACAATATCAGTTCTATCTCAAGATAATTATTTATAAAAAAATAACTAAAAATATAAAATAGTTATAAATAATATAAATATAACTACGTGCATACTTAACATCAGTCAAGCACACAGAAAAATATTACATTAATTGGGTACGCATATATACACGTAAAATCGCATAAATTATTTTTCTTTAAAATATTACACTAAAATACTAGTATTTTAAAAAAATATATCAAATAATAAAATATAATATTTATTATTTATATTGCACAATTAATCTAATATTTATAAAACCAGCACATCATAGAAAAAACCTATATATAATGAAAATTAATCCCAAAATCTACCAACATATATTATAAAATAATTTTAACATCAAATTAATTATTTAAAATCCTATTTAATTAATAAAATAGTTTATTTTAAAATTGGGTTGTTACACGGATAAATCATAATGACATGTGTGTTATTTTAACGACCCGTAAATTTACCCTTTAATTATTGCAATATTAGATCAAATGTTGAAATCTTAAGAAATATAATAATAAAGGATAAATTTTCATATTAATCCCTCTTAAGAATATTGCAATATTAATCATAATGTCGAATATAATATTTTAAAATTAATCCCTCTTAAGAAATTTTCATATTTAGTCATATTATAAAATATTGAAAACTTTATTCATCAAATATAATATATTTCATTTATTTCATAATAAAGGATAAATTAAGAAAACCTAATGTTTAATCACATTATGACATCAATTATTTAAAAACAATTTTTATTAACACACACTATGCAATATGATTTTATATTTAATGGATGATTGCAATTATAATTAGTATTACTTACTTGAGAAACAACTATAATTAGAGTTTTACACACTATATTGTTATCATGAGGATGATTTGTAGTATGTGGAGCGTGGAAATCACATCCAAACGGTCTACGTATAAAACAATTGTTTAGTTGTCTAATTTTAGTGTTTGTACATAGTTAAAAGAACCAAAATAACAACAAATAATGTTCAATAAAACAAATTTTTGTATGTAGATGGAAATGTGTTGGAAAATGTCAATTAATTATCTATCATAACACTTTACAAGATTCAAAATAGTTAATTCATGTGCAAACAATAAAACTAAAATAGTCACGACAAACTATGTTCGGCACAACCAAACTTGTGTTTGTGGATGCGTATAGTTAAATCATTTATATTAAACAACCTAGATAATTTACTATATTACGAGGCAAGGCGTTGGTGCCGCTATATATAAAGCTTATCAAACCCATTTGTCAAGCACTCATCACCACAAATATCAATATAAAAAATAAATAACACCATGAAGATTTTTAATCTATTTAGCATCATCCTTGTAACACCCCGATTTTCAAAGCGAGGGTGTATTTTTTTTTTTCCAAAAGAGATTAAACTAAAACAGAGAAATAAATAAGGAAATACCTTTGGATAAATAATTGAGTCATTATAATTTACAAGCAGCGGAAAAGTTTCTCAAAATATGAATCCAAAATATTTACACATCAAAAAGTGGTACATGTAACCCATCGAAAATAACATGTCAAGCTGACAGTATTCGTATAGGTACAGTCTTCCATTTTAAAATAAATACAATTCAAAAGAAAGACAATTGTTCCCTCTTTGTCAACCTAATCTGATCATTCTCCAAAACAAGCTAAACGCCCTGAGTGATCTCCACGCGCCCCGTAAGATCCTCCTAACATAGCTTCAGTCAGGCATTCCCCTCTACATTCCCATCCACAGGGTACAAACCGGTAGGATTGTCATGGCTCTCATCTGAGGGCAAAACCCAGATTTCCACAATAGTTGTAAAGGGTCACCAACCGAAATTAACAGTTAACACATAACATTTAAGTTTTTAAATGCACAAGATGACCTTTCAACCTAGCATGCACTTTAAAAGGATTTCCATATGCTAAAAGTTCATGTAACACTTGCCAAATAAAAATGAAATCAAAATAAGGTTCTCAATTCAACAAGTAATACCTAACAAACCAAAACATTGATAAGTCAATTGATCAATCTGTTATCTAACTCAAAATAAGAATTCCTACTAAGCAAATCGATTTCCAACTCGATTTCCTGAAGGAATTTAGTGAAATTTTGAACTCTAGCTTGATTCAATCGATTAGGCAATCGATTGACAGGATAGCTGAGCCCCTGACTTAA
>NC_021166.2:29139874-29148651 GCF_000331145.2 Cicer arietinum
TTTTGTCAGTTTTGCTGAATTCCTGCATGGCCAAATCGATTTCCAAATCGATTTCTTAAATGGTTTTGAAAAACATATTATAAAATCGATTGGCAAATCGATTATGTCAAATTATCGAAGTCCCTGTAACTCATCCAATCGATTGGGAAATCGATTTCCCTGCATATTCTTCCAAAAATACATAAACTAACTCAATCACATTCATACATAATTCCACATCTTAACACTTAGCAATTCCTACACGATCACCACGACAAATTGAGTTTCAAAATAGTTTTACAACCCATCACTCTTACACACAATAATTAATTCATAACACTTAGCAATTTCAACACAATTACCACGACAACTCAAATTCAAAACACACAATTATAAACTTGAATCAAACACGACTCGCGTGCCAAGCACCCTAATGCGATGCGTATAAGCCAAAATGCATGGACTCGGAATTCCAAACCAAAACCCTCCTCGAAGTGCCGTAAATCATAATTGTACCGCCTATCGCAGGCCAAAGTACCAATTACCGAGGTGCCACCTATCACGGGTCTGCACGATTTACTAAAAAGCGTAAACCATAAACGTACTGCCTATCACGGGCCCGTATCGTTTACCGAGGTGCCACCTATCACGGGTCTGCACGGTTTACTAAAACAACGTAAATTGTAAATGTACCGCCTATCACAGGCCAAAGTACTTTTACCGATGTGCCACCTATCACGGGTCAGCACAATTTACCAAAACGTAAATCGTAAACGTACCACCTATCACGGGTCAGTACTGTTTACCGAGGTGCCACCTATCACGGGCCAGCACGATTTACCAAAATGAAATGCATAAGCATACACAGACTCCATCCACCACAATCGTTAAGCAAATGCATATATTAAAAGATTCCCCATTTTTAATACTCATTTAACTTAAATGATTTTCACAACAAAAATTAAGCAAACAGAAATATTAAGAGATTCCCCATTCTTAATACTCTTTTAACTTAAACGATTTTCAAAACAAACATTAAGTAAACAAGACATTAAGAGATTCCCCATTCTTAATACTCATTTAACTTAAACGATTTTCACAACAAACATTAAGTAAACAAGACATTAAGAGATTCCCCATTCTTAATACTCATTTAACTTAAACGATTTTCAAAACAAACATTAAGTAAACAAGACATTAAGAGATTCCCCATTCTTAATACTCATTTAACTTAAACGATTTTCAAAACAAACATTAAGTAAACAAGACATTAAGAGATTCCCCATTCTTAATACTCATTTAACTTAAACGATTTTCAAAACAAACATTAAGTAAACAAGACATTAAGAGATTCCCCATTCTTAATACTCATTTAACTTAAACGATTTTCAAAACAAACATTAAGTAAACAAGACATTAAAAGATTCCCCATTCTTAATACTCATTTAACTTAAACGATTTTCAAAACAAACATTAAGTAAACAAGACATTAAAAGATTCCCCATTCTTAATACTCATTTAACTTAAACGATTTTCAAAACAAACATTAAGTAAACAAGACATTAAAAGATTCCCCATTCTTAAAATTCCCATTTCACCCGTAAGGCATTAAATTCTTCGTAAAAGATTCACCGCAGTTAATTTAATTTATTCATCGACGAGTAATTCTAATCGGCATCAAAATATCTCTTTGGTCATATAAACTCCAAAGTATTAATAACTTTGGCTAAAAAGCTTCCGAGTTCAATACCAAAATACACTAAAATACATAAAATATACTTTAAAATTATGGGTCTTACATTACTACCCCCCTAAAATTAGTTTCGTCCTCGAAACTTAAAGTACGAGTAGCAATCCACACTAGGTTTGTACTCAAATTCAACACACTAGTCACAACTTGTTTCACCCGGCCTTCTCGAAAAAAGTGTTGCCTACCCCTTTTCATAGGGTGTTTAATAACTTCACACACATCCATAGTCGGTAAGGCTCGTCCGTTCCATTCAACATGATTTTGTCTACTATCAACAAGAGATTAAGGATGATCAGTCCCTCAATTTGTCAATAAATAGCCAACAACCATGATAGTGGCTTAGACTATCTTAGCCGAACTGTAACAGCGCTCCTTGCAACTTACAAAAGCAGTCAACAATCTTCTCAAAGTCCATTGAATTTCCCTTATTTTCCTATAACTTTGGTCCTGTCGACGAAGTAAAATATCCCATACCTATGTCACGTAGTCTCATTGGCATCCACTTGGTACGAAATATCCATTTGGTACCAAACTGAAACACTTAGAATGACCCCAACACACCGAGCACAGAACAATCACTACATCCGAGAACTCCTAAATTTCTCCCTTGTCCACAAATCCTCGATTTTTTCTTAAGTCGTACAACTACGTCAAACTGTAGTGTTCTTATCGGTATGTTATTCCAGTTATAAATTTAATAATTCCATCCCCACATATGCTTGGTGATCAAAACTACCTCAAATATTTTCAAAAACAAGCCAAAGACTATACCACTTGGGACACACAAACTCCCTTTGATTGACGAACACAATAACAATCCCCATGACATGCACTCAAGTAATGTCTTTATATCATTGGCATATCTTTATAATAATAATGTCTGAGTTATAAGTGAGATAATTCCTTCCATCAATCTTTAATTGTCATAAGCTACATCTCTATGTGCTACTCCACAAATTTCTTGGTACCTTTTCCAATATTTGGTTCACTCGTTGGATTCTTATTCCCTCTCAACCTTCACCGAGATACGAACTGAAAGAATCCTAACAATCGAACGTCCTAAAGAATTATTTCTCAAACGTTCCTCATAAGCATTTCCTAAGAAATAATTATCTATAACTTCATCCTCATAATTTTTGCAGTAAAATATCTCAAAGACTCACATACCCTTCATTGTTCATCTAGTCACTAAAACACTCAGTTTAAATCTCAACGCTTGATTTCCCAAGACCAACGACTAAATCATAAATCATTCGTTACATCTCTTCTTTTTCACTTTCTATCATTTAATAGGATTCTAAAATTTGATCCTCAAAATCTCCAAACATTTCCATCCTTAACATGAATTATTTATCACTTGCCTGCCTCAACTCCTTCGATTATGAAAGTTAAGTATTCCCGTACTCGATACTTCAAATTCCACTTAATGGTAACATAGAGTTCAATACATCAAGGCCTAACTCATTATGTTTTGCCGAACATCGCTCAAAATTCACACTTACGTGTCTATAGTTTCATCCAATATCACTATCCATACTTACTATCTCCTAAACCACCAGGAGATTTGTCACTTATCAACTAAATACATGGTCTCACTCCTACACTCGTTATGAGATTCATACTCAATAATCCAAGTTGCGAATCTATTCTAACTCGAATGCTCGACTTTTCCCCTCAAGGTATCGACAATTCCTCAAAGCGTATTTTATCTATCCAAATGAGTATTCACTCCTAATGTGCAACGCTCCCTTAACTTCAATACCAGTCTCTTTCATTGACACCTAAGCAACAAATGTTATCCCAAATGGAAGCCTCATATTCTCAACAATTCCATGATGTTCACATCTCTTTGACAGTTGTCAAACTTCATCCAGTTTCATCCTGAAATCTACCAGGAAAACATCTAATACTCTTCTTAACAAAAGTCCTCAACTTAGAACTTTACTTGAAATCCCTTATTAGTCCAATGTTAATCTATCCATACTCATCATCTTCGAGTTTACACCAACACATAGCTCATGTGTCCTTGGAACCATTTTATAAATTCTATGTCGTCATGATTTCCTTCAACTCTGCCTGACAATCCGTCATCTCGAAGATCTTTTCCACTTCTTGAATCCACTAGTCAACTCTTTTCCTGAGTCCTCATCACCCTTGAACTTTGGAGGATGGTAACGACGAAAATATTCTAACCCTCTTAATCTTAAGAGCACAGATCTCTCTTTTCCTCTTCTCCAGATCCCGCAGAGTCTTTGCAGCAGTTCGTGCAACAACAAAACCTCCATGTTATTTGTAGCTCCAACCATTTGATCATCCCTACTGACGTTCATCCTTGCAACGTCGTTCTCTCTTGGAGGTAGTGTTTCCGAAAAACCAACATCAAGAAAAAGTGTTAACACCACTTCGAATAATTCCAAAACTAAGTTTCGAATATATCAACACATAATAACTATTTTGGACTTGACAACCCAAACCACCTAAACCGACGCATGATCAGATAACAACTCCCAACCTACAGGTTGACCTACAATCTATAACCAAAGGTTCCACAGCCCCCAAAGAAAACCAAACCAAAGCTCTGATACCACAATGTAACACCCCGATTTTCAAAGCGAGGGTGTATTTTTTTTTTCCAAAAGAGATTAAAATAAAACAAAGAAATAAATAAGGAAATACCTTTGGATAAATAATTGAGTCATTATAATTTACAAGCAGCGGAAAAGTTTCTCAAAATGTGAATCCAAAATATTTACACATCAAAAAGCGGTACATGTAACCCATCGAAAATAACATGTCAAGCTGACAGTATTCGTATAGGTACAGTCTTCCATTTTAAAATAAATACAATTCAAAAGAAAGACGTATGTTCCCTCTATGTAAACCTAATCTGATCGTTCTCCAAAACAAACTAAACGCCCTGAGTGATCTCCACACACCTCGTAAAATCCTCCTAACATAGCTCCAGTCGAGCATTCCCCTCTACGTTCCCATCTACAGGGTACGAACCGGTAGGATTGTCCTAGCTCTCATCTGAGGGCAAAGCCCAGATTTCCACAGTAATTGTAAAGGGTCACCAACCAGAAAATAATAGTTAACACATAACAATTAAGTTTTTAAATGCCCAAAATAACTTTTCAACTAAGCATGCACCTTAAAAGGATTTTCCATATGCTAAAAGTTCATATAATGCTTGTCAATTAACAATGAACTCAAAATGAAGTTCTCAAACCATCAAGTAATACATAACTGACCAAAGCATTGATAAATCAATTGAGCAATCGATTATCTAACTCAAAATAAGGACTTTTGCTGAGCCAATCGATTGCCAAATCGATTTGGTCAGTTCTGCTGAGTTTCTGCATGACCAAATCGATTTCTAAGTCGATTTTGTCAGTTCTGATGAGTCCCTGGGTTGCCAAATCGATTTCCAAATCGATTTCGGCAGTTTTGCTGAGTTCCTGCCTCTCTGTCAATCGATTTCCAAATCGATTTCTTAAATGGTTTTGAAAAACATATTATAAAATCGATTGGCAAATCGATTATGTCAAATTAGGGAAGTCCCTGTAACTCATCCAATCGATTGGGAAATCGATTTCCCTGCTTATTCTTCCAAAAATACATAAACTAACTCAATCACATTCATACACAATTCCACATCTTAACACTTAGCAATTCCCACACGATCACCACGACAAATTGAGTTTCGAAATAGTTTTACAACCCATCACTCTTACACACAATAATCAATTCATAACACTTAGCAATTTCAACATAATTACCACGACAACTCAAATTCAAAACACTCAATCATAAACTTGAATCAAACACGACTCGCGTGCCAAGCACCCTAATGCAATGCGTATATGCCAAAATGCATGGACTCGGAATTCCAAACCAAAACCCTCCTCGAAGGGCCGTAAATCATAATTGTACCGCCTATCGCAGGCCAAAGTACCAATTACCGAGGTGCCACCTATCACGGGTCAGCACGATTTACTAAAAAAAACGTAAATCATAAACGTACCACCTATCACGGGTCAGTACTGTTTACCGAGGTGCCACCTATCACAGGTCAGCATGATTTACTAAAAGAAAAAGCGTAAATCGCAAACGTACCGCCAATCACAGGCCAAAGTACTATTTACCGAGGTGCCACCTATCACGGGTCAGCACTATTTACCAAAACGTAAATCGCAAACGTACCACCTATCACAGGTCAGTACTGTTTACCGAGGTGCCACCTATCACGGGTCAGCACGATTTACCAAAATGAAATGCATGAGCATACACAGACCCCATTCACAACAATCGTTAAGCAAATGCAGATATTAAAAGATTCCCCATTTTTAATACTCATTTAACTTAAACGATTTTCACAACAAACATTAAGCAAACAGAAATATTAAGAGATTCCCCATTCTTAATACTCATTTAACTTAAACGATTTTCCAATAAAAACATTAAGTAAACAAGACATTAAGAGATTCCCTATTCTTAATTCTCATTTAACTTAAATGATTTTCCAAAACAAACATTAATTAAACAAGACATTAAGAGATTCCCCATTCTTAATTCGCATTTAACTGAAACGATTTTCCATAACAAGACATTAAGAGATTCCCCATTCTTAATTCTCATTTAACTTAAATGATTTTCCAAAACAAACATTAAGTAAACAAGACATTAAGAGATTCCCCATTCTTAGTTCTCATTTAACTTAAACGATTTTCCAAAACAAACATTAAGTAAACAAGACATTAAGAGATTCCCCATTCTTAATACTCGTTAAACTCTAATGGTTTTCAAATTCCACACAAAACAAACTCAAACCTATTATCAGATCCAATCCACAACTCACACCAAAACACATCAATTCATTTCTCCACAGAATCCAACCATACACACAACAAATTTCGTCAGTATTAATCTAGAACACGTCAAATACGACGAACACAAATCAACACAATCCACCACTCAAACACAACAAGTTTCATTTACTCAAAATCATACATAAATGAGTTTAAATTCATTTTCCCACGAAACATTCATTGATATAACCAAAACCTAACTCTAAGATTTTACCCATAAAGCCTTAGATCCATTTTCCCCCAAATCAACACTTCAACCCTAACAAAATTCTTTTCCACACAATCACAGGTAAGTCCCTAAATGCAAACTAAAAGTTTGGAAGGAGCCCTTACCTTCACGTTAGCTTTCTTTCCTTTTTATATCATTTTATTTTCCTTTTCCTTCCTTCTAATTTCCTTTTTCCTCCAACTTAACAAATATCTCAAAATATCTAGATATTTGTTAAATTCCCGTTTCACCCGTAACGCATTAAATTCTTCGTAAAAGATTCACTGCAGTTAATTTAATTTATTCATCGACGAGTAATTCTAATCGGCATCAAAATATCTCTTTGGTCATATAAACTCCAAAATATTAATAACTTTGGCTAAAAAGCTTCCGAGTTCAATACCAAAATACACTAAAATACATAAAGTATACTTTAAAATTATGGGTCTTACAATCCTCACATTTGGTTTTCTTGGAAATGTTGTTTCAAGTGTTGATTCTCTCCCATATGAAGCTATCTTCAAGTTTGGTGATTCTATAAGTGATACTGGGAATGCTATGGCTTTCCATTGTGACCATCCCATGCCTAGCGATAGTCCTTATGGCTCAACATACTTCAAACATCCAGCTGGACGTTTGTCGAATGGACGACTTATCGTAGACTTTATAGGTATTTTTACTCAAACATGCTCTATCTATTAAAGTTGTTTACATTCTTCAAAATCAAAAAATAACATCGGTTCATGTTTTATCTATAATTCACTTAATTGTGGCCATTCAAATTGTAGCTGAGGCATATGGACTGCCATTTTTGCCGGCCGTAAAAACTCTTACCAAAGACCAAGACTGTGACACCCTAAACCCCAAATAATTTTTTTTTTTTTTTGATAAAGAGTATCACATAATCATAAGCATGTCACATAAATCCAAAATTTCCATGAAACATAATGGATTCGAAATCATAGTATCAAACAACAGAATTCTTTTTGAAGTACACATACTCATGTTTTAAATTCAGTGCAAATATAGTCCCAACCCGATGTCACTATCAGAGCGGGAATTCCCAAAATAAAATACTCAAGGGCAGAGTGCTTTCCGCCTCTCCTGATGGTTTTAGTCATCGCCTGCAACTTACAACTCGTCTGCGTCCGTCGCAAACGCCAAACACAAACAACGAGGGGTGAGTATCGAAATTATGTAACAGTATAAAATACACGAGGAGAACACGCAAACAATCAAATTATCACAATCTCAAAACCGTCAAATGTATAATATCAGCGACTTATCAAATTCATTCATAATAAGACAATCAAAATAATGAAATGCTATGCATGTCCTATACTCTATACTTCATCATTTGGTACCATTCTACTCTGAAGTACTTGGTTAGGAGGCATGATACTATGCCACTACAAGAGTGGACGGACAATTCATGAATGGCCAAGTCCTCATAGATCCCGTCAACTCAACCCGAGACACATATACGCGATAGTCGAGGTACTCTTGTGTTGCACGGTAGTTCCCGGCCTTAGGGAATAACCAACTAATCCACTTAGGAATTCCCCACTAGGTGTACCCCCAAGGTCTATCAGTCTTACCTTACAGTTCGACTGTAGCCCTCCACGATCAGGCTCATTCAGTTGTACTTCCCCGAATCACTAGGTTTGTCAGACCCTCCCTATATGATGACAAAACAATCCTAACTCCAAATCTACAACACATATCTCAGACTTACTCGATCATCACTACTCACTAAGTTTCAGTTTGACTTCACGATATTCGTCATCATATATCTTTATCAGTCAATCACAATAAAATCACAATATTTGGTTTACACTACTCACAATACACAATCCAATTTCATCAATCACATAATAAGGAATTCAATCGGTGATACATTCTAGTAATATCATAAATTCAATCAAGTAACAAAACATTCAAGTTCAAATCATTCATACATTAACAATCAACA
>NC_021166.2:29150095-29164031 GCF_000331145.2 Cicer arietinum
TGTAACAAAACTAATAGTACTTATATTATACTTAAATTGATTAATATTGTGGCAACCTTTAATTATAACTAACTAAAATGAAGTTTTTTGGACGTAAAAGTATTGTCGGATGCCTGCTCAGTATTAACATATTTCAGTCAGATCAGAGCTATTATTAAAATACAAAAATTAAAATAAAAGGAACACATGTACAATATTACTGCAATTTTGTATAAAAGTAAAATTATAAGAATTAACACAGAATCACATAATAAGCTGCGGAGGGTACAAAAGGCGTAAGAGTAAGAACGACAACATGAAATATGAAAATATTTTATGAAAGGAAGGGAAGGAAATGCCACAAACATCTGACTACATAGAATTCGTAAAATTAGGAATCAACCATAGTATTTCCTAAAAATCTATCATTTCCTTTTGAAACATTTAAAACGAGACCCTCCTTGAATAGATAATTTCTGGCCTAAAATTATTTTATGAATCCTTCATTTTTTTTTTGTTGTCTGAACTTGCAAGGATATATATATTGTTATTATAATAATTTATTGCCTGCCCAAACTCAGAAAAATGAGAGGAGGAATAACATACCTTACGTGGTTTTGTATTAAAATCGGAATTGGGATTGGAAATTGGAAATGGAAGTTAGAATTAGAATTGGAATTTGGAATTGGAAATGGAAATTGGAATCAGATGGAATTGGAAAGCGGCTCCCTTATGCGGTAATCCCTGATTGACTGCGGCTCCAAATTGGGATGCAGCTTTTTGGAAGGCTATATATATACATACTACATAATGACCTAAGTTATTATTATTATATTATTATTATTATTATTATTATTATTATTATTATTATTATTATTATTATTATTCCATTCTATTAGAGCTACCTCTTGTTTTTATTTTATTTATATCTACATACATATTTATTTGTTTTATTTTATTTATTTTTTTGTAGCTTAAATATGGTTAATATTAATAATTTAAATCAACTACTAAAGCAAACACACAAACACATCTAAGAATTAGAACACATATTAACACTCATAAAAAATTTGTATTGTATCATTATACTATTTAAATTGAGATAATGAGAAATTGGGGTGTTACAAAGACATCAGGAAAGGAGTGAATTTTGCAGTTGCTGGTTCCACTGCACTTGAAGAATCGTTTTTCACAAATCATGGAGTTATGGTACCAGCGACAAATAACTCACTAAATGTTCAACTTGTATGGTTTAAGGAGCTAAAATCCTCCCTCTGTAAAAACATAGAAGGTTTTACTATAACTCCTCGATTATTAGTAGTATTTTTTATAATTGTCATAACTCCTTGGTTAATGTACTTGTGTTAAATTAATTATGTTTTCTCAATATATTTAACATAATTGTTGTTCCACTATGTAACAGAGTGTGATGTCTACTTCAAAAAATCATTGTTTCTTGTTGGAGAGATAGGTGGAAATGATGTTATTCAGTATGCTTTCAGTCAGAAAACTATTACAGAAATTCGAAAAATTGTCCCCATCATAGTAGAAGCAATTGCAAATACTACCTCTGTATGTTATGTCAAATTTAAGTATTTGAATGATTGATCTAATCATTAGAAATTAGATTTCATTAAAGATATAATCGAATGAATCATGGACATGAGTACATATAACAAATATTTTGTTTTATTTTCTTTCCATTTATTAGGCGTTAATTGAAGAAGGAGCGATTGAGCTTGTGGTTCCTGGGAACTTTCCAATAGGGTGTAATGCTGCTTTTTTGACAATGGTCAATAGTAAGAAGAAAGAAGACTTTGATGAATTTGGGTGCTTGATAGCTTACAATAATTTAGTCGAATACTTTAACGAGCAACTCAAAAATGCCTTAAAGACATTACAACAAAAGAATTCTCAAGTTAAAATAATATATTTTGACTACTATAATGATGCAAAACATTTATATCAAGCACCACAACAATATGGTGTGTGTTATTCTTACTTGCTTTAATCCAAAAATAATTATTTGTCAATTTTTTTTGTTAAATTCATTTAAACTTTCACTTTGTTTTATGTACATTGCAGGCTTTACTTCCGACAAAAATGAGATTTTGAAAGCATGTTGTGGATTAGATGGGCCATACAATGTCAATTTTAATATTCCATGTGGAGGGCTAGGTACAAAAGTTTGTTCAAACACCTCAAAACTAATAAATTGGGATGGAGCTCACTTAACTGAAGTTGCTTATAGGATGATAGCAAAGGGATTAGTTGAAGGCCCTTTTGCAAATCCTTCTCTCCAAACTCCACCTTTCAAGCTAGCTTATAAATGAGAATGTTGGAAAAAAAAATATTTAATGAATTCAAAATAGGAGAAGACTTTATCTATGTAAAAAAGAACTTCAAATTTATTCCATAAATAAAATTCAAAGTTATTTTCTCTCTTCAGTTACCTAAAAAGTCTATATAAGCAACAATAATATCAACGGGTCTAATTAAATTTTTCGCAATATGTATATATACATTCGAACATTTAGTAACTAATTCTACCAACTTCTACAAACTACTTGAGATAAGTCAATGATTATTCAGTTTGGCTGGAATCCTGCTGCCAAGGAAATTTAAATCTATTAATAGAGAAGGGATGTTTTATGGATTATTCATTTCATATATATTGCTTCAATACTTGCATAACTACACATGACGAATGATGAATTCTTCATTCAATACTGTAGGAGGACTCCACGATAGACCTATACCATGACTACGTCAACATTCCCTAATGTTAGTGTCCAATCTCATTGGGTACGTGTGTAGAGATGCTGAGATATAAAACTAGCTTGCATATGAATCTAGAAATCAGAACCAGAATGTCAGCAAGAGTAGGTTGAAATCAAGAATTAAAAACTTTGGAAATAGGAAATTTTCGATACTTTCCATATTTGAGAATTTTCGAAACTTTCTAAATTTAGAAACTTTCTAAATTTAGAAACTTTTGAAATGTAATCCTTATTTCAAAAATTTGAAACTTGTGAAACTATCAATTTTGAAACTTATTATAAATGATTAAAAGAGTAAAATTGTTTTATCATGTGTCTTGGGGTGGCAAGTACAGTTGTAGGAGTGCAAAGTATAATCCTCATTGTTATTGCGGTTCTTCGGCCGATGACAAACGATGAAGAAGAAGACGTTCGCGAGTTAGGTCTTTTTAGAAGAATATTGAAATATTTGAGGGTTAATTTTAGATTAAAAATATTATATTTTAATTATATTGGGGATTTAATTTTAAGTTAAAAAATTATGTTTTAATTATATTTAGGTTTATTAGTGTTATACATTAATAAAAGTTTGATGAAAGTATTATTTTAAAATAAAATTATATTTATAGGAATGTTAACCAAAAAAAAATTACGAATGCCAATATAAAAAAATATTATAATTACAAAGATCAAATTTATATTTACACTATAATTAAATAAATGGAAAGTCGAAATTGAAGAAAGATAACTAGTTTGGGACTTGTTGCAACTTTATCAAAAAAAAATAATAGACCCCTCTTTAATAATATTATAATATATATTTTTTAAACAAACAAGTACATTGTTTATATTAATATGCGATATAAGCCTTAAATTACATATATCATAATTGTGCATTTTGGTGTGATTTAAAAAAAAAATGAACTTTAATATATGAAAATTATGGGGAAAAAATTGATATTTACAGAAAAAAAAAAAAAAAAAAAAAAAAAAAAAAAAAGTGAAGTTTTATAGAGATATGTTTATAAGACAAAAGTAGATGTTGATTAAAAAATAAAATGCATTATATAAAAAACTATTAAATTAAAAATAACTCTCCCACTTTGTTAGATGAATATGAAATTAATTTATAATATTATAAAATTAATGAAAATTTAAAATTAAGTGTGTAAGTTGGTATTTGATTTATCTTTGAAGTCTTCCCTTCGACCTTAAATATAAGTAAAATTTAATTAAAGAAATTAGATGTGTTAAGTTAGTATTTCATTGGTCTTATAAGAACTTATCAGGTGTTAACCGTTAAGTCGGTCTTTCATTGGTCTTCCATGTACTTATTAAGTTTTATTTAATATTTAATTATTACATCAATCTTTTGTTAGTCTTCCAAGTACTTGTTCCGTCTTTTGTTGGTCTTCTAAGTACTTGTAGGATTTTATTTAACCTTTTAACTATTAAGCCGGTTAGTTGGTCTTCTAAGTATATATTTGTTAGGTCTTCTATAACCTTTTAACAGTTAAGTTGGTCTTTCATTAGTCTTCTAAGCACATGTTAAGTCTTTCTTGGTCTTCAAATAATTTGGTAGATCTTATTTAAAATTTAGACCGTTAAGTCAATCTTTTATTGATCCTCCAAATACTTTGGTTTTATGTAACCTTTTAACTATTAAGTTGATATTTCATTTGTCTTCCAAGTATTTCTTATATCTTATTTAATCTTTTAACTTCTAAGTCGGTCTTCCGTTCGTATTCCAAATATTTGTTAGGTATTTCGTCGGTCTTCCAAATATTTGTTAAGTCTTATTTAACCTTTAAACTGTTAAGTTTGTTTTTCGTTGGTCTTCCAAGTACTTGTTAGACCTTATTTAAATGTTTATATGTTACGTCAGTCTTTTGTTGGTTTTCCAAAGTGCTTTTAGATCTTATTTAAGTCTTTAATAGTTAAGTTAATCTTTTATTGGTCTTTCAAGCACTTGTTAGGTCTTATTTAACTTTTAAAACGATTAAGTTTATCTTTCGCTAGTCTTAAAATTACTTGTAAGGTTTTACTTAACATTTTAACTATTAAGTCAGTATTTCGCTATTCTTCCAAATACTTGTTATAACTTATTTAACCTTTTAACTATTAAGTCAATCTGTCAAGTACATGTTAGATTTTAAGTCAGTAGTATTTTATTGGTCATACTAAAACTTTTTAATTATTAGCTAACCTTCGCTTCACCTATAATATATACAAATAAGAGTAAATAATAATTTTAATAACTCTTATATAAAACGATTTTGATTTTAGTCGTTGTAAAATTATTTTCTTATATTCTACCTTTGTTATTTTAAATTCTTCCACTTTTAGTCTTTTTTTAGAATTTGACCTTACAAAAACACTTAATTGACAAGTATAATTAGCATTTTTATGGATATGTTTTATTTATTTATTTGAATAAGATATTTTTAGTAAAAAATTAAATAAAAACATTAATACATATAAAATAATTAAAATTGTATACAAAAATAATAAAATAATTTAAAATTATTATTGATCGTCTTCACCAAAACAAACCAAAAAAAAATTCAAACCAAGAAAAATTTCTGCATCATCAGCTAAGAACGTTTCTTCATCCCTCACATTTATTATTTTATTTACTCTCCTCGATTGAAAAAACAAGCATAACCATACCTAATCTTGTAAGTGGAAGAATGATATACTTTTAAAATATATAAATAACAATAATTAATAGAAACTATGTGTAGAAATTCTCATGTAGAGATTTGATTCATTCATAATTTTTTAAAATGATTGTTGTAAATCAGAAATTAAATTGGCAATGATTTAACAAAAACATTTTCATGTAAAAAAATCTAAATGAATAGAATAATAGATCACAAAAAAAAAAATTGGTGACAATTTTGTGTTCATTTAAAATCGGATGATAAAATGATACTGATGCAAAAAGTATATAAAAAAGAATAAATTTATGAATTTGTTTTTAGAGTGTTTTTTGTTTTTTATTTTGGTGTAAGTTAACAATATGTCAAACTTGTAAATAAAAAAAAAAAGTGTTTATGTATTCAAACCCATGTATACTTAATGATTTTTGATTTCAACCAAATAGGATAATAAATATGTTATATCGTATCAGTCAATTATAATTATTAAAATATTAAAAATATTTAACTTTAATTATAGTTATTTATAAATAAATTTTACTCTCTATTATTAAGTAATTCTTTTACCTATTAATTTCCATAATTTAACATTAATATTTCCACGTATAGTAGTCGAGACTAATTTTTCTCGACCAATTAACTAGAGTACAATATCAATCGAACCCTGAACAAATAGTCCGATTAGTATTAGCATGACGATGTACAACTTTACGATGCCACGTAATATACTTTCTCTTCTTATGAAAGTCATTCTAGAGGAAGATCCCTCCAGGCCATCTCATTTAAAGTAATTGTACAAATAGAGGCAATGTTAGAGGTCGTAGAAACTCTCGCAATATGCAGAAGGGTGAAGGACCTAGTATTGGATGCAATCGAAAGGGGTGAGGAAGTCTCGGACACTCATATTTATGAAACTATCTAGAAAATCCTCTAAGAAGTGACAACTATTTGACAAGTGTACCAAATCACTTCACACGGATTGCTATTAATTTAGTAACGCAACAAAGCTTAACAATTAGGTAACAAAAGGTTTATAAATTGGTTGATAATTTCGGACAAACGTAAAATTAAATAGAGAGAATTCAATAAGAGAAAAACGATTAGGGAATTCGAATCACCTCCTTTTTACTATTCAATTATTGATTCACTATTTTAGCAATCTAACTTATTTGATTACGCGTCAAATTATCAAACTAGACTATGACCAATTTCTTAGCTCAAAATCTTCATTTTATAACAACAAACTCTAATTCCTTAGGTGAAACAAAACAAAACTATACAAAAAATCTTGGTTAATCGTGAAAATGAAAGCATACACATTATTTTACAACAACGAACCCTAATTCCTTAGGTGATCAGACTTGTTACTCAAAACATGTACAAACGTTAATTTCTTAAACACATGTTAATATTTTATATTCCTATAGCAGTATTGAAACATTAACATATATTTTGTTTCCAATAATTATAAGATTAAGAGCAAAAATATATGAATAATCAAACTTGTTTTAATTGCATAAATAGCATAAAAAAACCAAAACTACATAGATTCGAGGAAGTTCTACTAATCTTGAATCAATGGAAAAATTAGTTCATGATTAAGAACATAGTATCAATGAAAAAGATGAAATTACACATAAAAAAGATGGAATGAATCTTCACTTATTGCTTCTAAGAGTGAAATCTTCAAGTTCTTATCCTCCAAGATGTACCTAATATGATCTTCAATTCCTCCAAGATCAGAATCCTTACAAAATATGAGTCTTTAGCTTAAATATGGCTTTGGGACGTATGTTAGCACTTTGCTACGATTATCGGCGCATTGCTCTACTCTGAACAGAAAATTGTGACACCAAATGCACTGTAGCATGTAGCTGGGCACAATGTGCTTGTAACACCCCGAATTTCAAAGCGAGGGTGTATTTTTTTTTTAAAAAAAAAAAAAAGAGATTAAAATAAAACAGAGAAAAACAAATAAGGAAATACCTTTGTATAAATAATTGAGTCATTATAATTTACAAGCAGCGGAAAAGTTTCTCAAAATACGAATCCAAAGTATTTACACTTCAAAAGGTGGTACATAGACCCCATCGTAATAAGATGTCAAACAGACAATATTAGTGTAGGTACAGTTTTCCAAAATAAAATAACTGCAACCCAAAAAGAAAGACGTCTAGTCCTTATACATCAACCTAATCTGATCATTCTACCAAAAAACTATACACCCTGAGTGATCTCCACGCGCCCCGTGAGATCCTCCTACATAGCTCCAGTCAAGCAGTCCCATCTACATTCCCATCCGTAGGGTACGAACCGGTAGGATCGTCCTGGCTCTCATCTGAGGGCAAAGCCCAGATTTCCACAATAGTTGTAAAGGGTCACCAACCGAAATTAACAGTTAACACATAACATTTAAATTTTCAAATGCACAAGATAGCCTTTCAACCTAGCATGCACCTTAAAAGGGTTTTCCATATGCTAAAGTTCATATAATGCTTGCAAAATAAAAATGAAAGCAAAGTAAGTCTTAAATCAATCAGGCAATAAACAACTGGCCAATCCATTGATGAACCAATTGAACAATCGATCATCTAACTCAAAATAAGAAATTCCACTGTGCCAATCGATTGGGAAATCGATTTGGATGAAGGATCGATTTCTTAAAAGGGTTTTGAAAAATATATTGCAAAATCGATTGGCAAATCGATTTTGTCAAAATAGTGAAGTCCCTGCAACTCATCAAATCGATTGGGAAATCGATTTCTCTGCTTATTCTTCCAAAAATACTTAAACTAAATCAATCACACTCATAAATAACTCCAAAACTTAACACCTAGCAATTCTCATACAATCACCACGACGAAATCATAAATGTACCCTAAACCCTATCACAGGCCAAAGTACTATTTATCAAGGTGCCACCTATCACGGGTCTGCACGATTTACAAAAAGCGTGAAAATGCATGAGCATATACTGACTTCATCCACAACAATCGTTAAGCAAATTCAGATATTAAAAGATTCCGCATTTTTAATACTCATTTAACTTAAACGATTTTCACAACAAACATTAAGCAAACAGAAATATTAAGAGATTCCCCATTCTTAATACTCTTTTGACTTAAACGATTTTCAAAACAAACTTTAAGTAAACAAAAATATTAAGAGATTCCCCATTCTTAATACTCTTTTAACTTAAACGATTTCAGAACAAAACATTAAGTAAACAAGACATTAAGAGATTCCCCATTCTTAATACTCATTTAACTTAAACGATTTTCAAAACAAAACATTAAGTAAACAAGACATTAAGAGATTCCCCATTCTTAATACTCATTTAACTTAAATGGTTTTTAAAATTCTATACCGAACAAACTCAGAACATATTATCAGATCCAATCCACAACCCACACCAAAACACATCAAATTTCATCGGCATTAACTGAGAACACGTCAAATACGACGAACACAAATCAACACAATCCACCACTCAAACACAACAAGTTTCATTTACTCAAAATCATACATAAATGAGTTTAAATTCATTTTCCACGAAACATTCATCAATATAACCAAAACCTAACTCTAAGATTTTACTCGTAAAGCCTTAGATTCATTTTCCCCCAAATCAATACTCAAACCCTAACAAAATTCTTTTCCGCACAACCACATATAAGTCCCTAAATGCATACTAAAAGTTTGCAAGGAGCCCTTACTTTAACGTTAGCTTTAACGTTCAAACACGGTACCGCGAGTAATTCCGATAAAATCTCCGCTCGCAACGTCGCTTCCAGATTTAGTTCACTAGCACCGTAGCGTGGTAGTGAGCAACTTTCCCTTCTATCTCTTCGTGAAACGAAGCTTAGATCTAGATGAAACATGGAGGTTTGTGTTTGACGGTTTTAGAATCCCTAACGCCGTTTTTCTTCGTTTTCGAATCAACGAGGGAGATTGGAGTTGAGTAATCTTCTCTTTCACACTCAACAAACCTTGGGTTTCTAATCTTGAAGAAAGGAATATTTTCTTTTCCTTTTCCTTCCTTCTAGTTTTCCTTTCTTTTTCCCTCCAAGCAAACATATATATATAAAATAAATATAACTTAACAAATATCTCAAAATCTAGATATTTATTAAATTACCGTTTCACCCGAAACGCCTTAAATTAACCGTAAAGTATTTTCCGCAGTTAAATTCAATTTATATATCGACGCGAAATTCTAATTGGCATCGAAATATCTTTTGATCATATAAACTCCAAAATATTATTAACTTTGGCTAAAAAGCCTCCGAGCCAAAATCCAAAATACACAAAAATACATAAAGTATACTTTAAAATTATGGGTCTTACATGACTACCCCCCTAAAATTAGTTTCGTCCTCGAAACAATGCATCGATAAATAACTCTGGATGATGTTCTCTTATCTTGCTCTCTAGTTCCCAAGTCGCATCTCCAGTAATTGGGTTCCAAATCACCTTGACCAATGAAACATCCTTGGTCCTCAATCGCTTAATCTTCATGTCATCAATTCTCACAGGTGGTACTTCGAATGACAAGTTATCCTTCAGTTGGTTGTGTCTGATTCGATCACGTGAGATAGATCTGCAAGATATTTCCTCAACTGTGACACATGAAACACATCATAAATATTGGACATTATCGGAGGCAATGCAATCCGATAAGCAACAGGCCCAATTCGTGCAGAAATCTGATATGGTCCAATGAATTTCAGAGTCAACTTCTTCGATTTCAAGGCTCTACCTACTCCAGTAGTAGGAGTGACTCTCAGAAATACATGGTCACCCTGTTCGAATTCCAAAAGTCTGCGACGCTTGTCCGCGTAACTCTTCTGACGATCTTGTGAAGTCTTCATTTTCTCCTTGATCTTCCTTACTTTAGCTGTGGTCTGTTGCACCATCTCTGGTCCGACAATCATATTCTCACCGTCTTTATACCAACACAAGGGCGTCTGACACTTGCGTCCGTATAAAGCTTCATATGGTGCCATTCCAATACTTGCGTGGAAACTATTGTTGTAGGTGAACTCAATCAACGGAAGTACATCATCCCAACTTCCCCTATCATCTAATACACATGCTCTCAACAGATCTTCCAAGGACTGATTTGTCCTTTCAGTCTGTCCGTCCGTTTGTGGATGGTAAGCTGAACTCAATCGTAGCTTCGTTCCCAACGCTTCGTGCAATGCTCCCCAAAAATGCGATGTGAACTTCGGATCACGGTCTGATACAATGCTCGATGGTACCCCGTGTAACCTCACAATTTCAGCAATGTAGATCTCCGTTAGCTGATCTACCTTATAGGTGGTCCTTACCGGCAAAAAGTGAGCAGATTTAGTCAGCCGGTCCACTATCACCCATATAGAATCATTCTTCCTCCTTGTCTTCGGTAATCCGGTTATAAAATCCATGGAAATGCTGTCCCACTTCCATTCAGGTATATCTAAAGGTTGCAACATTCCAGCAGGTCGCTGATGTTCCACCTTCGCTTTCTGACAAGTTAGACAAGTGGATACATATTCCGCCACATGTTTCTTCATTCCTGGCCACCAATAATTCTGCCTCAAATCCTGATACATCTTTGTTGCTCCAGGATGAATACTCAGCTTACTCTTATGCGCCTCTTCTAAAATCGTTTTCCGCATATCTGTAATGGCTGGTACACAAATCCTACCATTACACCGCAAAACATTATCTGCCCCAATCTTGAACTCAGTCGTCTTCCCTTGTACTATTAGATTCCTCTTCTCTTGAATTAAGACGTCATCCTGAGAATTCGCAATGTCTTCAAGTAATCCACTCGAGATCTTAATCATTCCGAATTTCAAAATTCCCGGTGCAAACTCTACGTTCAAGTGCAAGTCTCTAAAAGCTCCCCACAACTCTTGTTGTCTAGCCATAATCAGTGAAGACACCGATACACTTCTTCTGCTCAACGCATCAACCACTACATTGGCCTTCCCAGGGTGGTACTGCAGTGTGAAATCAAAATCCTTGAGAGTCTCCATCCATCGTCTCTGGCGCATGTTCAACTCCTTCTGATCAAACAAATATTTCAAGCTTTTATGGTCGCTGAACACGGTGAACGTGCACCCATATAAATAATGCCTCCAGATCTTTAATGCAAAAACAACCGCGGCAAGCTCCAAATCATGAGTAGGATAGTTCCTCTCATGAATCTTCAATTGTCTCGAGGCATAAGCCACAGCTTTCTTGTGTTGCATCAGAACACATCCTAACCCTTGGTGAGATGCATCACAATAAACTTCATAGGGTTCTTCTGATTGCGGTAATACCAATACAGGTGAGGTCGTCAATTTTCTCTTTAGTAACTGGAAGTTTTCTTCACACTTCTCCGTCCATGCGAACGGTTGATCTTTTCTGGTAAGTTGTGTCAGTGGAGCCACAATCTTAGCAAAACCTCCGATAAACCTCCTGTAGTACCCTGCCAGTCCCACAAAACTTCGTATGTCAGTGACAGTCTGAGGCTGTTTCCAAGCAAGAACCGCCTCAATCTTAGCCGGATCTACAGCGATTCCTTCCTTGGTTATCACATGTCCCAAGAAATTCACTTTCTCTAGCCAAAATTCACACTTCGACAGATTGGCATACAATCGCTTCTCGCGTAAAATCTCAAGAACTTGTCGCAAATGTTCTCCATGCTCTTCTTCAGTCCTTGAATAAATCAATATATCATCAATGAATACCACCACGAATTTATCAAGGAACGAATTAAAGATCCTGTTCATGTAGTCCATGAAAATTGCCGGTGCATTGGTAACTCCAAACGGCATAACCAGATATTCATAATGTCCATAACGGGTTCTGAAAGCAGTTTTCTGAATATCTCCTTCCCTTACTCGAATATGATGGTGACCTGACTTCAAGTCAATCTTCGAAAATATCGCGGCCCCTCTCAATTGATCCATCAAATCATCGATTCGTGGCAAAGGATAACGATTCTTAATAGTTGCCTTGTTAAGCTGTCTATAATCCACACATAGGCGCGAGCTTCCGTCCTATAATCCACACATAAACGCGAGCTTCCGTCCTTCTTCTTAACTAGTAAAACTGGAGCTCCCCATGGTGATACACTTGGTCTAATAAATTTCTTCTTCAACAAATCTTCAATTTGGCCTTTGAGTTCATTTAATTCCAATGGTGACATTCGGTACGGCGCAATTGAAATTGGTCCCGCTCCTATTTCCGTTGGAAATACATCCCGATACTCGTTGACAAGTATCACATCTTCTATTTCCACATTTATCTTTGCCTCTACATTTGCTAGAGACAAAAACTCATGAGTCCCTTCACTTAGTGACACTCGGAGTTTGTTAGCGGCTAAATACTTAACAACTCCTGGTTCGGGGAAAAGAACCAATTTACGAGCACAATCCAAGATCACATAATGGTACGACATCCAATCCATACCAAGAATGATCTCGAGTGATTGTAGAGGTAAACAAATCAAATTAACCAAGAAATCCCTACTCTGAATAGTCATTTGAAAATGTAAACATGCAGAATTTACTGTCAAAGTCTTAGCAGGTGTGGAGACAACCAAATCAAAAGGTAAAGCAGACACAGATAACTTCAAACGATTCACACAATCCATAGCAATGAAGGAATGGGTTGCCCCCGAATCGAAAAGTGCAGTTAGAGTGTTACCTGCAATCTCGCAGTCACGCTGAATCAGATTACCAGATGGATTCCCCTCTTCAGCACTCACACAATAAATGCGTCCTCTAGCAGTAGGACGGGTAGCCCTACCTACATTCACCACTGGTTCCACCTTTGGAGCCGTGCAATCCCTTGCCATGTGCCCCGACTTCCGAAAATTGTGACAGATGGGGATGTTAGTGGTACAAGCACTAGCATAGTGTCCTTCTCCCCCACATCGGAAACATCGAAGCACTTGCCCCAATTGCCTCCCGAAATTCTGGTTTTTCCCTTGTTCTGAAAATTCACCCGACTAGGGCCTCCGAAATTAAAATTCCCTCCTCGGCTAGCCCTCTTATTCTTCATATCCTCAACTTCCCTACATTTTTCCACAAGAACCTGGAAACATTGAATTCCCAAGGGCAAGATCGAGTCTTGAATCTCGTACTTTAGTCCGTCTTGGAAACGATGACACACGAATGGTTCATCAATCTCTTCATGGAAAAACCTGAAGTGTCTCGATAGCGATTCAAACTTAGCAGCATATTCGCCCACGGTCATGTTCCCCTGATGCAGTTTCAGGAAATCATCACCCAGTTTAGTCCTGGTACTCATGGGGAAGTATTTGTCTAAAAACTTCCTTTTGAATGATTCCTAGTTCACCTCCTCGTGAGCTGACCTCATCAACAATCTTGCACTCCTCCACCAGTACTCATCATCCCCTAGTAGCATATAAGTGGCATAGTTGACCTTCACTTCTGCCTGACAGTTAATCATTTCGAAGATCTTCTCCACTTCTTGGATCCATTGATCCGCTTTCTCCGAATTCTCATCCCCTTTAAACTTGGGAGGATTGTAACGACG
>NC_021166.2:29164769-29165854 GCF_000331145.2 Cicer arietinum
AAATAATTCCAAAACTAGCTTCCGACCACGTTAACACGTAATAATTATTGCGGACCCGACAACTCAACCCACCTAAACCGACGCATGATCAGATAACAACTCTCAACTTACAGATAGACCTACAATCTATAACCAAACGTTCCACAGCCCCTAAAGAAAACCAAACCAAAGCTCTGATACCACAATGTAACACCCCGAATTTCAAAGCGAGGGTGTACTTTATTTTATTTTTAAAAGAGATTAAAATAAAACAGAGAAAAACAAATAAGGAAATACCTTTGGATAAATAATTGAGTCATTATAATTTACAAGCAGCGGAAAAGTTTCTCAAAATACGAATCCAAAGTATTTACACTTCAAAAGGTGGTACATAGTCCCCGTCGTAATAAGATGTCCAAACAAACAATATTAGTATAGGTACAGTTTTCCGAATTAAAATACTGCAACCCAAAAAGAAGGACGTCTAGTCCCTATACATCAACCTAATCTGATCATCCTACCAAAAAACTATACACCCTGAGTGATCTCCACGCGCCCCGTGAGATCCTCCTACATAGCTCCAGTCAAGCAGTCTCATCTACATTCCCATCTGTAGGGTACGAACCGGTAGGATCGTCCTGGCTCTCATCTGAGGGCAAAGCCCAGATTTCCACAATAGTTGTAAAGGGTCACCAACCGAAATTAACAGTTAACACATAACATTTAAATTTTCAAATGCACAAGATAACCTTTCAACCTAGCATGCACCTTAAAAGGGTTTTCCATATGCTAAAGTTCATATAATGCTTGCAAAATAAAAATGAAAGCAAAGTAAGTCTTAAATCAATCAGGCAATAAACAACTGGCCAATCCATTGATGAACCAATTGAACAATCGATCATCTAACTCAAAATAAGAAATTCCACTGTGCCAATCGATTGGGAAATCGATTTGGGTGAAGGTTTTTAGAAAAAACTGGACTCTGGGCTTAATTCAATTGATTGGGAAATCGATTGAATGAATAACTGAGCCCTTGTGTTGATGCCAATCGATTTCCAAATCGATTTTTGTCAATTTTGCTGAATTCCTGCATGGCCAAATCGATT
>NC_021166.2:29168219-29170327 GCF_000331145.2 Cicer arietinum
TATATATATATATATATATATATTAATAACTTCTAACAAATATCTCAAAATAACTAGATATTTGTTAAATTACCATTTCACCCATAACACATTAAATTCTTCGTAAAAGATTCACCGCAGTTAATTTAATTTATTTATCGACGAGTAATTCTAAACGGCATCAAAATATCTTTTTGATCATATAAACTCCAAAATATTATTAACTTTGGCTAAAAAGCCTCCGAGCCAAAATCCAAAATACACAAAAATACATAAAGTATACTTTAAAATTATGGGTCTTACAGTGATGCCCTGAGCGCAAAGCTTTGGAGTGTTAAATAAACACCTTTGTTCTTCTAGAATCACTTTTCCTCTTATTTGACTTGCACAATTTCACCCTTTTATAGTCCAAATTGAGTTTCGATGTCTTAAAGAATGTTGTAGTTATGGATGTTAGGTTTCATTTGCAACTAACTTGATTCCATTAGGACGTCTACAACTCGAGATATGATTAAAAATACTGCACATGGATCATGTTGCTTTTTCTCCAAAACTCAGCATTGGGCTAAACCAATTAAACAAAACAAAACTACACAAAAATGCTTGTTAATCGTGATGAAAACATAAACATGCTATTTTATCGAATGACAATTTATTCAAAATAAATCTAAAACGAACATTAAGTTAAAAGAAATAAACTAAACAATTGACTCAAAAAACTCTAAAAATAATGACTTACGAAGAGTCGCCAAGAAGCAGAGGATCTCTTACACTACCGTGGGAGGAGAAAGAGGAGCTTTCTCTCATAATTTTTTCAAATACATTACTGAAATGGTCATTCCAGTAGTGTATTTTAGATTATAAAAAAAAACACACACTATCACAGTGATCCATCTGGTAGTGCATTTTACTAGCAAATAAATTTGTAAATTTACTAAGACATATATTGGATGACTTACCCGGTAGTAATTTTTTTCTAATATTCACTATCGAAGTGATCCATCTGATAGTGTGCATATTATTAATCAAATATCATATAAATTTTCTAAGAAATATACAATATTGAAAGCGTCGTTCCTGTAGTGCATTTATCTTTGAAAAATTTCAATGTCGTTTTCTAAGTCACATATGTAACACCCCGTTTTTCAAAGCGAGGGTGTATTTTTTTTTTTCAAAAGTAATTAAAAACGAACAAAGAATTAAATCAGGAAATGCCTTTGGATAAATAATTGAGTCATTATAATTTACAAGCAGCGGAAAAGTTTCTCCAATTATAAATCCAAAACATTTACACAACATCAAATGGTACATGGAACCCATTCGAATAAGAAGTCAAACTGACAATATTAGTATAAATACAGTTTTTCAAACTAAAAATACTCCAATCCAAAAAGAAGGACACCTAGTTCCTATACATCATCCTAATCTGATCATCCTACCAAAAAGCTATACACCCTGAGTATCTCCACGCGCCCCGTGAGATCCTCCTAATGTAACTGCAATCACGCGTTCCCATCTCCATTCCCGTCCGTAGGGTACGAACCGGTAGGACCGTCCTGACTCTCATCTGAGGGCAAAGCCCAGATTTCCACAATAATTGTAAAGGGTCACCAACCAAAAAAATAACAGTTAACACATAGCAATTAAGTTTTTAAATGCTCAAAACAACTTTTCAACTAATTCAGGTATATCTAAAGGTTGCAACATTCCAGCAGGTCGCTGATGTTCCACCTTCGCTTTCTGACAAGTTAGACAAGTGGATACATATTCCGCCACATGTTTCTTCATTCCTGGCCACCAATAATTCTACCTCAGATCCTGATACATCTTTGTTGCCCCAGGATGAATACTCAGCTTACTCTTATGCGCCTCTTCCAAAATTGTTTTCCGCATAGCTGTAATTTCTGGTACACAAATCCTACCATTACACCGCAAAACATTATCAGCCCCAATCTTGAACTCAGTCGTCTTCCCTTGTACTATTAGATTCCTCTTCTCTTGAATTAAGACGTCATCCTGAGAATTCGCAATGTCTTCAAGTAATCCACTCGAGATCTTAATCATTCCGAATTTCAAAATTCCCGGTGCAAACTCTACGTTCAAGTGCAAGTCTCTAAAAGCTCCCCACA
>NC_021166.2:29173867-29186051 GCF_000331145.2 Cicer arietinum
CACAACTTAACACTTAGCAATTCCTACGCGATTACTACGACACACGAAGGTTCGATAACCATCATACTCACACACAATACACAACACATAGCACTTAACACCTTCATCTCAGTTATCACGATAAATCAAAATTCGAATCACTCAATCATAAACTCAAATCAAACATGACTCGCGTGCCAGGCACCCTAATGCAATGCGTATATGCCAAAATGCATGGACTCGGAATTCCAAACCAAAACCCTCCTCGAAGGGCCGTAAATCATAATTGTACCGCCTATCGCAGGCCAAAGTACCAATTACCGAGGTGCCACCTATCACGGGTCAGCACGATTTACTAAAATGCGTAAATCATAAACGTACCACCTATCACGGGTCAGTACAGTTACCATGGTGTCACCTATCACGGGTCAACTCGATTTTCTAAATAGTAACTCGTAAACGTACCACCTATCACGGGTCAGTACAGTTTACCGAGGTGTCACCTATCACGGGTCAACACGATTTACTAAAAGAAAAAGCGGGAATCGTAAACGTACCGCCTATCACAGACCAGTACTGTTTACCTAGGTGCCACCTATCACGGGTCAGCACAATTCACCAAAAATGTAAATCGTAAATGTACCACCTATCACGGGTCAGTACAGTTACCATGGTGTCACCTATCACGGGTCAACACGATTTACTAAAAGAAAAAGCGGGAATCGTAAACGTACCGCCTATCACAGACCAGTACTGTTTACCTAGGTGCCACCTATCACGGGTCAGCACAATTCACCAAAAATGTAAATCGTAAATGTACCACCTATCACGGGTCAGTACAGTTACCATGGTGTCACCTATCACGGGTCAACACGATTTACTAAAATGTAAATCGCAAACGTACAACCTATCACGGGTCCGTACAGTTTACCAAGGTGTCACCTATCACGGGTCGACACAATTTACCAAATGAAATGCATGAGCATACACAGACTCCATTCACAACAATCGTTAAGCAAATGCAGATATTAAAAGATTCCCCATTTTTAATACCCATTTAACTTAAACGACTTTCAAACAACATTAATTAAATAAGTCATTAAGAGATTCCCCGTTCTTAATACCGATTTAACTTAATGATTTTCAAAACAAAATGTTAAGCAAACAGTCATATTAAGAGATTCCCCATTCTTAATACTCATTTACCGAAACGATTTTCAAAAACGATAGTTAAGTAACCGAGACATTAAGAGATTCCCCATTCTCAACGCCCAGTTAACTTAAACATTTTCCTCAAATACACATTAAGTAAACCGAGGTATTAAAAGATTCCCCATTTTTAATACTCGTTTAACTCTAATGGTTTTCAAATTCCACAGAAACAAATTCAAACATACTTTCACATTCAAACCATAATTCACAACAACCACACCAATTAACAAACATCAAGTACGAACACACCAAATACAACGAACACAAATCACGCAACATAACACCCAGATACATCAAATTTCATTTACCACGAAACATTCATCATTATAAACAAAACCTAACTCTAAGGTTTTTACCCATAACGCACTAGTTTCGTTTTTCCCCAAATCGATACATTTAACCCTAACAAATTCCTTCCCACACAACTACAGATAAGTCCCTAATGCAAGCTAGAAGTTTGGAAGGAGCCCTTACCTCAACGTTAGCTTTAACGTGCGTTTCCGGTACCGCGAGTAATTCCGGTAAAATCTCCGCTCGCAACGCCGCTTCCAAATTAGTTCACTAGCACCGTAGCGTGGTGGTGAGCAACTTTCCCTTCTATCTCTTCGAGAAATGAGGTTTGGATCTAGAAGAAACGGAGGGGTTTGTGTTTGGATCTCAAAAACCGTTTTTCTTCGTTTTCGAATCAAAGAGGAAGAGTGGAGTTGCGAAAACCTTGATCTAACTCTCACCAACCTTGGGTTACTAGTTTTGAAGAAAGGAAAGCGACGAAAATGAAAATGGGAGAAAGGAGGGAATTTGGTTCACGGTCACAGAGGAAGAAGATGGAAAATTCCAATTTTCCTTCCTTTCTTTTTCTTTCCTTTGTTTTTCCTTTCTTCCTTTTTCCTTCTTTCCTTTATATACTCTTTTCTTTTCCTTTTCCTTCTTTCTAGTTTTCTTTTCTTTTTCCCTCTAAACAAACATATATAGATAATAAATATAACTTAACAAATATATCGAAATATCTATATATTTGTTAAATTACCGTTTCACCCGAAACGCATTAAATTCCGTAAGGGATTCACCGCAATTAATTTCAATTTATTTATCGACGAGAAATTTTAATTGACATCAAAATATCTTTTTGATTATAAAACTCCAAAATATTATTAAATTTGGCTTAAAAGCCTCCGAGCCAAAATCCAAAATACACCAAAAATACGTAAATGGTACTTTAAAATTATGGGTCTTACAACATATCTCTAGACATTCTATATCTTGAATTGTTTCAGAATTACCAACCATTCTATATCTCTAAAAATATTTGTAATCGGCCAAGCGTTTCAATAAATGTGCACTTATGATCTTGGGCCTCTTACAGGCTTCTTGTATCTCTTACGTATATTATGAACTTCCTTTATAGTAATCACATTTTTAGGTCTTATGTTTTTCAAAGCCATGAGAATATTTTTTTAGAAGGACCATATTCATTGCCATTTGACCGACAAGTTCCTTCTCTTCCACATTTAAGTGACCAACAATAAGATAAACCTTCTTACTTTGGAGGCATCTCATGGTTTTGTTTTCGCACACATAGTAAAATTCTATACATTAGTGGATCATAAATAACCACACAACCTGAATAGACACTCACAATTTCTAAATCTTGTGTTTTCGTGTTTCAACTTCTTGTTTGTTTCTTTACACACATCACCCCTTTTATAACTCAATATAATAAATTATTTTATATGATTGAAATCATGACCAGACTTTGTAATTACTATTGCAAATCTTAAATTAGCTACTTCACAACAAATAAACTTGATCAAACATATAAACTTGATCAAACATATCATCTTAAGAGGTAAATTTCATATCAATGATAAAAAATTATTCGCAAAATCATCATCCTTATTCAATGGTTCCATAATGTGGTTTCAAATCAAATGGAGGATTTTCCATAATTAAAAGAATATTGTGGCAGTTAAACAAATGTAACAAAAAAAAAAAACAAAATAGAAAGAAAAAAAAAAAACTCAAAACACACCTACTAGATCGATCAATCCGGTAGCTTTTTTGTCCTTACCAGATTGGTCAATTTAATAATATCCAATATAATTAGCTTTGAACAAAAAAACGTGTGAAATAATAAAGATAAAGATTTTGAAGTTACATTACCTTTTCTTTCAAACAAATATAATATTGATAAAGTCGATGAAAGATAGAATTGTGTATTGAAACACAAATTTCGTGTACCAAATGTTATGTTTGAGTTTTACAGTTTCAAAATTTCGATCATATTTATATATTATATATAACTAGAAGTGTTCTTTCAGTAAAATGCATTCTAAAAGTGTTTTTTGGTAATTGGTAATTTTGAATTTTTAAGGAACCTCTAATGATAGGCATCAATTTCACAAACCCACTAATATTGACTTCAGTCCACATGTTGGAAGAGCAAAAAAATTTCATAGTTAAAAAGATCTCAAAAAAGAAAGCCCAAAAACTAAAAAACACCTAAACTTTTGTGCACTTAGTGGAACTTATAGTCCCAATTTTTAATTTTTTTCTCAAAATTTTTCGAGAAAAAAATTATCTAAAAAGATGTTTTTTAATTTTTTGAGAAATTTTTTCGATATATTTCTGAGAAAAATAAATTTTAAAATTTTTTAAAAAAAAAATCTCGATTAACAAAACATTGGACTTATAAACCCTCACTTAAGCCCACAAAAAATAATAAATAATGAGTCATGACTTTAAAAATTTATTTCAATAGGTCTAATATTAGGAATTTAGTAAAAGATTTTTTTTTAAGGGAGACTTTTGACTTTTATTGACGACATGGGAAAGTAGGTCATTCTATCTAGAAGGAGAGAAGAACCTTAAAGGGAGAGCAAAATAAATAGTGATGAAAGATAACATAAGGTACAAAAACTCTACTGAGTATGGAAACTGAAAGGTGCAAAGAACACTGGAGTTGAGAAAGAAAAAAAATATTTAGAAAGGTATTATCCACTGAAAGGTTCAACGTTAGTAACTCAGAATTAATCAAACTGTAGAAAGGATTTGTTGGTTATGTAAAATGATTTTTGATGATGTTCCTTACTTACAACATAAAATAACGGCTGCTAATTGCTAGTATTATGTCATTGAAAGTAATTCGATACGTGGAAATAAGGTGCTCATGAAGGTGGAGGAAGGCGAAGACTTCAAGGAACTGATTAAAGATGCATATTTACAAGGCAAACATGGTTAGTACAACTCATGATAGATATTGATGTAGATTTTCTATTACTAATGACTAAGATTATTATGATTAGGATTACCAAATACTGAAAATAGTTAGATGAATATGTTGCACCATATTTACAATTATGTAGTACTAGATTTCTTTCCCCCCAATCTTTAATAATTATATACAGCTTTAGAGATGTTTATAGGTCTGCAACCGATTGTTCTGGTTGGGGAATTTATTCATATATTATTAGATACAAATATTTGAAGAGTGCAATTTAGTAAAAAACAAATCTAGTACTACATAATTGTAAACAAATATGCATCGAACTGATTTCTGATTTCAGGCTTTGGTAATCCTAATCATAATAGTCCTAAATATTATAATTAATAATAGTAAATATACTTCAGTATCTATCATTTCACTATCATTGTTTTTAAAATTTATCATGTGGCCTATCATCATTATAAACCATTAAGTATAAACTAAAATGTAAAAACTAAAACCTAACAATCAGTGTTCACCTTAGGATTGAAAATTGACTTTGATTTTGTAAAACTAATTCTAATTAAAAAAAAAACTAAAACAGCCATATATCATTATAAACATTTATTTTGAAAATAAGTTGATGAAAAATTTAATGAAAAATTGGAAACCCCGTATAAAAGAAGTGCATCAAGAAAATCATTAAGAATCAGAGACAGGCAGACAGCAAAGCATAATAACCAGGAACATGTTTAATTTGATATATTCTCCTTGTCTTGGCGTTGGTACCTGATGAATAGTACATTTGGAATTGCCCTGTGAACAGACCAACGCATACTGAGATAAAAACTAATAGTGTGAGCTTCAGATTCGACCTGAGTCAGTACCGGGAAAAAATAGGAAACAAAACACACATGAAGGCATGAACAAATTGTAGAGATGTATGGAACCAATGAAGGAATTAACAAAATAATTGTTACAACTACAACAATGGTAAACAAGCCTGTAAAATCCAGTAATATGTATTTTTTCTATGGGGTTGGGTGTAGCTAAGTCTACATGAACATAAAAAATTTCCATAGACGATACTCTGTAAAATAATCTTTTACCCATCCCATGAACTGCTAATTTGAAATTTTATTCTATGTTTACATTATTGATCTACGACTATGATTCTTATTGACTTCCTCTGGAAGGGCACCTATAGCACAAGATTTCAAAACAAGACACAATAAAACGCACCTCATATACAACAAACTAATATCTTCTACAGATTATGGACTCTTCTTTGGATTACAGCGTTGTGCAGAGCGATTCCTTTTGCCTTTTCGTGAGCCAGCAATGGTAGCTATTACAGAGTTGCCATCAATTAGTAAAGCAGTTGAACCCATAAGCTTCAATCCGAGGCTTTTTGTCAAAAACGACAACCTATTTTCATCTCCTCCTGTAATTTCCTGCATTTGATGCGCCTGTCCGCGGGATATAATAGTGTAAAGCTGCAAAGGAAACCTTGTGGTGTCTGGATAGCAGTATAATAGCTCCTTGTAAATTTCTTCAGTACCACCAAAAGTAATTTGCAGAATCCCCCTTGACTCCGGATCTTCCGACCACAGATCAAATATGAAAGCAAATCTCCCGAATTCCAAATCAGGCATCTTGAACAAATTAACCAGGGTAGCATTGACTTGTCCTATATTCTTAGGCAGGGACTTCTTAGGATAATTTTGCGGAACACGGGTTAACTGGTATATGCACGAAGCTTCTCTCAAGCCACTCATGAAAGCACCATGCATAGTGGCTGGATATTGCCTACAAGTGGCCTCACCTGCAAAGAACAGTCGGTTCCCCACATTTTCTGCAAGTATATCATAATCCCTACCAGATGATTGCACACTAACATGAGAGTATGAACCATAAGAAAGGGGATCGCTGCCCCATCTGGTACAAATTGTCTGTATTGGATCAGGCACAGTGATGCCTTTAGGTTGAAAAATACCTGTAGAAAAATATGTAATCAAATCATAAATTAGCAAGCAAATTTTTTGAACAGTGAATCCTATCAAATCAGAAGATTAATCAGAATAACATAATAGCTTGAGATATATACCAACAAAACCCCCCAAACCCACCTCTATTAACATTATTTTTAAGGGTAATTTGGGGTTTATACCCAAAAGCACGCCACAGGCTGTGATTTTTATTGCACGCGACAGCCATGACACTTACACACAACACCACAACTCTAGAATCTCTAGATAGCAGCCACTTGCTGTGACACTACAATAGTGCCACTATCACACAATATTTGTAACCTACGGATCACCTTTATTTCTTTCTTTCCACCTTTCCATTTTGCAACCAAACAATGATAAACTTCCTTTTCTTCTCCCTTTACTCTTTTTTTTCCATGGAACCAAACATAATCTTGAACAATTTCAGCTTATTTAGGTTTACAATCTCTTCGATGAGAAATATTGAATGAAAAACAAGCAAATAATTATTAATAATGAGCCGCTAAATCATGTAATTAATATTGATGATATGAAATCTAGCCAATGCATGCATGCAAAATACTTCAAAGCAATATGAGATTCATTCACATGTTAAACAAGCAGCAGATAAGCCAAAACATATCAAATCATACAATTAAAATAGGAAATCATGCAACTCTAACAAGAAACACGTAAAACAAGGAAAAACTGCAAAGGAAACACCGATAATATTTAATGAGCAAACACAATAGATAATGGCATTTTTTTCATTAGTAAGTAAAAAAGTAAGTGTGAGATACCTTTTAGAGTGGTCAAAACCCGATGAAGCAAGATGGATGGATCTGTACTTTCAAAGGTTTGTGCAGCTTCACCAGCCACAAGCGCAATAAGTGCAGGGCCCCCAGAAACAGTGTGGTAAGCGTAAAATAAAAAGAACTCCCCACGTTCATGACTATTTTCATTGAGACATCCAAATGTGTCGAGATCTTCCCCCCAAAACACATGTGGAAAAACCATAGCAACTTTGTTGAGAAGCCCAAAACCCAGCCTCTCAATCGATTCAAGCTTTCTTGCAGGTAACTCAGGTTCAAAACTAATGGCCTTCTTTTTGAGAACTCCAAGAGGCACAGTGCATAAGGCGAAATCTGCTTGAAAGATTTGATCCCCAGCAATAACCTCAACACCCTCATTTCCATATCTGATAGTGTTGACTGTCTTTCCATAAAAAATCGGAACTCCTTCACATAAACCTTTGATCAATCTCCAATTGCCTCCAGCAAGAAAACAATGATCACCACCCATTTCATAAGGATCATCCTGATCCCAATAGGCAGCCGAAAGATTTGAAAGACATCCAGCATTTGCATATTCTAAATTCGCAAGATGCCAATCAAGCAATTGCCTCTCATCAGTACTCTGAGCCACAGCATATAAACATTTGAGTGTCTCCAAGACCGAACCAAGTGAGGTATCACTCTTAAACCCTCCCATAATTTGCCTCAGCTCCATAACTTTGTCAAGCAACTTATTGAATACAATTTCAATACTTGAATCTATTTCCTTATCAACCGGTTCCCCATTCGGCTTGTACAAAGGGCAATTAACTCTCACTTTATGAAGTGGAATTGAAAGCTGTCGTGCCAAAACCCCCAAAGGATTAGCATGAATTCCAGTAATAACACTCCCACCAAGATCCATGGCCGCAAATATTCCCTCATGCCCCATCTTCTGAGTATAAACCCTACCACCAGGACGGTTCCTACCTTCCAAAACCACAACCTTATAACCAAACGACAAAAGCTGCCTCGCTGCAGCCAAGCCAGCAAGGCCAGCACCAATAACAACCACAGTCCCTTCCGTCGCCTCAGGCAACTGAGAAGTAAACGACGGTGAAACCCCAAAGTTAATGTACCCATTATACAAAAGAAACTCATAAGCAGAATTAATCAAATGTTCAAACTCATTGCTAACAGTTTCTCGAATCTGTCCCTTTGTCAACCACATCCTAACATTCCCTCTCCAAAGAGCCAATATATGATTCCTTACAACAAGATAATCATTCTGCTCTTTTCCACCCAATTCACTCACAACACCAGCTCGAATCTCTTGTTCAAGCAAAGCATCAATTGGAAAACCAAGCGAAAAGGCAATCATAGACTCGGTTCGAGTCTCTTTCTCCAAATCTTCAGGAGTCTTACTTTTCTTCTTCAAACTATCCTCCAACTTCTTGTCATAAAGCTCATCATTCATCAAACCCTCGTCGTAACTACGCAAATTCACTTTCTTTCTCAGCGAAATACGCCTTTGAACAGATCCATCTGAAGCCATAGTTTCTTTCTACTGTTTCTCCCTAATATAATAATAAATTTAATATAATCCTATATTGAATTCGAAAATGAAACTAAACCGAATTTCCAAACCTTATAATTATAATCCTATGACTGAATGCAAAATAATAAAAATTGAACTTGAAAATTATATTACCGCGAGGCTGGTGCCACTAGTCGCAGTTCCGAATCGTTGTTCTGCGCAGTAAAGAGTAAAAATAGTTTCAGTAAGCACTGTTCGAGAAACAAATAGAAATGAAGTGAGAGAGAGAGAGAGCATTACAGCGATAGGGAGGAAACGATGTTCCCTGAAACTGCGACCGGGGAAACGGCACGAAGACAATCAGAATCAAAATGAAAATGAGGTGTAACTTTTCGACGAGAGGTTACGTTTATTTATTCTGTCTTTTTTTTTTTTTTGTCAAAATCTATTTATTTTGTGAGAACAAACATGATGGTCATGGGCTTATTGGGCCCATTCACAAAAAGGAAGTAAGAGAAATGTACTGTGCACCCCCACAGTTTTACCTGCCACCCCCCATAATTTGTTATTGATCAATCTACCATTTTTTACCTTATATAAAATTTCTCAGTAAATTTACTACACTCTTTTCTCACCCCCACTTTTGAAAGTTTTCTAAAAAAATTCTATTATTCGAAAGTTTCAAACTTTCGAAACAATCAGATGTCAGATTTCAACAACACTTTCGAACCTTTTGTCAAAAATCTAAAGATTCGAAATGCAATTTTTCCAGAAAACACAAAACATTCGAAACTTTGGTTAAGTATGAAAGATTCGAAGCATTAATTTGATGAAACCTTCGAAACTTTGGTTAAATCTGAAACTTTCGAAGCTTTTGTTTGATGAAACCTTCGAAGCTTTGGTTCAATTCGAAACTTTCGAAACCCAAAAAGTTCGAAACTTTGGTTGAAGCTGAAAGTTCTGAAACCTAGTTTTCCAGAAATTTCGAAAGTTTACATCAATGTGAAAGTTTCGAAACTTTCAATTTCTTTTTTTAAAATTTATCATTATTTATATATATTATTATTTATATTTATTATTATTTATATTTATTACTATTTTCGAAAACAGGTATGAGTAGAGTTGAGGTTCCTGCCTCAAGAAATATAATAGATTCTACGGACAAATTCATTACCGATCAGGTATTAATATTACTGATAATCTATCACGGATAAATTTTTTATTATAACTATATATTTGAAGTTTTATTTGAAACATATTTTGTAGGTATTTCCTTCACGAGAATCTGTGTTTGAATGGGCAAAAACCATTGGAAGAGAAAATGGAATTTTAATTGTCATCATTCGTTCAGATAAAGCAACCGGAAAGAGGGGAAGAAAAGAAAAATTGATTTTGGGATGCGAAAGAGGTGGAAGATATAAATCAAAATCAACAGTGACTTGTTCTCATAAGGAAAATTGTCCGTTTACTCTCAGATGTATACCCTTAAGTGTCGGTGAAGGATGGAAAATTAGTGTTCGTTGTGGAACACATAATCATGATCTACTTGATACTGTAACTGGTCATTCTTATTTGGGGCGTTTAAATGAAGAAGAGAGGAAATTTGTCAATGACATGACAAAGTATAAGCTTGCCCCCAGATTCATCCTAAATGCTTTGAAAGAGACGAAAGAGGTTGAAGATATAAATCAAAATCAAAATCAACAGTAACTTGTTCTCATAAGGAAAATTGTCCGTTTACTCTCAGATGTATATCGTTAAGTGTCGGTGAAGGATGGAAAATTAGTGTTCGTTGTGGAACACATAATCATGATCTACTTGATACTGTAACTGGTTATTCTTCTTTGGGGCGTTTAAATGAAGAAGAGAGGAAATTTGTCAATGACATGACAAAGTATAAGCTTTCCCCCAGATTCATCCTAAATGCTTTGAAAGAGAGAAATAAAGCTAATCTGACATATTGTGACTAATAGAGATCTTGCCATGATGAATGTGATTAGTGTTGTGTTTCCTACTTCAATACATTTGCTATGTCGTTTTCATATTGAAAAAAATGTTGGGGCAAAATGCAAACAATATGTGAAAAAAGATAGACAAGAAGAAGTAATGGATTTATGGAAAAAAAATTATATATTCAAGTAGTGTAGAGGAGTATGATTATCACCTGCAACATTTTGAGCTAGTGTGTGCCGATATTATTCGTTTTGTTGATTATGTGAAAGATTTGTGGTTAACACCTTACAAAGAAAGGTTTGTCAATGTTTGGACCAATAGAGTGATGCATTTGGGGAACACAACATCTAACAGGTATTTTTAAATTTGATTTGTTTGTTTTAGAAAATATGATTTACTAGTTTGTGATTTATTTTAATTTGTATTATTTAATTTATTTGTAGAGTTGAGTCTGCCCATTGGAGATTGAAAAACATGCTGCAAACTAGTTTGGGTGATTTGTGTAAAAGTTGGGATGCTGTGAATATGATGTTGAAGAACCAAATATGTATCATTCAATCTTCTTTTAAGAAAACCATCAAGGATGTTGAGCACGGGTATAATTCATCATTCTTTCGAAGTCTGCATCATTGTGTATCAAGGAAATGTTTAAAAAAAAAATGACAAACAGTTGCAGAGAGTGAAGATTGTAGGTACTGACAAAACAATATGTGGTTGCTCAATCAGAACAACTCATGGATTACCATGTGCTTGTGAGTTGGCAAAGTTGCAGATATCTGGTAATGTTATCCCTTTAGATAGCATTCATGTTTTTTGGAGAAAGTTAAGCCTTGAGAATGAATTTGAGGATGAAGAATCTTTATCAGATTATGACTTTTCAGAAGAGTTAGAAGCAATGAAAGCGTACATGAAGAAACACGATATTGTAAGTCAAAGGATATTCAGGGCTAAGGTGCGAGAAGTTGTATTTCCACATACAACATCAATACTTGCACCACCAGAGAAGGTGAGAACCAATGGAGCAAGTAAAAAGAAGAAAGAATTTGATACTCCTCGTGATCCGTCATATTGGGAGTATGTTGATGCCTCTCAAGAATCTGCAAAGCAACCATCTCAACGTTCTGCAAGGCAATCATCTCAATCATCACAGTATTCTGCAAAACAACCATTTTACACACATTTTCCTACTCTTATACATCCGTATATTGAGGAGATAATAGATGTAGTGGCTGATGGAAATTGTGGGTTTCGCGCAATTGCAGCATTGTTAGGTTGGACTGAAGAATCTTGGCCTTTAGTTCGAACACAATTGGATAAAGAGATTCGTCTACATCAAGACCTTTATGCTAATGTGTTCGATGACAGTGTTGAATCAGTGCGGAACTCATTGAACATATCAGGACTGGGTGCTCAAGGACAAGATAAGTGGATGTGTTTACCAGACTTGGGTTTCGTGATAGCAACACAATATAATGTCATATTGGTGTCGTTGTCTCGTAATCTGAATATGACATTCTTTCCGCTAAACAAAGCACCG
>NC_021166.2:29186089-29186658 GCF_000331145.2 Cicer arietinum
ATCATTGGGTACAGGTAAAATTTATTAGTGTTTATTAAATTAAATTAATTAGCATTGTTTATATAATATTAGCATTGTTTATTAAATTATATTTATTATTGTTTATGATATTAAATTAAGTTTATTAATGTTTAATATTTTATTGTCCAGATCAAGTTGAAGTCTAATTGTCCTTTGCCACCTATCTCACAAAAATGGAAAGACTATTGTAATGAATGTGCAAAGACATGGGAAATAGCTTGTGCAGCACGTATGAAGCAATGGGAACACATTGATCCATCATTTAGCAAATCATCTTGTATTTCATTAAATGAAGATTAGAATATATTTTACGTTGTCATTCACGTTGTCATTTACGTTGTCATTTACGATAATCTCAAAATAACACAGTCGATAATCTCAAAATATCACAATAACACAATAACTAATATTCAGTCATACATAACACAATAACACAATAACTAATCGTCATACAAGCGACATAATTCACTCAATATTTCATGAATCTCACTAAATGGTCTTACCATATCTAAGGCCCTATGTGCAAGCTCAGCTGCTCTACGGTCTCT
>NC_021166.2:29187921-29220210 GCF_000331145.2 Cicer arietinum
ATCAATATCAGCAGCATCATCCGACTCATCAGCATCATCTGAATCATCAACATCAGGATGTGCAGAAGTATCAGGAATATCATCAGCGGTCTGCTCCATCTGTGGCGGCTGAGGGACATCCTCCTCCATATGTGCATGCTCGGTGGAGTCAACATCATCGTCCTGGACCTCCTGTTGTCTTCGACGACGCTGCCTAATTGGACGATTTGCTTCGTTGCGTCGTCTGTTTGATGCTGTTGGTGGAATTCTCTCTACACCATCACGTCTGTCAGCTATGATCCGACTCATCAGCATCATCTGACTCATCAGCATCAGGATGTGCAGAAGTATCAGGAATATCATCAGCGGTCTGCTCCATTTGTGGCGGCTGAGGGACATCCTCCTCCATATGTGCATGCTCGGTGGAGTCAACATCATCGTCCTGGACCTCCTGTTGTCTTCGACGACGCTGCCTAATTGGACGATTTGCTTCGTTGCGTCGTCTGTTTGATGCTGTTGGTGGAATTCTCTCTACACCATCACGTCTGTCACCTATGATGTTACGAATAATCTGACCAAAGGCACCTCTCATTCTAGGCACTGCAATATATCAATATACCAATATTAAAAAAAAATGAAAAAAAATTTAAAAAAACCTAAAAAACATTTCGAAACTTTCACTGGGAAACCAAACTTTTGAATATTTTCGTAACTTTGCATCAATCTCAAAGTTCCGAAACGTGATTTTTCGAATCTTTCAGAATGCTCGAACCTTTTACATTTTGAATATTTCACCTTCAACAAAACCTTCGAAACTTTTGAACTTCGAAAGTTTCAAGTTCAATGAAAGGTTCGAAAGGTTGAATATTTCTGGAAAAAACATACTTCGAAAGTTTGACATTCAAAGAAAGTTTCAAAACTTTGGAAAAATCTGGAAAAAAAAAAGGCTTCTAAAAGTTTGACATTCAACGAAAGTTTCGAATGTCTGGAAAAATCTGAAAAAAATCATGCTTCGAAGTTTTGACATTCAACAAAAGGTTCAAAATTTCCTTAATTTTTCACTTCGAATGTGTGAAAGGTTCGAATATTTGGTAGGGTGGGAGAATCGGATGTTTCAGAGTTTTGAACAAATGGGTGAAAAAAGGAAAGTGTATTTTTTTTTAGGGTTTTATAGTTAAAATTAGGGGCAGTATGGTCTTTTACTTATAGTTGGGGGGGTGGGAGGTAAAAGTGGGGGGGGGGGGGTGCCCAGTACAATTCTCAGGAAGTAAACTATTAGGGAGAATCTGATATAGTTAGCGGTGGAAATACGCCACGTAAAATCAGATTTTGAAATTTCTGAGTTTATCATACGATTAATTATTTTACCCTAATTAAAAATATATTTCATATTCAAATATTTAAATAGTATATTTTACACTTTCTTAAATAGACTAAACTAATCTTTTATATATATAAGAAAAACTAATAAAATAATAAAAATAAAGTAAACTAATAAAATTCTCAGGAAGTAAACTATTAGGGAGAATCTGATATAGTTAGCGGTGGAAATACGCCACGTAAAATCAGATTTTGAAATTTCTGAGTTTATCATACGATTAATTATTTTACCCTAATTAAAAATATATTTCATATTCAAATATTTAAATAGTATATTTTACACTTTCTTAAATAGACTAAACTAATCTTTTATATATATAAGAAAAACTAATAAAATAATAAAAATAAAGTAAACTAATAAAATTATAACCAAATCTAATAAAATCATAACTAGCAAGTTTATAACAACCTTTCAAAATAACAAAGAAACAAAATAAACCAATAATTAACAAATGTTAAATAACAAATACTAATATTAATAAATAATAATAAAAAATAAAAATAATAATATATAATCTATATATCAGTATATCAGGGGTTTTTTATAAGCCTAAGTCTGAATAATATAAATTAATATATTTTAAAAAAATTATAAGTCTAACTTTTTTATTAAGTAGGTCAGATCAGACAAATTAGACGGTCGAACTTATTTTTGCCCCTAATTATAGTCTATCAAATCTTAAAATTCGGTTGTGTGTTTTACATTATCTAAAATTAAAATTAGATATAAATCAACAAATATAAGAGTTTGATGAAGATCCACCTACTATTAGACACACATATTAGAATTTAGTTGGTTGGAGCAAAATACACAAATTGAAGTCTAAATATAAGTTGACAAAAAAAAAGTCTAAATATCATATTTTGGTACAATAGTCTAAATATTTTTAGAATAATTTTTTTCTCAATAATTATAAATTGAGTATTGAGTAAATAATGAAATTATAGTATTGTATCAAACTGATTTCATACATTATCAACTTTTTAAAATTGTTAAATATTAATCATATTTAACCATGCAATCAAATTTATCTCTGTCATTATTTATTTTGTTTTTAAATTAATCTCTTATATGACTAATTTAATTTCATTTTAATCTTTACAATTAACCAAAGGTTGAATTTGATTACCATTTTGAATTTTGGAGATCACTTCATATACAAAAATTAAAACATGTAACGTAAGTGTTAATTTTTTACAGGATCAAAGTATTTTGCAGTTATCTTTAAATTGCCGTTATAAATAAACTTTTATATATATATATAAAAATCTACATAGATCGTAAATGGTCATTAAACTCTTTGAAATAATGATAATTTTGATAGACTAAATTGATACAATGTTATGATTTCAATAATCAATTTAAATACTTCGTTTCAACTAATGTTATGAAAATTAGATTGATCGGTCAAATTGGAAACCAACTTATCGATGAGTCCATACACACCAAAGAACTACTCATACAAAAAGAAGTCGGACGATGAATTAAAAAATTAATTTTTTTTATGAGAAACAAAGTCAGACGAGGAGCATCAAATGACATAGAGCAAGGAAGAGAGTGAATAAGAATGCAATGTGACAATGTTGCAAGTGATTGCGGATATAATTTGATGGTCATATGGGAAGGTGATCCATTTTGCCATTGCTTTGGGGTACTAGGAGCATAATTTGTTAGGTAGCCTTAACTCTTACTCACAAATGCATTAAAACTTTGTCGCATTTCATATGCCGAACTAGTAGCAACAACTTCAGCTTTCAATGAAGCGTCGTGAACATCAAAACCTTGCCGTCACTCTTTCTCCTCCTTCTTCTTCATCCTATGGTGGTTTAGGGTATGTTTTTACCCAAATTACTCATATTTTTTCTCTCAAAAAATAATTTTTATATATATTTAATTTCCTTTTTTTATGACTTTATCGTTTTAAGTATAATATTTTTTTTTCGTTGTTTTAGTATAACATTTGTTTATTTTTTCTATCTTATTGTAGTGTTTGTTTGATTTATATTGATAAATTAAACTTTAATTCAATATCAATACAAATTTAATGTCTTTAACATTATATCTCTAGATGTATGAGTATTATAAATATTTCAATTTTATTATATTTAAAGATTTTGTCTTAATTATAAATATTTTTCTATTTTATATTATTAATATGAGTTACAAATTTATTCTTAAATTCATCATTCTTAATTTTAATGATTTTTAAATGCATTATTTTCAATCGAAGTTATTTCTATTAAATAAATCAATATCATGTTTTCTTTTAAAAGAAAACCTTAAGCTTTTAATGGAAAAAACGTAATATGCCACTTGCATCATACATCTTCAAAAAGGAACGATGTACATATTTATATGATGGTTTTACACCTCTATAAACATATATTTATTATGGTTCATTTTTCTTCTTGAATAATGGGTTTACATGGAAAAGGGAAAAGTCTACGACTTGCAACTTTTCATCTGACGTGGACCACCGCCAAGATCGTTTGAGCTTCACCACAAACCACCAATCCTTTTTTATTTTGTTTTAATAAATTTGGAGTTATTAGTATTATTTAGTTAAATGTTATTATTTTTATTATTATACTTGTTCTTACTTTTAATTTTTAATGTATTATGGTGAATACAAAATCAATCATAAAAGATATATAGTATATCTAATGAATTTTATTGTTTTAAACAAAATATCCAATGAATTGTACACTTAAATTTGAAGTGATTCAATGGATTGTACACTTTTTTGTTGTTTTAATGAATGAATTGAATGTATTTTATTTTGGAAGAGAAAATGACATTAATTAATAGAGTTGCATATATAGTAGAACTGCCCAGCTTCCCAATCAAACATATCTCCTCTCCATCGCCATGTCCAATTCACACTGAATCCTTCTCAACCAATCATCTCTGCAATAGATGCTTCTCAATCCTCTAACAAGAAATAAATAGAGAAATAACAATTTAAGATTCCGTTATAAGGTTATAAGGATAAAGATACTAACAAGATGAATATTATAATATTTAGTGTTTGATGTGTATGTGATAATAAATAAAATAATATTATAATTATGTATTTAATATATATTTTATTATAACATAATATAAAAGATATTATATTTAAATAACAATTAATATTATGAAATAATTATAAATTATTTTTTCCAAATTAATATACAATACTTTAAAATATTATAATTTAACAAAAAATATTAAAAATAAATAAATAAGTGATAAAATACATTTATGTTTAATTTTTTTTAATGATACTACTTAATAAATAATTTTAAATTTTTAAAAATCACGAGTAATTAAATAATTATATTTTATTTATTAGGTAGGTAAAATAAATATATAATATATAATAGTTACATAGAAAAACTACTCTTATAAAAATTACATTTTCTATATTTTAAAATATATTTTATAAATATAAATAAATAAATTACTATTTTTATTATATTCTACTAATTTCTAATTCATCTCATATTTAATAATAAGATAACAATTATAACTACATATCCATTGACCTATTGTGTTAATAAAAATTATCCTTCATATATACTAGTAGTACTGTGATTATTTTTTTTAATGAGTATTTGCTTTACTATGATAACTGTATATTTGATTGCTTTAGTGATTAATATAAACTATCACAATGATATTTATTTATTTTTCTAAAATAATAGTATTTTAGTGTGGGTATTATTAAAAATAATATTATAGCTATATACTAATAAAATAAATTGTTTATGTTTTAAGATCTTCTATATGTCAGAAAAATAATTCTGAAACTGCTATTCTCTGAAACTGCTATTCTAACTTCTATTTTCTACTTCTGCATTGATTATTGGGCCTTTTAACACCTATAAATTACTTTATGCGCCCTCTTTTCTTTCTTCAAATATACAGACAGCACTTCTCCGTTTTAGGCCTTCTTTAATTTACTTTTTTTACTATTCAAAGATTTTTGGTCAAAACAATTGAAATTTTCTAGTAAAGTTTTTCAAAAATTTTGGAAAAACTTTTTAAAAGATTTTCGGTACTGAAGTTTACAAATATTATCGGAAATTTTTTTAAAAGTTTTTTAGTATAGAAGGTTGAAAATCTATATTACTAGAAAACTTTTTTTACAAGTTTTCTAGTAACTTCATTTGTACCGGAAACTTGTGAAATTTTTTTCTAGTACGCACCTAAATTTTTTTTAATTATATAAGTTTTAACAAATATGGATAAACCGCTACTATTATGTAATAAAACACGCATCGATACTACAAATGTTTTTGACACATATTAAGTATGAATAATTATAATTAATATTAATATTAATATTATAAAAATATATTATAATTTATTTTATAATATATTTCAGATATTTGATTCACTGGAAGCTGTTATGAATTGGGATAGGGAAATTGGTATAAAAATTAAAGTGACTGTCATCATTACTAGATCAGATAAAGAGACATGAGAGAGAGATGAAGAATAAATTAATATTAGATTGTGACAAAAGAGGAAAATACAAATATGTTGATAGTTTAACTCAAAGTTCAACAAAAAAGTGTGATTGTCATTTCCAGCTTAGATCAAAACCATTAAAAAATGGTTTAAGATGGACAATTAAAGTAATTTGTGGAGTTCACAACCATGAATTACTTGATATTTTGGAGGGACATGCACTTGTTGGACGTTTAGATGAAGAAGACACAAAATATGTTCATTACTTAACAAAATATAATGTTGTACCGAGGCGCATATTACTCTCATTGCAAGATCGAAATATGAATAATGTTACTCAAATCTCGCAAATATATAAACAGAAGAGTATGATATAATTGCACGTGAGAGGTAATAGGACATAGATGCAACATTTATTCAAATTAATTGAAGATACATAATATGTGTGTTGGAATAGAAAGCGAGAAGACTCAAATGTTACTAGAGATATTTTTTGGACCCATCCAGATTCAGTGAAATTGTTGAACTTGTTTTCTATTGTGTTGATTATGGACGACACCTACGAAACCAATAAATACAGAATGTCATTACTTGAAATTGTTGGTATGACATCAACAAAGAAGACGTTTGTAGTTGGATTTACTTATTTGGAATGTGAGCGTGAAGAAAACTTTTGTTGGGCATTAGAGACGTTAAAGAGCTATTTATTACACAAAACAAATTTCCTCATGTAATTGTGACAAACAGAGATCTTGCTTTAATGAAAGAGTAGATATTGTATTTCTACATGCTGTTAATTTGATTTGTCAATTTCATGTCAACAAAAATGTTGGAGCAAAATGCAAGCAATATGTCTTAAAGGATAAGCAAGAGTTAATATTGAATATATGGAAAAACATTATGTATTATAGGGATGAAAAACGTATATCACACACTTGCACATGTTTGAGCAATAATGTGTCGATAATAAAGTGTGTTGATTATGTGAAAGAAATTTAGTTGACTCTTCATAAGTAAAAGTTTATTGATGCATGGACAAATTAAGTGATGCATTTGGAGAACACAACGACTAACAGGTATGCCATGTCACTACAAAACTTCGAATTTGTAATTTTACTATATATTGTTGGATTGCTCGATGGTGACAATTTACATGTAATGATATGTTTAAGTCAGCTCATTGGAAACTGAAGTTAATGTTGAAACACAACATATGTGACCTGTGTAAATGTTGAAAGGCTATGAACAAAATGATAAGATTGCAACTTAAAAAAACCAGAGGCTCATCTCAGAAGATTTTCTATGATAAAGCGCATGAATACAATAATCCATGTTATCAGAGTTTGAATATATTCGTATCAAGAGAAGCTCCAAGAAGCATTGTTGTAAAATACGAGAAAGTTGAGTGAGTGAGTATCGACAAATTTGTATGTAGATGCTCTCTCAGAAGAACATATAGGTTACCTTATACTTGTGAATTGACACAGTATAAATTGATGGGTGAATCAACTCCTCTAGATGATGTGCATATTCAATGAAGGAAATTAAGCATGGAATGTGAACTCACTAGAGACACAAAATATGGATTAGAGTTGGATATGTCTAATGAGATGAATGCCTAATGGAAACGCTTTCGATCACTTGATGTTATAGGAAAAAAAGTGTTGAAGAGTAAGGTGCGTCAACTTGTTTTTCCAACTATAAGTTCGATGTTACACAACTTGAAAAATTTAAATCCAAAGGACGAGTGAAGAAGAGTAAAGGTAAGAAGCCGAATGGATATGATGTATGTCGAGACCCTTCTTACTTTGAGCATCTTAATGCAAAATATTGTGAAGATCCTGATTCTCAACCATCTCAATCATCAAAGAGAGACATTCTAATTCATCAAAGAAACAAACATCTCAATCCTCGATACATTTGTTTCTGAGACAATTTCCTGATGTTATTCAACCTTATATTGATGGTGTATTTAATGTGATAACATATGGAAATTATGGCTATCACGTTATTGCATCATTGTTTGGACACGATGAAGAGTCTTGGTCCGCCATAGTTTGGACTTGGAGATTGCTTCTCATATAAGTCTATATGATAGATTTTTCCAATGAAGCATTAGAGAAATCAAAGATTCTTTGAAGATAACAAGTTTTGATATTCAACCCCTATATAAATGGATGTCCATACCTGATATGGGTTTCATGATAGCGACAACATATAATATAATTCTAGTCACGTTTGGTCAAACATTTTCCATGACTTTCTTTCATATAAGGGGTTCACATTCAAGATCGACAACAAACGATCGTATTAAATGTATTGGTTTTGTTGAAACAAGTCATTGGGTTATGGTAAAATGATATTATTTTCTTAAATAATACTTCTATTTTTTTAAATAGTAAAATTAAAGATGGAAGTTGGATCATTTTTGCTAGTTGCACTCCTATAGACAACTCAAAAAAATTATTAATCCAAGTAATAATTTTTGAATTACTAACATTGCATGTTTTCAGATCTTTTGCATATTGAGTTTCATCCTTTTTATCTGTAGGCTTAACAAAAGTTCAATCAACAAAACACCACATATCTTTTTCAATCAAATTTTTTTTCCTCACATAACTCCAATAAGAGTAATTTTGTCCATTTAGGTAAACACTAACAGCTTGAAGAGAATCATCCTTAGCACCAACCATAACAAATAATGATAGGAAAATACGATAAACACAATCACTGAGAAATACAACTATTTCGCCGTTTCCGACCGTTGAAAAAGAAGACATGAATGTTGCGAATTGACTGTCCAAAAATCAGCCTGATCCAACGGTTAACGAATGCGCAATCGATGTTTTTCTGAGACTGATTTAACAAAATCGAGAATAGGGTTACTCTTCTCTTTTCTCTTTTGGTGGTTGTCTTTCCTATCAAAATAGTCTATCTCTTCTTTACGGTGGATCCCAAAATCAATCAAAGCTCTGATACCATGTTAACAATGAAAAGAGGAAGAAGATAGACAACCACTATAAAGTTTCATAACATAGAATGAACCAAACTTGAGTTAATAGAGTTACAATGAGTATATATACAGGAGAATAGAAATCTAAAATACTCTTACTACTAATATATAATAACATTATCTAACATTGATCACTCCAATGTTTAAGTTTTTTAATCTTATTTAAGTTTTGATCACTCCATTTTTGTTTACATAAATAACAACACTGTCTAGATATAGGAAAAATCTAAGTCGTGTTTAAACCTTAAGGATAATCATCATAATAGGTGTGTTTATTGTTGTATTCTTGTTAGAATATAGATTGCCAATTTACTACTACATTCATTCTTTTTATTAGATGGCTAATAATGAGATTGGTGGTGGGTTTCAAAGCAACACAAATGCATCTGTAGCTACATCTTTCAAAGGATAAGGGAGGAATAAAGCTCGTAGAAATAGGACGAATATTGGGTGGAAATATAGGACATATGTGAAGGGTAATTCTAGAAAAGTTAAATGTAGTTTTTGCTAAAAAATCATCAGTGGAGGAATTTATAGATTCAAACGTCATCTTGCGGGAACTAAAGAAGATTATGAACCTTGTACACAAGTGTTTGATTATGTGAAATTACTAATGCTCAAAGTAGTCATTGATGCTAATGATGCATCAATGAAGAAAAGAAGAATGGATGAACTGTTTGAGGACGAAGAAATTGTAGCATTGGAGATGGATAGCTTTGAGTCTCAACAAATAGGAAGGGTCGTTGCAAATACTAAAGGAAATGGAAAAATTAGTACTGCTGGAACTCAATCAACAATTAATCAATTGCTTAAAAAACCCATAAAGGAGGAAGCGGATGATCATGTTGTAGATTTCTTCTACACTAGTGCCATTCAATTTAATTGTTTAAAAACCCAACCTTTGCAAAATTGTGTGAGAATATTGAAAATATGGAATTGGTTTATATGTGAAAACAATATTGGTTTCAAGTACAAATTATCCTACTTGGTTTGATGATAACAAAATCAACTTGTGAGAACAATTTTAGGCACTAATGTTTTACTAAAGTGTGTAGTTCCAAGACCATAAACAACATTGTAGGATATTATGATATATCCTCTCATGAATTGGTGAAAGAGTCACGAAAATTCCGCATTCAAAACTAATGAAAAAGTGCCTCTAAAGCACTGCATCTGATGGTACAAAACATTAGATGGCATATGCCTCTGGTGGTATAAGAAGGTTTGCCAAGACTACATCTGATTCTGATTCAATTATGCTTTAAGTGCATATGTTGAAGTCTGTCTCTGATGAAGCAAAACAAACTTTGGAAAAATCTACCTTTGATTAAGCAAAACAAACTTTGGGAAAGTGAAACAATCAAGTTTCTGGTCAAACTTTCTCTTATAGTTTGCCTCTAGAGATGAAGCAAGCATCTAACTTTCTTGCCTTTGGTGAAAATCAACATTAAGACAAAAGTCAACGCCAAGAAAAAAAATCAATATTCTGGTAAAAGTCAATGCCCAAAAAAAGTCAATATTTGGAAAAAGTCAGCTCGTCTAATTGCTCTTGCCTCTAGTTCAGTAATTGTGTCTCTGGTGTTCCCATCTCTTGTTAAGAAAACATGATTCTGGTGTTCCTTTTTTTGGTCAAGAAACCATATATCTAGTTTTCATACTTTTAGGTCTAGTACATTTTATTTCATCTAAAGCTGAATTCCAAAAACACTTAGAAAAATTATAAGTTTCAGTTTTATGCTCAACGACTAGAATTAAACTCAACGGATATGTTTTTGAAGACAATGAAGCACCATGTTGAAGGAAAAACATATACCATGAAGGACATAAGGCACTTCCTTAAAGGACATTCAACCATACTTTAAAGGATAAAAACAATGCTGCAAAGGCTTCTATAAATTGAACCCGATTTTGAATTCAAATAACACAATCGATCACTACAACTTACGACATTCTTTCAAAGTGAATCAATCTCAAATCAGTAAACAAAAGCACTAAGTTAAATTTTTTTCAAATTTATGTAAGTGTTTGAGTAAGAAAAATATGAAACTTATTCTATAAAAATCCTCTAGTTAGAGAGAAAATTCTGAAATCCACAAACACTCCTTTATTTAATCAAACTTAGTAGTAGATGATTGTATTCCTCAACGGTTTGACGACACTAAGATAAAAGTTGAGAAAACTTGTTAGAACTTGTAAACTCAGTCCAGTTGTGGCTGTTTTTTACTCAACAACTTGACGGTACAAAGTTGGAGGTGAGAAGATGGAACACAATCATTGTGACTAACCAAATGTTCAAGTATAAGTTCTAAATATAGTGGATTAAATCCTTCAAAGGAAGAGACCGAACGTAGCTACTAAATTAGTAGTGAACCAAGATAAAATTGTTGAGTCATTTATTTTGTCATTTCAGTTTTATCACTTCAGTTTTTTTTAAGCCATTCGAAATATTCTCAAAAACTGTAAACACAATTCAACCCCCCCTTTGTTGTGTTTCTTGACCAACATTATACACCTATTCCTATCATGATATTAAGGAGAAGTTATTGAAAAAAGCAGTAGATAGAACTGACGCAATGCTTGAAGAGTTTAAGGCTGAGTGGAAGAGAACCGGTTGTTCCATCATGTCTGATGGGTGAACAGATAGGAAAAAACGGTTGATATGAGACTCTATGGTGAAAAGTCCTAAAGGGATATTGTTTCTCAATTCATCGAATACTTCTGATATTTCTAAAACACATGATAAAGTGTGTAAGATGTTAGATGGCGTTGTCGAATTTGTAGGAGAGCATAATGTAATTCAAGTGGTTACTAATAATGCTGCGAATTTCAAGGCTGGTGGAGAATTGTTGATGCTGAAACGAAATAATATGTATTGGACTCCATGTGATGGTCACTACATTAATTTGATAAGATGGTTATGGATAGTCGCTTTTGGAAGAATATAACTGTATGTCTCAAGATTGATGCTCCTTTCATGGATGTGCTTCATTAGTGGATTATGATGCAAAACCCACCATGAATTACATATATGAGGCGATGGACCAATGCAAAAAAAGGATTCAAAGCAACTTTAAGGATGATTTGAAATAGTAAGTTCAAATCTTTGTGTTTAAATGTTTTGATATAAGATGTTTGTTATTTATTTTTGTTGCAACTATGAACCGGTATGAAAAATTATTGATGAACGTTAGAATAATCAGCTTCGTAGGCCTTTGCATGCTGCTGCATATTATCTTAGCCCTCAATATCACTTTGAACATGATTTTAAGCTTGATAATATTGAGATTAAAAATGGTTTATACAATTGTGTGTCAATGTTGGTAAGTGATGCTACGGTTAGGGAAATCATTAACGCACAGCTTGTCGACTTTCATTTTTGTAATGGTCCCTTTTTTGATAATAAGTATGCAAAAAAGTCAAGGAAGACTTTGCATCCAGCACAATGGTTGAGATGTATGGTGATTATGATCCAGAGTAAGAGGTTTGATATTTGTGTTTTAAGTTTGACTTATAGCTTTTCTAGATATGAGCATAATTGGAGTGCATTCGAAATATTGCTAATTGAACCAATGACTTTGTTTATAGTTTATAATTTCCTTTGTTAGTGTTAATTTATTGTTTAAATTTATTTATGTTTTATTTGCTAGGTCCATACCAAGAAAAGGATTTCGTTGCATAAAAAAAGACTGAATGATTTGGTGTAGGTGATGGCAAACATAGGGTTAACAAAGAAAGAAACAAGAAATAATGAACCAATTTCATAGTTGATATTGAATTTCTAACTACTGAAGATGGACATGTTAATCATTATGAGTATGTGATGCAACATATCAATATTATTGAAATGAATGCAAGTTTTACAATTGTCGGTTCCAGCAATCCTCCACACCTCTACCTTCAGATAATGTGGATAACTATAATTGGATCTTCAATTCTAATATTGAAGAACTGTTGTCATATGGGGAAGGATTTGATGAGGTTGATGGGATAGTGATGAACATGGTGTTATGGAAGGATTGAACTTTTGAAGAAATTTGATCTTATTTTTTGAATTGTTTTAACCTTTAACTTTATGATCATATGTATTTAATGTTTTTATGATTTGGTGGAATAATTAACTTATTTTTGATACATGTTTACAGTAATTAAGTATCATACTTTATTATGCTGATCTATCATTATTTTTTCTATTGAAATTTTATAATTTTTGATGAATTTATGGTCACATATAAATAAATATATAAATATATATATATATATATATATATATATAATATAAATTTATTTTTATTATTATTTTAATAAGAGATAAATTCGTACTAATTTACCTAAACAAAATAAATTTACTTAAACTTTCAAGTATGACACATTTGATATCAATTCAAGACACATATTGTCCTTTCCCAAAACTTTATCTCTCGTGCTCAAAAAGTGTCCAAGTAGACCAATACCAATTATTTTAATAAATTTTTTTATTTAGAAAATATTTATTAATTTAATTTGTTTTAGAAGTTACATTAATCGGGAATTATATAAATTTAAAATAGTAAAAACTGAAAGTATGAATTTATGAACAAAATTCCAACATCTATGTTTATAGCTTAAAATGATAAAATATCTACAAAAAATGACAAAATGCATACAAAGGTGATAAAGAAAGGTGTCCTAAATACTTATGTTTTTGAATTTGTAATGTTGAAGACATGAAGATTATTGATTGAATATGTTATGGACCATGGACACCAAACAAAGCAAATATATCAAATCTGAGTCGAATGAACACTACAACAAGATGAAAAATACGCTTCACCAAGACGACGAACAAAACAGTGATATTGCACTCAAATGTTAACCACGGTCAAAATACAAAAGAAAAACTAAATCTATGTAAAAATCACTTATTTTAATCAAAGGAGAAGAAAACAAATATTTAGAGCGGTGATTTTAATAGAAGATAAAGAAATTTGTTTTAACCACAAATGTTAGTTATGTTTGGTTTCTAGAAGAATAAAACCATAGTAATCTAGAGTTTGACCAAAATATAAGTAAAGTCCGGTTAAGAATTGTTCAAGTCAATTTTTGAACTCAGATTTCTCTCAAACAATTAGTCATTAACTGAAGCTCATTAATCACTCGAGTCAATCACTTGATTAATGAGTTACGTTAGTACATATGTACAAACAAAATACTTAATTTTTTGAGGTAAAAAACTGAATTTATCGAATCAATTAGTTAATGGTGTTCTCTCTTATATCCTGAAAATTATTAATTTAGATCAATAATGTTCTAACTTTGTTTGTTGTCCTATGCTTTAATTTTATCTGTAGGTCTAGGATATGAATACAAATTAATAATGTTCAGTAGTTTTATACAGCTGAAGACACATTGAGAATGTTTGATTTTGTTCTTTGGGTTTTGTATTATTAGTGGATTGATTTGGGTATTATTAAATTTATTATAGTATATTACAACAATTTTGTATTATCGCAATTGCTATATTTTTAAATTTATTATAGTATTACAATAATAATGTTTTATTAAATTTTTTTTAAATACAATAATTTATAGTATTATTTTTTATTTTTTGCAACGGTTATAAAGTGTTGTCGTACCTTAATTAAAAAATAGGCATACTAGAATGGTTGTTGTTGTAAATTAGAAAAACCCGTTAGGTAGCTTCAAGTATAGTTTTTAAATAGCGTTGTTCTTTCAAAAGAAAACCGTTGCGTAAGGCAAAAACAACACTTTAATTTCCCATATATAGAAAATCATTCTCGTAGATTACGGCAACGGTTTTTTAACGTTAAACAACAATTTTTATGCGTTGCAATAGAACAAAAATATTGTAATCAATATTTAAAAAGAAAAACATTATTTCATCTCGTAAATACAACTCATATAATAACTATAACTATAAAAATATTTAATATATTAGAGTTAACTTTAAATTTGAAATCTCACAATTCCCAATAATTAATATACATAAATTTCACAATCTCACACTTCCCAAACAATTAATATATATGAGTTTTGCGGTTACATTTTTATAAGGAAAAAAAAAACATTAACACCAAAGTAGAATAACTAGACCCGCCCATATAACTGATATGTCAAACGTTATCTTCAAGCCACACCTGGTGACAAAAAGTGTCCAAGTAGACCAACAACAATGATTTTAATAGATTTTTTTTAATTAAAAATATTTATTAATTTCATTTTTTTAAAATTACATCGATCGAAAATCATATAAATTTAAAGTAGTAAAAATTAAAAGTGTGAATTTATGAACAAAATTCCAACATCTATGGTTATAGCTTAAAATGATAAAATGTCTACAAAAAAGACAAAATGCATACAAAAGTGATAAAGGAAGGTGTCCTAAATACATGTGTTTTTGGATTTATAACGTTGAAGATGTAAAAGTTATTGATTTAATATGTTATGGAGTATGGATACCAAACAAAGAAAATATATCAATATGAATAGAACAAATACTACAACAAGATGAGAAATACGCTTCACTAAGACGATTAACAAAATAATGACGTTGCACTCAGATGATGAAACGACAGTCAAAATGCAAAAGAAAAACTAATTTATGTAAAAACCACTTATTTTAATCAAAGGAGAAGAAAACAAATATTAAGAGCAATGATTTTAATAGATGATAAAAAAAATTTATTTTAACAACAAATGTTATGTTTGGTTTCTAGAAGAATAAAATCATAGTAATTTAGAGTTTGACCAAAATATAAGTCTCGTTAATATTTGTTTTAGTCGGTATTCGAATTTGAATTTCTCTCAAACAATAAATTATTAACTGAAGTTCATTAATCACTCGAGTCCAATTACTTAATTAATGAGTTATGTTAGTGAATATGTAAAAAAAATAAAAAGACTTATTTTTAGGAAAAAAACTTAATATTTGGTATCAATTAGTTCATAGTGTTGCTCTTATTTCTTATTTCATGTTTAAATAGAAAAACATTATATTTGGTATCGTAAATACAATTCATATAATAGCTACCGAAATTTAATATGTTGGGGTTTATTTTAAATTTGAAATCTCACACTTCCCAACAATGAATATACATAAATTTCACAATCTCATACTTTCCAACAATTAATATATGAGTTTTGCGGTTACATTTTATTAGAAAAAAAAAAATCATCACCAAAGTAGAATTACTAGCCCCACCCATATAATTGATATGTCAAACATTATCTTCAAGCGCACCATGGAGTAGATACTTTTCTAAGCGATCAAGATAGAATAAAGTGGACTGTGATGTCTTTGTTGGTTTGACTCTTTCTTCTATCTCGGATTCATGATCGTAAGAAATCTTCACGTTGACCAGAGTCTTATCCTCTTCTATTTGAGATAATTGAAAATTTGTTTGGTAGAATGACAAGCCTTGACTCAAATAGCCTCCTTCAATCACTTCCAGCCCAATTTCATGGGTTAACTCATCAAACTCAGCAATCCTCTCCCTCTGATAATTTATAGGAGATACACCTGAGATTCATTCCCATAAGAATTTGATTGACAATATTGTAATTGAACAAAACATGAAATTTGTATCATAAATATAGCTTGAAAAATTATTTTGTAATCACATCCAAGGCTTTCGAGTGCAGTGGCTTTGTGATCCTTACTATTTCTTCTGATCTTAAATATGATACAAAATTTAATCAACAAAAATTAATATATTTGATCCAAATGTCACTATAATATTTTTAATATATAGCAACATGTTAATGTATTTGGTCAAATACGTACATCAACTTTTTTTAACTCAATTTTCTTTATTTAGAATTTAAGAAACTATTACCAAAATTGCAATAAGAAACATGCAACTGATGAGATCTCAATTCCAACAAGAATCACAACCATAAATCTATTGGAATAAATTTATTTGAAATTATTTAATGACATAAATACTTCCTAGACTTTTTAGCAAACTTTATTGAAATAGTTTGAGAAGCCACACTTACCAGGAAAAAAATTAAAGATGAGGGTTGTCCCAACTCCTCCATCCCCATCAATTAGTTGCACATCTTTCACAATATTTGGTATAACCTTTGGACCAATTATCATGAAATCCTTGGCCAGAGCTGCCCATAAGATCTCCAGCCCTACATTTAGTGTTGCTTGGGTTTTGAATTCCTTTATCATGATTCTCTAACGTGTGTTTCAACCAAGTAGCATGATATTGATATATATAAGAAATTTCAGAATTGTTTGTCTTATAATATTAAAGATTAAATTAAACCAAATGCTAATAAGTGTTTCGAGTGTATTTATTAAATCACCAATTATAAAAAAAAAGTCATTTAGAAATTTAAAAATCTAAAAGTATTTTTTTTTTTAATGTAAAATTTTTATTTTTCATTTTTTAACTAGTATGGTAAGAACACTTGTTAGCCAAACCCTTAAATTAAAATGAAAACAGCATCTTTCACTAGGTTATTGATTTACAAGAAATATGCTTCTTTTGTTTTTTAATGAAGGAGAGAGATTCCTGTGACATTGATTCTATACTAAAATATTTGTCAAGATTTGATCCGTGAAACAAGATATTATTCGTGGAATAAAACTATTTCTAACCATTCTGGTCAAGTTAAATATACTATGATATTCTTTGGATGAACTTTTAAATTATAGGCATATTGCAGAACGAAGTAGCATCCAAATAGTGCCAACACGATAATGATATCTACTTTATAAAATATTTAGGGTGGATTTTACTTTTAGGCAATTTCTTAATTGATTCAGAAGCATGTGATTCTTCAAAAATTTATACGATGAAACATCATTGAGTTATATATTGTTAGCAAGTAGCATATTATTCCCTATTCTCTATATCATAATAATTTACAATTAGAGGTAACACCAATAGTAAGTGCAAAAAAAAAAAAAATTAAATTAGTTCAAATACAATCTACAATTTATGTTTTCAAGATGATAAAGCAAATAAATAATGATAGACTAACAAGTTATTTTAAGTGTTGCATATTGTTTAAAAACATATATAGCAAAAATCTATGTTTGTAACATCATGCACCTTCTCATCCCCAATTTCCTCTTCATAAGACAAAAAAAGTTGTAATACCCCAATAATATAAATATTATATATGTGTCTTTTTTAGTAATTGTAATGATTTATTATTTAATTAATAATTATTCTATGTGTAAATAAATTAAATTTTATCACTTTCAATTTTTCCTAAATAATTATAGCCTTTATTTTTATTTAATTTTTTGACGTGACAATTATATGGGGACGATTAATGACGTGATTATTTCTTAAATGGACTATTGTGTCTTTTGTTTGTTGGATTTGTTTCGATAATCATGAAATTGATGTGTTATATATGTTTGTTTTATTTTGTTATGTGTGACCTATAGTGATATTCTTATCTTGCTTGATTTATTTAAGTTGATAAAATATTAATTGAATTATTTAATTAAATTAAAATTTATAGAAGTTATATTGTTTGTTAGTTTTATTTTCGACCAAATAAGTATTCATTTTAGGAGATAGTAGAGTTAGTGAAACTCAACCTATAAATCTTTTGAAAATATTTATGGTCCATCCATCTTTAGTATAAAAAAAATTAGTGACTTGACTCATTCGTTTATTCTCCTTCATGACAAGATTTTATGACAATTCATGGTGTTTTTTTGACATAATGTAACTTTATGTCATTGTCTCAAACAATTAAGAGATTAGATAATGTACGTTTCTTCATTCTTGACATCATGCACCCACTTCGCTCTCCTCCTTAACACCTTTAATTTAAAGATTATAAATTTAATTATTAGTTTTTTGTGCAATTAAGAGGGGACAACAAAAAAAAACTATTCTCCTTTTTCATATCTCTTGCATTCCTCTCTCTTAAACCAAAATTATGATTTTATTTTAATTCTCTACGAAAATAATTTTATGCAATTTTTGATTTCGTAACTATTAGATAAAAAATTAAAAGGATCATGGGACACCTCTAAATTATTTATTTAATTTAAAGGGATGGTGTGACACCCTACAACATATGGTGAACTCTACTAGTTAATCCTAATTGACTTTGTAACAACCTAATAAAATAAAATAAATAGTAACCATTGGTAGCATAATTTTGGAATTAAGTGCACTTCCATTTTATACAAGAAATCAATGATAATATTGCAACGTAAATAGCTTTTGAAACCCCCTTATTTTAACAATCTCAAGACTACTCCTTCTGTTCATACATTTCCATTAGGCTCTCTTGTTGTCACACCTATTTATCATTCGTACACTCCCATAATAATTTTCTAAGTCGTAAATCCCAATATCGATTCGTGTTGAATTCATCTTTGCCTCACGAGCTATTTCTCGTGCAAATTTAAAGGTGTTAAGAACGAAAGTGCCTAAGGAAAGGGGTTTTCCCCATGGAGAATTATGGTAGATATTAAATTAGCAGTTCGTAAGATATTGATATGATGTCTGGATGTCTTAAAAGAAAAAGATTGATTTTATTTTTGTCGCAAAGAATTTTGATTGTTTCTTGTAGAGTGAAAGTATTTAACGCATTACGTATTTTAGAGTACTTAATTATAAAGTTATAATTTTTATGATGATATCATTAGTAATATGTTTGTTATGATGTATTTTATTTTAAGTCTTGACTTTTTGAATATTTTAAATTTTAAATTTGATTTTTATGAACAATATATGTGTCTTGAAGAAATTGATGAGAATTTTATATTTTTAAAATTGACAATATGAGAAAATTGATTATTGAAATGCATTAATGTATAGTTCATTTTTATGCTTAGAAGGACAATAATGGAGAAAATTTTATAATGAAAGGAATAAAATTTCTTTTTTAATTGTATGTTTGGTGATATGAGTTTTAATTTTTTTTCAATAACATGTAGCCAAATTAAATTTTATGGATTATTAAAATGACAGTGGTGATTTTGAGATATTTGTTCACGTTCATATTTGAGGTGTTGAAGTTATTGAGTTCTAATTATGAACATCCATGAGAATATAAATGTGATGTCTTATGTGATTAAAAAATTTAATCTAAAATATTTTGTCTTTGTGATTGTCTTTATGGTTGTCTAAGTGGTTGGTTATTTGTGTTATGACCCTTTTTTCTTTGTAGTTGCCTAAGTGGCAAGTGATTTGTACATTTCGAGCATCACTATCATTGTCATGACATACCATATGCATCTTTGTGGACGCCTTAGTGGCTGGCTATATTCGGATCATATATGTTTAGGAGCATGCATAACTTGCATACATTTTAATATTTTTATTTTGATCTAATTATTTGCTCTACAATGAGTTGCTACTTGATTTACTTAGATATATTTTATGACTTTTGATACATCTTTAGGAAGTATTAAAGAATCAATTTTTTAAAATCTTTTATTACAAAAAGATTTTATATTTATATTTTATGGCTGTTAACTTATTATCTGGTTTAACTTTTGATGTGGGATGAATTGACCCCTTACACCAACATTTAGATAATGATCTCAAAGAGTTGCATGAATGATGTTTGCTTGGTGCACGCGCGTGGGAGAATGAGACTTTTACTTAAAAAGAATGTTTTGTATTAATAAAAATTTTGTGGTACATTGTAAAGTTATTTACTCTCCATCATTAACTTTTAATAGAAATACGGAAGTGAGTTTTCATTCACTAGTAAATAATTGAATCGTCATTAAATTCAGTCAACCTTGTTCCTTTTGAATTTCGCCTAAAGAGAATTCATTTTATTTTGGAGCGTAAGTGAATGTCGATCTAACAATTGGAAGATTAATTTTGTAAATAACTAAATAAATAATATTTTAGTAAATTGCATTATGTTCTTTTACAAAAAATAAATATCAAGTCATTTTCTGACACATCTTCAATTTATTACATGATGAACTACTCCTAAGAAAAAAAAAATTATAATTGTTTATAAAAGAAAACAAATATTTTTAAGCCATGTTTTCGATCAAAAATCTGGAGCGTTACATTATTGTTGACTATTTGAGCTCTTTATTTATCCATGTATACTTGCACCATCATTGACACCAAATTAACGGGACATGATGTTTGACTACTATTGTAAAGAAGAATTTCAATACATGAAGTTAATCACAACACGATGATTATGTGGTGAATTGTGATAATCAAAGTACTATCAATCTAGCTAAGAACCTTATGTTACATTCCCTCTCAAGTCATATTTACATCCAAGATTATAGGAAATAAGAAATTGAAGATAGAGAAAATTCTTATAGATTTTAATTTTTCTAATATGGCGACTAAGTCAATACCAACCAAGAAGGTTGAAGATCATTGTCAAGGTGTTGGTGTAGTGGTGCTCTCCAACTATATCTAGAATGGAACGATTTGTTGGAATTCCCTCCTTTATTGTGGTGCACTATATTCAAATCATTACAATAACTCAAATGCATTAAAAAAAAGGATAAATATGCTAAAGTTTTGAATTTATTTATTGAATCTTGAGACATATACAATCTAACTGAAGAAATCCTAAGAGCCAGAGTTACATAATTTTCGTATTCCACTTAGAGAGAAAAAGAAAGTATCAATTACACTTTGGTGAAATAAAGAGAGATTTTTAGATACCATTGTTAAAGAGATCATCAAGAATTGAGAGTAACATTTGTAATCCTACTATATAGGGGATATCATTTTACCCTACTGTACTTTTGTTGAGACAAAATCCCAAATTAATATTTTGATGATAACTAAATAAAAAATTAATTAAGACTTATAATTATGATTCTAAGTGTTTTGGTATTTAACATGTGTGTTTGAGTGTGTTAAACAAAGATAGGTACCAAGAATTTCAAAATGAAGCAAATCCATTCAGAGAAACGAAGAATGTTCTTGACAGAATACTGGAAAACGAAGAATGTTCTCCACAGTTTCAAAACAACAAGAATGATCAAATTCTTAAAGAAATGATTAGTTCCATTAATTTCAATTTGTTATAAAATGTCTCCAGAAATATACGAGGATCATTTCAGTATAAGAATCACTCTAAAAGACAAAGGCAAAAGCCATGCTTCACAATTCATAAAGCAAGATAATTCTCCAAGTTGAGCAAGCTTCAAGTACAAAGCTGATAGACTGTACATGACACCTCAGCTATACTTTTAAGCAGCCTGCACACGTGATACAAAGCATGGATCACTTCAGATAGCTGTCAAACGAAGATTAATACTCAACACACCTCAAAGCAGAAACAAAGATCGTTCTTGCGTTTCCAAAACATTCATGCTTTATGGCTGATCTTAACCACTTACTGAAACATGACAACTGGACCATTCTCAACGGCCAAATGAGTTATCATTAGCCTCCTTGAATTCTATAAAATAAGTCTCAAGGAGAAGAACATATCAAAGCTTCAAGTGCAAAGCAATACATAACTCATACAATCATATTTGAATTATCTTAAGCTTCTCAATCATTTCAAAGCTTTAGTTTTATTCTTAACTTGATATAAGAATCAATTTTATTGAGTTCTACATCTTCAAATCTATTCTCAAACACGAGTTGAACATACTTAGATTCTACCAATCTCTTTAAATCATCACTTTGTAACTCAAAACTATATTGTTTAAATAGTTTGAGTAGTTTGTAAAAATTATTTTTTGTTTAACAGGTAATGTGTAAAAATCCTTTCTGAAGATTGAAAGGTAACATGTGGAAATCCTTTCTAGGTAGAAAGGTAGTACTTTATAACATATCAAGATTGATATGTAAAAGCTGTGTGAAAACCAAGAAAGATCTTGTTTTGAGGACTTAGTGAAAAATCTCACGATTGTGAGGACTGAACGTTACCCATGTTAGGTGAACTAGGATATATCGTTGTGTGATATCTCTTCCCTTATCTCTATTTACTTTTTTATCTTCTAATCATATTTTATATAGATATTTTAAAATTGAGTGTTTTCACTAGCCAAGAACGGTCTTCGTTTATAACCAAGATCAATCTTGAGTTAAATACTTTGAGTTATAACATGAATTTTAAAAAAATAACAATTACAATTCAAACCCCCTTCCTTGTAATTCATATTGTTACTTTAATTGGCATCAAAGCTATTCTTTTAGGATCAACACTTAAAAAGTGCTACAGGAAAAGATTCAGGAAAAAAATGTCAAAAGCCAAGTACATTGTTGAAGGAGGGTCATCAAACAGACCACCTTACTTTGATGGATCAGATTACTATTTCTCGAAAAACAAAATGCAGTTGTTTCTAAAATCAAAAGACACAGGTATGTGGCGCATCATTACAAATGGATATTTCATACCAAGATTCGACCAAACTGATTCAACATCTGTTGAAAAGAAAGAAGCATATTGGACAGCAGAAGAGTCGACCAAATATGTGCTTTAAGCATAGAAGAAACTGAAAGAATAGATGAATGCGATACAGAAAAAAGGTATGGGACACATTACAAACTCATCATGAAGGAAAAATTCATGTCAAAGAGACAAGAATAGAGATTGGCATATGAAAGTTTGATTTATTTGAAATGAATGAAGGAGAGACTATCGATGAAATATACTCAAGATTCACAACCATAATGAAATGGGTTCTCTTAGAAAAACATATTATGTACAAGAAAAAGTAAGAAAGATCATGAGATGCCTTCCAATGATGTGGAGACTAATTGAAACAGCTATAAACCTAGCCAAGAATCTCGAGGTACTAAGTTTGGAAGAGTTTATTGGAACTCTTGAAGTGCTGCTACAAGAGGATAAACCAATAAAGAAAGGCTAGATAATAGCTTTGAAAGCATATCAAAATTCACAAAGTACATCACCACAATCAAATGGGAAAAGTGAATTAGAAGATAGCCAAGAAGATGTTGACGAAGAGATTGTTCTCCTTACAAGAAAGATACAAAGAATGATGAGGAGAAGGGATCAAATTAAAAAAGGATTTCCAAATAAAAAGGAAAATTTCAAAAATGAAGTAGAGAAGAGTCAAATCACATGTTTTGGATGTAATAAACAAAGACATTACAAGACTGAATGTCCCATGAACAAAAGAGCACCAAAGAAATTCCCTTTCAAAAAAAAAAATCAATGATGGTGACCTGGGATGATTATGATGAATCAAAAAAAGAGGAACCTGAAGAAGTCAACTTATGTTTGATGACAAACTCTGAAGATAAGGATGTAATAAATTCTGAACAATGTCTCTTATGTGAACAATTTGAAAAAGATTTTGTCAACTTACTTAATGATTCAAATATGCTTGTTAAAAAATGTAGCTCCTTAAAAGATCAAGTTTTCAAAAAAAAAAGGGAAAAAGAGAAAGCTCAGGTTATGATTAATGAACTAAAAAACATCATTCAAAACATGCAGGAATCTCATTTTAAGGAAAATGATGAAATGAAAAAACCAAGAATGTTCTCAATTCAAAGGAGAACATTCTTCTTAAAACAAAAAATGAAACTCTAAAAAATGACTAAGAAAACTTTATTAAATCGACTGAAACATTTCAAAAAATCATGAGATCTTAAGTAGAGATATTTGACAAAGCTAGACTTGGTTTTGACAAAACTCAAAAATAAAAAACGTATGAAAACATTTTTGCTCCTGAAAGAAAGGATGACAAATGCAAAACAAGATGTTTATACTGTAAAAAAAATTGGACATCTACAATATGTCTGCTATTTCAAAAAAAGGGATGAAAAACTTAAAGCTAAAGTGTCACTTAAATCCCAAGAACATTATGCAAACAGACCAAAACATTCTTCTCAAAAGTTCAAAAACGGCGAGCATTCTAGACACAGACAAGAACGTTCTTCAGTACGAAAATGCTTTTTTTGTTTAAAAATTGGACATGATGAATCATAATGCTACTTTAAAAAATCTAGCATAAAATAAAAATCTAACCCTCAAGGACCCAATGGTTGTTCAAGACACATGGCAGGAGATAAAAAATATTTTATGTCCTTCATTAAAAAGGATGGAGGGTCAGTAACATTAGAAACAATGATCAAGCAAAAATCAAAGGTAAAGGTACCATAGGTAAGAAAAATTCTGCAAAAATTAATGATGTTCAATATGTTGAAGGGTTGAAACATAATCTTCTAAGCATTAGTCAACTTTGTGATAATGGCATTGAAGTTATATTTAAACCAAACATATGTGAAGTCAAAAAGGAAAACTCTAGTGAAATTTTATTTTCTGCATCTAGAAATAAAAATCTCTATGTGTTATATATTGAAGAATTGTCAGTTGAATCATGCTTCATGTCCATTAACAATGACAAATGGATATGGCATAAATGAACTAGACATGTGAATATGAAAACAATTTCAAATTTATCAAAATTAGATCTTGTTAGAGGACTTCCAAAAATAAACTTTGATAAGGATAAAGTATGTGAAGCTTGTGCAAAGGGAAAATAAGTTAAGAGTAGTTTTCATTCAAAACATTTTATATCATCTAAAAAACCTCTGGAACTACTTCACATTGGTCTTTTTAGTCCTATCAAAACCACAAGCCTAGGAGGTATGAAATATGGGTTTGTTATTGTTGAAATTTTTCTCGATATACATGGGTACTATTTTTAAAACAAAAGGATGATGCAATTGATGCTTTCAAAATATTATGTAAAAAAGATCAAAATGAAAAGGAATCCAATATAATCTCTGTGAGAAGTGATCATGGAGGGGAATTCATAAATGCGTCTTTTAAAATATCTTTTTGATGAACTGGATATCTCTCACAATCTATCTTGTGCAAGAACTCTTCAACAAAATGGAGTTGTTGAACGAAAAAATAGAAAATTACAAGAGATGGCAAGAACAATCTTGAAAGAATCAAATGTTGAAAGTATTTTTGGGTTGAAGCTATGAATACTTCATGCTATATTTTGAATCGTGTATCCATAAAGAAAATCATAAATAAAACACCCAATGAAATCTGGAAAAACAAGAAGCCTAATATTTCATATTTTCAAATCTTTGGATGCTAGTGCTACATCTTGAATAACAAAGATAAATTAGGAAACTTTGATGCAAAATCAGACAAAGCTATCTTTTTAGGATATTCAACTGAATCTAAGGGATGTCGCATTTTTTATTTGAAAATTAAAACTGTTGAAATAAGTATGCATGTATTTGATGAGTTTGATTACCTTGATTTAAGAAAAAGATATTATGAGGAGGAAGAACAATTTGGTTACTTACATCAGATTGTTCCCTAGGAAAAAGAGATTGATAAAAAATCTTCGTTTCAAACTCCTCCTAGAAGTTGGAAACTAATAAGTGATCGTCCTCAAAATAAAATTATTGGAGATATGGCTGATGGGATTAGAACAAGAATGTCATTTATGATGATGTCAACAACAACATGGCAATGATATCCTAAATATAACCAAAATCCATCAAAGAATCCATAATTGATCAAACTTGAATTGAAGTAATGAGGGTATAAAATTTTCAATTCGAAAAGAATGAAGAATGGACTCTTGTTCCATATCTACAAGACCAAACAATCATTGGACCAAGATGGGTATTCAGAAACAAGCTAGATGAAGAAGCAAAGGTTCTAATTTTTATTTTGTAGCTTACTATGATGTTGATTATGCCGGAGATAATATCGAAAGTAAAAGCACAAGTGGTACATGTCAGTTCCTATGAGAAGTATTAATAAGTTGGTCATGCATAATGCAAAACACAATTGTTCTATCAACCACTAAAGTTGAATATGTTTCAGCAGCAAATTGTTGCTCCCAAGTTTTATGGATCAAAAATCAACTTGAAGACTTTTCAGTACGTTATTCTCAAATTCCAATTTACAGTGATAATAGTAGTGCCAATAATCTGTCTAAAAATCCTATTCAGCATTCCAGATCCTAATATATTGAAATAAAACATCATTTTATTAGGGATCATGTGAATAAAAAGGAAATTGAATTAGTATTTGATTATACAAAGAATTAGTTAGTTGACATATTTACAAAGCCTCTTGTTGAAGAAAATTTTAATTCAATCAAAGAAAGATTATAAATCATCAAAAATCCCATTCAGAATCGTTAAAAACTGAAACTAGATCATTTCGGTCACAACAGAGAAAGTTCTCCATTCGAGTCTGTTTTAACAAACGGCTCAAGAACATTATTCGTTCCTTAATCATGAAGAAAATTCAAAAATAAGCTTTTGAACTTGTACCGTTTGCCACTCATCAAAAAGTAACGACTACCTATGCCTATTACGGCCACATCATCTCGACTCTCCTCCTTCCCAATAACATTTCCCCAATCAATCAAATCCCACACATGGCACTTTCTCCTCTCACAAAACAATTGCAAAAGTTGAAAACCGTTCATCTTTCTCCACTAAACAACAACTTCATACTTCTTTATGAAAAAAGTTAATCTCTTTGTCCCCCTTCATCCTCACCTCTCGTTTTCTAAAAAATGGCTCCTACCAAGCCAGTTGCACGCAAGAACCCTCAATCAAGAACACCATAACCATATCCTTTACCATCACCAACTGGTTCACCATCACCTCCACCCAGACCAACACATCCACATTCTTCTTTAGAGATAACATTCTCTAACTATTTGTCATCGTCCCTGGAGTTAAGCACCCCACCGATTACACTTGCTCCACTCTCCGCCATTCTTCCACCCTTATTTCAATGCGCAACTCCCTCGATCAGGCAGACTCCACCCCATCTTCAAAAAACACTCAACACTCATTCAAGCACTTCATCTTCTAAACAAAGATCAATGCGAATCTTGGCAGATATTTTTCTGATTTGATTTCTAGTTATATGAATAAGTTTATTGAATTATTTTTCTCATCTATGTGCTTAATGTTTTTTTTTGCTTGATCAACATTAAAATGTTCTACGATTCATATTTTGAAACGAAAGTGGACTTTACGAATGCTTGAGTTGAGAAATTCATGATATTGTAGTCTAGGGATAGATGCCGGTCATGAAACCAATTAAATTTGTTGCAAATGCAATGATTTAAAAAGAGAATTGTCATACCGTAAAGCTTATTCTAATCTTAAATCCACAAACGAATTATGGCTTACTTTGGAATTAAAGGTTCTATCACTAAGACTTTAGGGCAAGAATAATAAAGAGAATTCAGTAATAATTCAATAAAGGAATTTAGTAACTAGGATCAAATTAGACTTCAAGGTTGGATTCAAAGTGAAACTCATCTCTGATATTCTTCTTATTATAAATGATCAATTTTATTACCGTTGTTAGTTTCAAATATTATTTCAATCAATTCAAGAACTTTTTGTTCAAATTTAGTAATTAAATACGTCTCGATAGTAAACGCAATCCTTAAGTTCGACACTCGGTACTACCGTTTTATTATTACTTGCAATGATTCAATACACTTGCTGAAATGTTATCAAGTTTTTGGCGCCGTTGTCGGGGATTGCCATATCACTATTGAGTATAATTTACTTACTTAATTGAAATATTTTGTTTTGCAATAAAATTTTTGATTTTATATTTATTATTTATTTTTTTTATTTTAAAATTGTTTATTACTCAAAATTTGTCCAACCTTGTATGTGAGGCCAGCCCTCAGCTGAACTTCTCTTTGATCCATAAATCCAAAAAACTAAGAAAACAAATCGAAAAGCGGTTCATAAAGGAGACAAAGGGAAAGATAATTATTAGTGGAAGAAGAGGATTTTGGGGATTTTTTCTTATTTGCAGAAATGGTTGATCCACTACTACCTGAACGTACCCTCGTCGAGTATGAGAATCGAGATAGAAACTGGGCTCGGTTGGCCATCCATAACCAACCGGTTACAGTCAACAAGTTCGAAATAAGTCGCGATCTATATCGAGAGTTGAAGGAGATTCATTTTTTTGGTAAATATAACGAAGACGCCAATAGACATCTCATACTCATTTTTCTGGTAATCAGTGAAGGTGGATGGTTACTCTGAAGAAGGCAAGAAGTTGATACCATTTCCAATTTTCATTGCAAGATGAGGCTAAGGAGTGGCTTAAAATTTTACCCTCCGGTAGCATCACCACATAGGATGATCTTGAAGATAAGTTCTTGGAACAATACTTCCCCCTACATATGTTCGTTAGAAAAAGGCAAGAAATTTCTGGTTACAAACAAAAAGAAGGAGAATTTCTTTGTGACACTTACAAGAGGTTCAAGAGTTTACTAGTAGGATGCTCCAATAATGCTTATGATGACACTGCTCAAATGCAAATATTTTGTAATGGTTTGAGGCCTAGTACTAGAATTATATTGGATGCTACAACAAGTAATTCTTTGAATTACAAAACTACATCAGAAGCACGAAAAATTATTGAGATCATGACATCAAATGAACAAATGATGTTGTATGATAGAGATGGTGGGTCAAAAAGTGGTATGTTGGAATTGAATATTATGGATGTTGGGTTGGCTCAAGGGAAACTGCTCTCAAAATAGATAGAAGATATTATCATCGTTGAGATAAAGAAAGGGATGGAAGCTCTAAATATACAACCCCAAGTAGCCCCCGTCAAATTATTGAAACATACATGTTGTGACTTTTGTGGGGAACACATAAAAATGAAGCTTGTGAAGCACCAGATGAAGATGATACAAAAGAACTAGAAGAGATGAAATTTCTGGGTAACAATGGGAAGCAGAATAATCCCAACTCTAGTACGTACATCCGGATTGGAGTCAAACTAAGTGTAAATGAAAGCTAAGATCCATAGCTACAATTTTCATAAATATACCAGAGTCAAATTCGGACTCCAAATAGGAGACAAATGCAGTATACGTCAGATATAAGAGGCTTCGCGCCAGAAGCGCAAAAACATGCGCTTAGGGCGCATTTTGACATTCCTGACACTGTCCAGGCACACCCGTAGCACAAATCCCGCACCTGGGGCGCGTAGCACACTGCTGAATGTATAAAAACACATTTATCTCACTTTCTAGGTATCTTTTTGACTATTGGGGAGTTTGGAGACTTGTGCTAGTAGAGAAACTCAAAAACGGTCATTTCTAACACCATTGGAGTAGTTCTATCAAGAACCATTCATGAATCTTTCTTATAATTCTTTTCTAATATCTATCTTTTCTATCTCTGTCATGAGTAATTAAACCCTATTTGTTAGGGGTGAATGTAACAAGATGAAACTATTATTTTTCTGATTTGATTTCTAGTTATATGAATATGTTTATTGAATTATTTTATCATCTCTATGCTTAATACTTTTTATTGATTGATCAACATTAAAATGTTCTACGATTCTTACTTACAACGGTTCAGTACACTTGTTGAAACATTATCAGAAGCCTTGGTAGATAAATACTAATTGTCTAAAAAAATAAAAGGCATTGAAATGCATTTAAATCCTTTCATTCTTGTTGATATCCTTCAACTGCCATATGAAGGACCAACAGTTTATAGAAAAATTGGTATTCAACCTTAAACATTACCAAAGAGGAAGTGTTTCAAGAGTTGTTCATTGTTGGGTCCACAAAATTCTTCTCAGTAGATCTAAAACACCTTCCAAAAAAATTCAATAGCATCAGTCAACACTCCATACTATCCCATTGTGGTAGTCCCAAATACGTTTTTGATAATGACGCTTTAGTCATCTATCATCTTCTTCACTGCAAGAAGCTGAATTTGCCCCATTTGATAATCCACCACATGATTGTTGCCATCAACAAAGACTACAAGAGAAAAATTGTCCCATATAGTATGATTTTCTAAAAAATCTTTAGATATTTTAATATCCCTTTGATTACAGAATCATATTGCATTAAACTATCAAAATTTTCCTCCAAGAATATTTCTTTCTTGAAACAAATTACATCAATTCCACCATCACCCAAAGCTACATTCACTCCACCTACCACTAAAAGAAAAAGATTTTCTCGCACCCCTGCAATCAAAACTAATGTTGAACAACCAACAAATCAAGAACGTTCCCCTTTCTCCAGTTCAACAAAATCTTAATCCATCACTTGATCAGGTAACCCCTGCAATTCATGCCTCTCAAACTCTCACCACTCTATTTTTACAAAGTGATATATGTCCTCCACTTCAAATTCCACACAACTATCTGATGTCACCAACCTTCGTGTCATAAAAAATCAGTTCCTCCATTTTTGGAATCAGTCCATTACTGGTCTTCTAGATTCAGACATTCTTGGTCCATCAGAGCCCAACCACTCCGCTCCTACAGGCTCTCTTCCTCAAATTAAACTTTATTCGCCACTTTATCATCTTTTTGCACCACTAAAACACCTTTTCACAATAACCCTATATCTACTCCAATTGAAGATGATCATCGCTCATTAAAAAGAACAAAGATGGAGAAGGAAACGACTAAGACTTACAAGGAAATCCTAAAAATCTTTGTTGCTCTTCAAACTATCATTGCTAGACAATCATTTTGAGGGACTGAATGGCTAACCAGCTTGCTCTAAAGCTAGGTCTTTAGCCTCCTTTGCCTAATCCTCCTCCAACTTTTCCAAAAATTCCACAGTCGTCTCTATCTTCATCATTTGAGGGATCTTCCTCATCGCTATCTTTCTGAATTAGTTTATTTTATTCTATTATTCCTTTTTGCATTGACAAAGAGTGAGAAGTAATTCTTAGATTTTAAGTATATCAGAAGTCTTTTTGTATGATTACTTCTGTATTTTTTTGTTTTTGAACCATGTGTATGACTAAAACATTATTGTTATATTAATGAAAATTATATGTTGGTTCAAAAGATTAGCACATATTGAGGGGGAGTTTTCAACTAAAATCTATCTATGATTATTATTAGAACCAAAATTAAAATCCAAATTAACATGTTTGTTATCATAAAAAATGCGGAGATTGTTCAGCAAAATCCCAAATTAATATTTTGATAACTAAACAAAAAGTTAATTAAGACTTATAGTTATAATTATAAGTGTTTTAGTATTTAACTTGTGTGTTTGAGTGTGTTAAACAAATATATGTACCAAGCATTTCAAAACAGATCATATTAAAATGAAGCAAGAACATTCAGAGAAACGAATAATGTTCTTGACAGAATATTGGAAAACGAATAACGTTATCCACAGTTCCAAAACAAAAAGAATAATCATATTCTTAAAGAAATTATTAGTTCCATTAATTACAATATATTATAGAATGTCTCCAGAAATATATGAGGATCATTTAAGTATAAGAATCACATTAAAGGACAAAGGCAAAAGCTATGCTTCACAACTCATAAAGCAACATCACTCACCAAATTGAGCAAGCTTTAAGTACAAAGCTGACAGACTGTACAAGACACCTCAGTTGTACTTTTAAGCAACATGCACACGCGATACAAAGCATGGATCACTTCAGATAGCTGCCAAGCGAAGATTAAAACGCAACACGCCTCATAGCAGAAACGGTAACCGTTCTTGGGTTTCAAGAACATTCCT